>NW_019173002.1:0-311584 GCF_001831195.1 Colletotrichum orchidophilum
AGGGCGTTCAAGACTAGAAAGAAAATAAATAAAAATAAAAAGGAGCAGCAGACAAGACAGATAGGCACAGCTATGGTAGAAAACAACGGGCCTGATTGAAAAGGTAAAAAACGGGCAGGTATTGAGGGGGATAAATCGCTCATAGAAAGGGTTGGCGGCGTTGATGCGAAATTACACGTTGGTGAAGTCTTGAGAATTGGATATCCAAGTATCTCTTGGCGCAAGGGAGGCTCTCAAAGGACTTTGCCAGTGACAACCAATCAAGGTTTTGGCGCATCCTGCCCCCATGCTCGCGGCACCTGGCTCGATACCCGTCCCCTCGACTGACACTAGGGAGTTTACTGTTGACCAGGTTGCAATGCTGACCACTTATTACATGGCTTGGCTTTGGTGTGGAGGACGTGTGGAGGATGGAGGACTACCGCGCCCATGTGTCCTGAGGTGGTCCATCATCCATCCATCCATCCATCCATCCTCTTCTTGTCTCTTATTCTCCCTCCCCCTCCGTCATCTCCCAGACTCTCACTCCCCAGGGCCATGACAAGTGAAGACTCACTCAGGCACACGCAGAAAAGGTCCCCTAACCCTCCTGATGCTTCTGTACCCCCCCTCCTTTTTCACCCCCCCCTCCCTTCCCTTGCTCGCAGACCCGTTACCCGTCTCCCACTCACCACTCTCCCCATCCCTCCTCTACAGCCCTGCATCTGGCTCTTGCACTCATCCCACAGGCCGACCCATCGATCCATCCGTCCATTCAAGATCCTCTCAGCTAGTTTAGCTTGAATCTGGCTCGCTGCTTCAGTCGGCAAGGGGACCAGGTAGATTGAATGCAGTGAACAAAACAAAATTCGTCGCCGCTAAGGATTTCCTTTCCCATTCTTTTCTACCACCACTGCCGGCTTACATGTCTACAGCAGACAAAAAGGAGGCATGGCTGCAGAGGAGAAGAAGAAGAAGGCGAGAAGCTGCCAGGTAGGAGGAAGAGAAGAGGGGGGGAGAGGAGAAGCTGGGAAGGGGTCTGTCTCACTGGCACTGCCACAATCCATCCGTCTCTCTGTGCGGTATCCGTACCATCAGCAGCAGCAGCAGCAACACCACGACCACGGGGACTGACTGGACAGGCTCAGGAACTGACCGCTGCAATAAGAAGAGGCGCCACGCCAGGTCTCGGTTTGCTGCAAGCAGTTAGCGGTGCCGCGTCCGGGATTCCCACATCCAGAGGGCTGCGTCTTCTCGTCCAAGTCTCTCAGACGTGCAGCTGTGCCCTTGATACTTTAGCTGCCCGTCGCTGCTTTCAACGTTGCCATGCAAATTCCAATGCAGCACAAGACTGCCTCCAGCTGTCTTCCAACTTCCAAGTTGTCTGCCGTTACACAGAAGCTGGGGGAGCTAGACGAGGCGCATGCCGAATTTAGTTTATACCCCCCCCTTCCAATTTGTCTTCTTAGCCCGCACCGCGTCATTTGCCAATCGGAGAGTATTCAGAAGCCAGCTACTTTATCCTTTTGTTTCTCTCTTGCCATCTCTATTGTGCGCCTTTTTTTTCGGTTTTTTTTCGGTTTTTTTTTTTTTTTTTTTTTTTTTTTTTTTTTTTTTTCCCCTTTTTCCCCACACCCCCCCCCCTTTTTTTCGGTCTTTTTTTTTCCTTTTTATTCGCCCGCCCTCCTCTCCCTTTCCCCCCCCCCTTTCTTTTTTTCCTTTTTTTTTTTTTTTTGGGTTCTTTTTTCCCCCTTCGTCAACAAGCCATCCCGCTTCTTTGGCGGTCTGTTAGTCTCCCACTTGTAATCGGCCTGCTCCCGCTCTCAGTTCCATGTGCCGCCCTCTTCTTTGTTATTTTGCTTTGTTTCGTTCTATATTTGTTCTTCTTCTACCAGAAGCCGGGGACAGCGATTTGCAGAGCGGAGCATCGACGTAGACAGGAATGCAACAACATATTGCATTTGGTCGTATGTACTTACACTGCGCCGTTCATCTATCAATTCCTCTCTCTCTAGTCACAAGCGGCGTGGCGCTCCTCGCCTGCCTGGGTCATTTTTTTTTTTTTTAAATAAAAAATTCAAAAAAGACAAAGGCGAGATCCAAAAAGGCCACTCAAGACACCTAATCTGGTCTTTGCCCGGCGATCGACGCGGTATCCAGTCAATACAAATCACCGCGCTTACGTGCCGACCTACCAACGGTCCAGCGCACTCTGGGGCACTGGGCAGACGAGAGAACTCAACCGTAAGCCAAGGTAGGCTTGCTTGCTCTCAATCCCCAAGCCGGCGCCGAAACCAAGGGTACAATATTCTTGCTACCCTCTTAGCCCGCTTGATTTTGGATTTTTGCGCTGTTAATTTGGCTTTTTGACGTTGACCACAGCGACGGAATTTCCCTCAGTCTCAAACCAAGGAGACCCCAGGAGGACCCCATAGAGAGAGACAAAAAAGAGAAAGAAAAAAAGACCCGCTGGACTAGTGCCGATCTCATCACGCGCACCCCTCCAAAACTGGTATTGTCTGTACTGTGTATCCGTATGTAGTGTAGAAAAGACGAAAAAAGTTCAAGACTGGTCGACCGTAGACCCAGTCAGTGGGTAGGCGGCCTCCAGAGCTCTCATCACGGCCCATCCCGGTTCGGTTCACCTCTTTTCATCAGCGCCCGTTGGTTTGACCCGCGGGGCCCTTGTATTGCTCCACGAGCACCAGCGGCAAAGGTGATGCACGGAGCACATGCCCATAAACCCCAGACACAGACAACACAAAATCCCTCTTACTAAACCCCTTCAGCACCAGCTACTGATCCCGGCTCCAAACAGTATCCCCATCAGAATGCATACCTATTGCCCAGGCACAAGAGGAACAGCAGGGCCTGCAAGAGAACCCTCTCCCCCTCTCCCCCCTTCCGCCAGCTCGCGTGAGTGAGAGGGGACGGACCCGACAGGACAGGAGAGGATGCCCCGAAAACCCAGCCACATGAAGATACTACATAGTAGAACACCCGCCCAAGATGGACAAAGCATGCGTCAGTACGGAGTAAGGTACGCTGAGGCAGAGTTACACCAAGTACGACAGATCGCGGACCAAAAAAAAAAAAAAACCCCCACGGCACAGTCAAAGGAATTACACTTCCCAGGGCCATTTTCACAGCAAAACTGGGCTGGATTGGGCCGGGCTGGACTGGACTGGACTCGCTGCTTCGTCTTTTCCTCAACTCCTTTCTGTCTTGTCCTTAGTCAGTCCGGCCGCTGCTTTCTGCACCCACCAGCAACGTAATGGATCCCATGCGTCCCCCCCTCCCTCCCCCCTTCCAGTGCCCCTCTCTTTCGAATGGAGGATATGGGGTAAAAAAGGTAAGGTACGGCAGTGCACTGCACTCAACCACCATACACCGCAGAAACGCCCGCACGCACCACACCACGCTCCACACGCATGCGCTCTCAGTCTCCTTTGATGACTGCTCCTACTGGTCCTCCTTGTATTTTTTTCTAATTTATCTTTATTTCTTTTCAAAGTCTACGTAGGAGTGTTCCTGTCTCGTCTCGGGGAGCTAAACGGGGAGCCTGCCGACGACTCTTGTCCCGCGCCACGGGCCACAGCTCTCTAGACTCTACGGCTGGCCCGTTGGTCAATGCTCTCTCTTGCTGCTTTGTACGAGGTATTCGTACCTACCTTAGTTTCTGTAATTTGGAGTCAGTCGTCGCATGGACATGGGCATGACCGTGGGCGTAGCATCCTTCGACAAGTCAGTCATGGTCAGCTCGGCTCGCTCCAGACCGAGTTGGCCTGACCTACCTTACGGATACAGCTGGTCCAAAGAGCAAAAGAACCCAAGCTGAATCAAGCACCAGCACCAGCACCAGCACCGGCACCAGCACCAGTACCAGCCAGCAGCTCGCAGCCAGCAGCACCCACATGCACACGCACCCGCGCATACGCAACCTCGCCCTCTTCGCCATCGACTTTTCAACGCGAAAGAAGCAGTGCCAAAAACTCAAAATAAAAACCAGGAAGAAAAATTCCCCAGGCTCACTGTCGGTGGCGCTGTTACTTACTGCGCATGGCACCCATTTATCCGATCCCCCTCCCAGATGATTCCTGGGAAATGGTAAATGGCCTCTCGTGCAGACACACACACATAGAACACTCGCCAACCCACCCCATTCATCCTCCATCCTCCCGTCGCCCGTCTCCCGTCGTCTGCGTCCGAAAATTCCCCATTATTTTTACTCTCGTCTTTGTCTTCACCCGGCCCTGTTGCGTCCTTGGTGATTCGGTATCTTACTTTCTGCCCTCGGTCTACATTCGAATTCTTCTCCTCCTCTCCTTGGCCCGCCTTTACACTGTCGAATGACGTCGTTGGTCAAAGGGCCGACTCCGCTGTTGCTGCGAGCTGCGTGCTGCGCCTCACTCGACCTCGAACCCCGACTTTCTGTGGTGCTTTTTTGAGTAAATTTTCGCCCTCCACGATTCAACCGACTCTTTTTTGGCTGCGCTGCTGCAGGTAGTCAGTAGGTCAGTCAGGGTGGTCACCGTACCTTAGCAGCCAGTCCTGCTCCTGCTCCTGCTCCTGCTCTCCTGCCCGCCGTTGCCACCCGACCCCGTCGGATTCGACCATTAGTCCTACCAGTCCCGGCCGCCCTACCCACCCCCTCTCTGTGCGACACTCTCACCCCAGTGTCTCTCTCCAGCTGTGCGGTTGCGTTTGTGCAGCAAACTTCAAATCGCACCAGCACCAGCAAACATGGCCATCGGTTTGCTCAGCATCCCGCGGGAAATTCGAGATTTGATCCTCGACGAAATAATATTTCTCCCCGACCGCCAGCCGCCTCTTAATCCCTCAGTCAGCCAGGACCGCAAGAGACGCGAGTACAAGGGCAAAGGTTTTTTCGATGGCCACGACATTTGGGTTGAGAAGGACGTTCGCTCCCCGCCCTCCGGCTCCCCCAACACCAACCTTTTTCTTGTCAATCGACAATTGCACGCCGAAGCCAAGGCGCTGCTTGCGACAAGGGGAACGCATTGCCGTCTCGATGTAATGTATGTCAAGGAATGTGGCTTGTGGCCGACTTGGCTCGCGGTGCCAAGAGCGACCCGCCATGCCGACAGCGTCCGAGTCCAATTTCGAATCTTCGACCCCCCCTCCGACGTCAATCCGGACTGGAAGAACGAGGAGCAGTTTCGAGGCGGTAGCGGCGGTCCGCCCTTCATCGTATGGAATTTCTACGCCATGTTGTCCGGTTACCTGCAGTACGGTCCGACAGCTTTCGGTAGTGTTGTCGCCGACCCGGCAAAATTCACCATCCAGAACCTCGTGCTCGACGTTCTGCCACCGCCGCCCGGCCAGAAGCACGACCGGCTCGTCTCCGGCGGCGCACCGCGGCCACCCGCTCATGACATGTTTGAAAGATTCACCACCATGGTCATGGACCCCGAAAAGCGAGAGAGCAGAGGGATTACTTGGCCCTGCCCGCCACAAGGCAAGGAGAACCTCATTCCGGCCGAGAAGCTGGCTTTCTTCATGTGCTGCCAAATTGGCGGTCTCCTTTCCATGTACCGCGATTGGGCCGACTTCGGCGCCACCCTTTATGAAGGCATCGGGACCATCCAGATCCGCGTCAACGGCGAGCTAAGACGCCATTTCGATCTGGACGAGATGCTCGCCAGGCTGCCCATCCAGCCGATCGCCGCCTGGAACGAGAAAGAACAGCAAAAGAGACAGAAGCGCTTCGACGACTGGAAAACCCAAGCGACAACAGCGAGACAAGGTTGGAAGAAATGAGGGAAAAAGAGACCTTGGAATGATGACATGAAATGCCTTTTCCTTTTTTCTTTGCTTTGGCCGTACCGGCCACTAGAGGGGGAACTCCCTCTTTTGCATTGGGCAGCGATACCACCGGATAGAGGGCTTCCTTTTGGAAGAAAACGGTTTTTTTTTTTGGGGCTTTGGAGCATGGTGCATGGTACAACCAGACCGGCGGTGGTCGATCTGTGGAGACTTGGGAGGAGTTCGACACGGTGTCGAAAGGCCGAGGCCGGAGCCGGAGCCGGAAGCCGATCTAGAAATGTTCATCCTTTTTTCTACCGAGAAAGGCCTTCTACTGCAGTTCGCAGCCGAGCAATATCAGCGTGGCTTGCTCTGCAGCATCCACCCACAACAATCTGTTTCCAGAATCCTCGAGATTCGGCGTTAGCAACTACTTGAGAGAGTTGGGCTTCCCATGACGTGGTAGGGTGTTGTGATCCTTCAGGAAGCTCCCATTTCTGAGTCGTCGTGTTGTAAACTTCACCGTTGGTGCCATCCGGGTAGACAATTAGAGCCGGAGCGGCGTCAACGGCACTCTCCTGGATGAGTTCTTTGACAGCCGATTCGTAGCTCTGGATCAGAGACTCCAACTTCCAGACCTTGGTGCAATTGATGCCGATTCCCCAGGGACGGCTTGCCGCAACGTCGCGGCTGAGCATGGCCGTCACAGCCTCCTTGATAGAAGATCTATCCGGCAGCAGAGAGTCCTCTCTCGGGAACAAGGATGCGATCCAGAAAGGAATGGGAGTCTCGGAGGCCGCCAAGACCCGGGTCTTGTCCAGAGCCTGCCTCACGGCCTTGATCTCATCGGTGCGGGGGATAGTCTCAATGGCGACGTAGCTGACGGGGGGCGAGAAAGCACC
Organism: Colletotrichum orchidophilum; assembly: GCF_001831195.1. Lineage (NCBI taxonomy): Eukaryota > Fungi > Ascomycota > Sordariomycetes > Glomerellales > Glomerellaceae > Colletotrichum > Colletotrichum orchidophilum. Next base: position 6,648 of record NW_019173002.1, read on the forward strand.
AGCGTTTTGGAAGAGTTGCAACCGCTCGGCATGCCAGTCGCGCAGCTTCTCGAGGGAATCGTGCTCGGCGTCATAAGCGCCGCTGTACTCTTGGCCAGGGATCATGCAAGCTCCATAGGGACCTATGCTTAGAGCCGTCTTGCTTCCATGCGAGCGTCCTGCCTCATCGGCGATGCGAAGGGCGTTTTGAATAAAGTTGCCAATGGCGGCTTTGTTGATGCCGTTGGGGAACTGGGCAGTGCGCGTGTTGGCAAATCCATGGATGGACAGCTGGTACGTAGCAGTGAGAATGATGTCGACGGGCACATCTCCAAAGTCTTTCTGGCAGGCGAGAAGGGTGTCCTGACCATCGACGAGCAGGTGAGTAGACCAGAGAGGCGTGATGGCTGAGTCGAACTTGATGCCGTACTTGTCTTCCAAAGAGGTGCCGAGACCACCATCGAGGATGAGAACCCTAGATTGCTGAAAAGAGACGGCCATATTTGTTCAAAGTCAAGGCATAGTTCCAGGAGGGGCGAGGCGCGCAAAGTAAGGTTCGGACCGGGGAATGGGAAATCTGACAGACTGTTGGGTAAGGTAGGTAACGGAGACTACCCAATCTCAGATAGAGTGAGATTAGACGGTAGATTGAGTTAAAGTGAGTCTGAATCCGGGGCCGACAAGATTAAGACGAGAACGAGCAATAGACCAGACGCGCGGCGGGACGTTGCAAGTCTTGGATCCTTGGGGGGGATGGGGATGGGGGATGGGGGGAACAAGAAAGTCTTGGGTCTTGGGGCGTCGGGGGTTTGTTGGTCTTGGGGGTCTTGGGGCGGGAAGAGGAAAGACGAGGCCAGCGGAGACGCGGGCAAGGCGGGCGTGGTGACTGGGACAATAGAGGAGGAGGATGGTCCGAGGGGATCCACATCTTGAGGAAAATTTGGGAAAGCATTACGACGACTTCTTGCTGACTAACACGCCTTTTTCCAGCTGCCAAGAGTCACCGGCAGCAACTTCCGCACTTTGCACCTTCCACTCTTCAGAAACATAGAGGACGGAGTACTTCGTACCTTCCCTTGCGTCGTGCCCCTTCTTGCCCTTGCAAGTTGCTGATTGAAGCAGTCGATGAGCCAAGAATCTCGTGGTTTTCGATCCGTCACAGACCGTCTCACTTGGCGAAGATAGCTTACGATGTACCTTAAGTACCGTAGCTTACCTTACTTCGTAAACCCCCTCTTTCGCGTCCTGGGTTCTTGCAGCAAAGCATCGTGACTTGACATTGTCGCGCAAGCGCGCCTGCCGAATGCCAAGACGGGATGGGACTTGCTCGGTTTAGCATACCCGTACCTATTCCGTTTCCTGTATCCCTCCTTCCTTACTCCGTACAGAGTACTCCGTACCTCCCGCCCAATCTCGCTTCCGTCACAAACCGCATGGCACCTCAAAATACCCATGCCCAAATTCAATCCAATAAGCATTCGCTTAATTCATTCCCAGGTTGAGACGCTCAACATGAGCTGATGTCCAATAGCGAGCCGCGTGCTGCCACTGGCATAAGGTTCCGTCATCCCATCTCATCCGGGTCTGGAATCTAAAGTACTAAGGTAACATCTCTCCTAACATGCGTCATGTTTCACTCTTTCGTCGCCCCTTGAATGCATATTGGAACCCATACTGCCTTGGTGTGAGTGAGTTCTGACATCCATCACTGATATCTACCTTCTCTGAGGTAACGATCCATGGACAACACTGGATCAGGACCGCCCTCATCTGCCTGAGCAAACACCATTCTATCGAAAAGACTTCGGAATCACAAGCAAGCGCAAGCATGATATATCTACGACAATCACGACAACACCATTTGCAACCTACACATCAGAGTGACCGGGCAGTCACAGTTTCCTAGCTCCCGCTCCTGTCCTGGCAGGGATCCTCCGAGCCCTCCCTAGCCGGATTCCGAGCGGAATGGGGCTATTTTTTGGGCTGATGCAACGTCATTTAACTTTAATTGGTGACGAACCCGAAGAACCCTGCCGTCACCGTCTCTCCCCGCAGGTTGGCGATCCGCTGTATCATGGACAAGCTCTTGTGTCTTTTCCGTGGTGGGTTCTGGGTGCCGATGGCGTCCGGTACTGTCAAGACACTGATTCATATTTCCCTCTAGCGTTTCCGAGTGAGAAAGGCCTACATCTCAGCTGTTTGGACGGGGCTCTATAAAACTCGGCATCGAATCAGTAGATGTCTCCACAGGAGAGCACATGTTCAAAGCTGCATGCATCCATCACGACACTAGTGCAGCCTTGAATACTAACGACATCTTGGCTCGTCAATTGACCCCCGGCTGTGGGAATGCCCGGCGTCCCGGAAAGCGGGAACCCCAAGTCATCGGACCACGGCGGGCCCACGGTCAAAAACTCGGCGTCCGGTACCCCCGCCCAGCCGGAAACTAATTAGTGCTTTACGGAGCTTGTCAGCGGAAGGGCGCGCTGGGCACCAGTGGGGCGGATAGACTTTGTCAACGCCGACCTCGCCTTTTGCCTTTGGCGACGATTCATTTTGACCCAACATGTGATCTCGTTACGAAAAGGAACGCTGCTGCATCCTGATATAGCTCCCTCGCGTTGACTACCGGAAAGCTCAATTCGAGCCAATCACTCGTCATCATGTCGACATCCACAACAACGGCCTCGGCCTCAGCCTCCACCTCCGGCATCGAACTCCATCCCCTCCCCGCCACAAGCACCCAAAAACCCTCACCGTTCACATTGACCTCCCAGCAGCCCGACGACAGCACCGACCCAATCCTCCGAGCTTCCCGTGAGGCCGACTCCACCGTCCCAGAAGGCGGCTACGGTTGGGTCGTTGTGGGCGGCTGCTTCGTGGTCGCGTGGTGGATTATTGGCACCTCGTACTCATGGGGCGTGATCCAGGGCGCCCTCATCGAAGACGGTCTCAGCACCCCCGCCGTGCTCTCCTTTGTCGGCTCGCTCGCCGCGGCGCTCATCTCGGCGCTCGCCATTGTCAACTCGCGCGTCATGAGGCGCATCGGGCCGCGGAGAACGGGGTTGTTGGGGATCTCGCTGCTGGGCATCAGTGAGTTGCTCAGTAGTTTTGCCGTGAAGAACGTGGGGGCCATGTTTGCGACGAGTGGTGTCATTATGGGGTTGGGCATGAGGTAAGTCGCCCCGTTCCGCTGAGCTCGTTTGTGATTGTTTGTGCTAACGACGGGCAAAGTTTATGTTTTACGGTAAGCGGCACTTATCAATACCTAAGCCAAAAGCTTTGAGAAGGCCCTGCTGACAAGCCTACACACAGATCGTCTCTGTAGTTCCAGCACAGTATTTTAGCCGCAAGCGCGGTCTGGCCAACGGTATCGTCTTCGCCGGTGGTGGTCTCGGCGGCGCCGTCAACAGCTTCGCCCTCGACGCCCTCCTCAACCATCTCGGCTCCGCCTGGGCCTACCGCGTCCTCGCCCTCGTCACCCTGGCCACGGGACTCCCGGCAGCATGGCTAATTAAAGAGCGCGTTCCCGTCCGTAGTTCCGGCTTCGTCGAGTGGTAGGACTTCCCCCCCCCCACCGCCGTACCTTCATTCCAAAAAAAAGTACAGCAGCGATTTAAACTTTTATTCTGTAGGCGCCTCTTCAAGTCCCTAACGTTCGTCTTGGTCTTCTTGGCTGGCGCAGTGGGGACGTTTCCACTCTTCGTCCCGCCCTTCTTCCTGCCACTCTACTCCAAATCCATTGGCCTCTCCTCCTCCACCGGCGCCGGCCTGGTAGCGGGCTTCAACTTCTCCTCGGCCGTCGGACGCATCTGCTGCGGCGCCTTCTGCGACACGTTCGGCGCCCTCAATGTCCTCTCCGTCTCGCTGTTCCTATCCGCAGTCAGCATCCTGGCCATCTGGCCCGTCTCGACATCGCTCGGGCCCATGGTTGCCTTTGTCATCATCAACGGCGTCTCCAACGGCGGGTTCTTCTCAACTATGCCCACGGTAGTCGGTAACACTTTTGGGTCTGCGAGGGTCTCGGTTGCGATGAGTATGATTGTGACTGGCTGGGCTGGTGGCTACCTTATGGTGAGTCGCGCGATGTAGACATAAAGATTCTGGGAGCATCATAAGCTGATTAGGTCAAAACAGGGCTCGCCAATTGCTGGGTATCTCCTAGAAGCCTACGGCGGCGCCGAGGGCGGTCTCCAAGCATACCGCCCGGCCATGTTCTACGCTGGATCAATGTCATTGGCGGCAGCTGGTCTTGTCGCGTTGGTCAGGTTCCGTATTAACAGCAGCATTCTGGCCAAAATTTGAGAGCAGGTAGATGACTGTGTAAAGTAGCAAGCAAGCATAAAGTACCATGTACCACCATTGTAGTAAAATTTAAACCAAGATTTACCAGTCCATGACAGGCGACGTGTATTCGAGACGAATTTTTTCCCCAGTCCGGGCCGGATGAATGATCCTCACAGACACCGAAGACCGGCCGGCGGACTCGCAAAGCAGACCTAGGGGCGGTGAGAGTGACACCAGCCGCGGGGTGGAACAGGATGTACCCAAAGCCCCTCCATCAGGCTTTTGGTTCACACCAAGATACCAAGATTGCAGTACCTTTGGCAACCGTGAAACCTCACCGTTGACCTCTAATCGGACTGCGATTCGCCAAAGCTTATCTCCCACGCACGATCCACAATGCAGGGAACAACGTCACCCGGCGCAGCTGCTGCCTCGGCGGCCCCACTTGGCGCTCTCTCCGATCGAAACCCCGCCGATAGCTCCGGGCGGGATTGCCCGTGCAGCCGTGGTGGAATAAGGTAGCATCCCAGCATCAAAAAGTCCATCCTGAACAAGCAACGTTGCTGACAGACATGGCATGAAAGGTCAGGAATAGCACATATTTCAGTGCATTCTGTTTAGGGGCCCCCCCATGTGAGTCAGACCGGCACGGCTCTACGTAATGCAACTTACTGCCTTACTCTGGGCCCTTGGAAACCCGGCGGCCGCTTGCCGTGATACCCGACCCCGCGGTTGGCTTGCACGTGTACTCGCACCTCCTTCGCGCTTCCCATCTTGGACGGAACTTTCCAATCGCTGTCAACTAACCCGCGTGATACGTGTAGAGCAACGCCGTTGTCTACCAAAAACCCCGCCAACCTCCTCCCCTCGTTCTAACCTCCTCCCCTTCATTATAGCTTCACAATCCAAACCCAATTTCTAGACTTGACTACTGTGTCTCTCCAAGACCCTCACTTACATATTTCAACATTTCCATACCCTCTTCCATCATGTCTATTGACCACATCGGCCTTTACGTCCCCGCCTCCATCTACAAGGCGACGGTGGCCTGGTACGTCGCCGCCCTGGCCCCAATCGGCTTCAAGAAGTTTGTCGAGCCAAACGAGTACACCTGCGGTCTCGGCGTCCAACGACCCGACTTTTGGATCGCGGGCCACAAGGCCGACAAGGCGAATATCCCACTCCACATTGCCTTCAAGGCGGATAGTGAGTCCCTCATCCGGAGGTTTTCCAAATCTGATGAACTTGGCTAACGCAAAACCCCAAAACAGACCGCAAAGTAATTGACGAGTTCCACAAGGCTGCTCTCGCGGCGGGCGGCAAGGATAACGGTGCCCCTGGTCTGCGGCCACAGTATCGCCCCGACTACTATGGCGCGTTTGTTTTTGATCCTTCTGGGAATAATGTGGAGGTTGTCTGCCTCAAGCCGGAAGTGACGGAGGAAAAGTAGAGGAGGATGGATGGGGTTGGTTTCGCTGCCGATACTGACAGTGGGAGACCAATATGGAAACGAATCTTGAGGCTGGCATTGACTAGATCTTGGGCTGACAAGGCTCTGAAAAATTCAATCCGCATATTCCGCCGAGGATGATGCCATCCAATGCACTGATGCAGACGCGGTAGAGGTTGCTCGCATGCAGCCCTACCAGGTGTGCACTGCAATTTTAACCTACCCCAAGCCGTTGGTATTTCAATAATTCTCTGAAGACGCCAAGTTATGGGCACCGCAATTTTACCTCAGCTCGTTCGAATAGGCCCATAGCCAATCTCAGTGCATAGCCATCTTGCAAAGTAAGCTCCCTCATTAGCTATCCTATTTCATTGCTTTGGCAGAAGCCTGGTCATGTACTTCTTAGGTTGCCCAGCACAAAACGTCCCAGCACTGCAGACAGCGCATAGGGCACACCCCGCCTCCAAACAAAGCACCCTATCTCGCCATCATCTACAACCCTGGTATTGCTCATGGAAATATGCCATTCGACCTTTCTCAGCCCGACGAGAAGGTTGGTGGTGGAGGGCATTATCCTCCATCTCTTTCCTAAGGCGGCTTGAACTAAAAACGTGAAGGCAGCAGCTGGTATACTCCCAGCCATACCCTCCTTCTGACTAGCTGAGAAAGGCCACGGATGAGCGGTGAGGTTACCATTTGCCAGCCTCAACTTCAACTCCATCGTGGGTCTTGAACCAGACCGAGTCACCTCGAACATCACATGCTCATCACGACCGAATTATCGACGGCACTTAGGCCGGCTTCAAATTCAATCTCTCGTACTCAGGACATTTCATTATGCTTGCCATCTATGTCAGTCTCGGAACACCAAACGCCTTGTCGCAAATATGCCCGCGCAAAGTCTAGAACGTGACGTAGCGTGTAGTGTAGCCTAGTCCAGCCCCCCGCATCAAAGGATTCTCCTCCTTCTCTCGCCTGTCTGGTTGCCCGTTTGCAACTCGCGCGCGAAACCCACACTCGTAATAAGATCAACGTATGGATGAAGTCGCCTTCACATGAGCTCCGCCAAAAGTCACAACAGAATACCGCCCTCGAAAACTCCATCACAAACCCGATCTATCCGGGTATATCAAGGAAAAGCTTGCCGATTCTCATTCACCGTCAGTCCAATGGCCGTTCGACATTGTACCGAGTACGCCCAAGAAGAAAACCGCGCGCGCCGTCTGACGGAGAACTGTCATCAGCTTCCAGCCTCCCGAGCCCAATCCGTTAGGTAGATGTCCAACATCCCTCTCAAGCTCTGAGTTGCCAACAGGCCTCAAATATACAAGTCGATGCTGCTCGGAGGCGATGCTAGTATCAATGTTACCAGCAAGCAACAGCAGACTACTTCAACCCCAAATCGGCGTAGCTAAGGGTATCAATCTCATAATGTTGCAACACTTGCTTAGGAATCGCCAGCGCCAACAGTAGTAGGACGTGGTCGCTGTGCCACCACTTCCCGTGCGTAGAACTCGACCAACATAGTTGCATATGCCTCGAGGTCTTCGACGGGAACCGCCAGTCGGAAGTCGTTCAACAGGAGAAACTGCAGCTCGAGATGGTTGAGTTCGGCTAACGGAAGTCCACCGACCTGGAAAAAAAAAAGAGAATCAGCACCAGAAAAAAGTTTCAGTCACAGTCGTGGGTGAACAAACCTTGGCGTATCTAGAGTTGGTGTAGAAGACATCAGAGAAAAACTTGCTGGCGCAAGTCACGCCTGCGATAACTAGGCGGTGGATATTAAAGCTGTCGACAACAAAGTACGTCGCCGGTGGTGCGCTTTGAGGCGTTGTCAGAGGTATGATGCTACCGGTACTCTCGCTCGCCTTTGTATTCTGTTCGTCCGAATCATCGTCGTCGGCAAGATCCGAGTCTGTTTCGTCGTCTTCGTCACGCATTTCGACATCGGCCGGCGGTGCCCTTGGAGTTGGCAGCGAAGTAGAAACCCTCCGCGCCTCCTCGTGCTTGACCACCATTTCGTTGACTCGCTCCGTCATGCGATCAAAGTAGACTAGTAAACTTAAAAACACCTCGTAGGTGGTCGGGCAGTACTTGTGAATGCGGGACAAGTAGCTCAGAATTGTGATGGCAGGGATGTTCTTGCCATGAAAAGCAAGCACAGACGTGCTCAACGGGCTCATTTGCGTGCCGTTGCCTGACTCGTTATTCTGGCTTGCCTGCTGCTGATGCGCAACGTTGCGCTGCATAGCGTCATGCTGTAGGTCGTTGGTGGTGGTGATCTTGGTGAGAAGAGCAGCGACCATCTCGATAATGTCGCCGATAGGCATGGCACTAATCTCGTACTTCATAGCCTGCAGTGGCGGATCATTCAATATCCCGGGTCCGTTACCTGACAATAGGTCGGCCTTGGCGAGACTCTGGATATGAGCCAAATCGCGGATATGGATCGTCTGGCCCTGCGGTTGCTGCACGGGGGATGAGTTGTCAGAGAGGGGGTATGAGGTCGTGACGCCGGCAATACCGTTGACATCGGACGCGGGCGAAGGCTGCTGCTGATGTTGCTCCTGACTAGGGGAGGGGTGAGCCTGTTCGGAGGCGACTACGGAACCAGCATTGCCGGCGTCGCGAGAATCGGTTGCCATGTATGCGGGGCTATCAGCATGCTGAGGCCTAGCACCTGTTGGCGACGAAGATGATGGAGGCGAGGGGAAGCGAGATGCACCTCCGCTAGGCGGCGCGTGCTTCTCGGCCGAGTCTTGTTCAGAGTGCCTTTGACGGGTAGGCGGAGTACTCGTAGAGGGATGGTATCTCGGGCTCGTGGAGGTGTGGTGGGTAGGAACGTCTCTTGACCGACTCGAGGATCGATAATGGGAATCGTGCGAGTGTTGGTGCTGAATGCCTGGGGTGGCAATCATGTTATGGAAACGGGAGGGATCAGAGACGTAGTCACCGATTACAGCTGCCATAGCATCGTATTATTCCAGCAAGGCCGAATTACAATTAGGATGGTTGGAGCAGGCAACTGCAAAGACAAAGAATGGTTAGCATAGAGTCAAAGTCGCATGTCGCGAGTTATGTGTAGGTGCAATAGGGAAAGAAGATTCGGGGAAAGGAGGAGAGGGGAGTTCTGTTGCTGCGTAGTCACATTGGCGTCCATGAATCCCAACTGCGAGACCGAGTGCCGTCCAATCCCGTGGAGTCGAATCTCAGGCTGGCTTGAGAGGTAGCTTATACGAGGGCAGTGACGTGAAGCCAAGGCCGTGGTTGTAGGAAAGTAGAAAAGGCATTTGTGCACAGCAGTGGGGGTTGGGCTGGCAAGGCTGAGGGATTGCACATGCAAATGTGAATGTGACGGGAAGAGCAGCCCGACAATAGATGAACAACCAGAATCCGCAAGCCAAGTACGACGAGGCAGGCAAGCACGTCGAGACTGTAGCTCGGCGACCCGATCCAGAGCGCAGCCTCGGGGAAGGAGCTGATGGCAGCGTTGGACATAGGGCGCGGGCACGAACGACGTCACAGGTGCGTTTCTTATTGCCAGGACGAAGCAAGTAAAGAGTTGCATGTGGTAGGAGAAGGGACGGGAAGGAAGACAGCGAACCAGCACAGGCAAAGGAAAGAAGAACAAGCTCACCTAAGTTGTCCAACGAAGAGGTGGGAGGACGGGTCTAGAGACTAAGTGTAGGAGTAGAACACGGAAGGCTCGACGCGATGGAGCGGCGAGGGTGTCTCGGTGTCGTGGTCGTAAGAATTACTCGTCGGCGATGGCAACAAACACCAAGGTGTCGAGCGCGAACACGTCGTAGGTCGGGCCCAGTTAGGTCGGGCGAGAGGAGCAATAGGCACACAACTAACGCGTTGGGCCAAACAAGGACGGTAGCGGAATGTCGAAGGAGGCAGCGACGGCGAACTGTTGGTGGGAGGAGGAGGAGGAGTAGGAGGAGGAAGAGGAGGGGGGAAGGAAGATGGCGGTCAGAGGGCTCGTCCGACGGGGCGACTTGAGAATCTGTTTCTGTTCTGTTTCGCAGAACGTCTGCGATGTCGAGTTCCAAGAACAAAAAAGGTACCGTAGGGGAGGGCGGCGAGATCAAAGGAAGAAGAGGTCGACGAAAGAAGCCCCCCTTGTAGAAAATGTCCAGTCTAGGGTAGAGGAGGAGGACAAGACAGGGCCAGATCAGAAAAGTAGGCTGGGGGGAGGGGGGAGGAGGAGGACAGAGAAAAAGAGGCGGAGGAGGGCGGGTGGATGGACGACGAATGGATGGATGGTGGATGAGGGATGGATCGAGAGAGCAAGGCGCGGGTGTGGCAGACAGCAGATGGGGAATGGGAAAAGAAGGACGGCGGGAGGATTGGGCGGCGGCGGGTGGCAGGTGGGTTGTCCTCAGGTCCTGGATGGAGGGGAAGGCAGGAAACAGCAGCGAGCAGCGGTACCTTACAAAGCATCTAGGGTGCTAGGTACCTTACCTTGCGCATAGCTTGGAGGGGAGCCGGTGGAGAGCACTGGAGCGCACCGGTCGATGGACTGGGCCTGGAACCCGGGCTACCAAGGTAGAGTGGATGCTGTTGCTGCCGTTACTGCTGTTGCTGCTGCATGAGATGATTCCTGCACTCGTTGCTGGTATGAGTATATACCCCAAGGTAGTTTATAGAATCAGGTCATCGACGGTCTTTGGTTGATTGTGTTGTTTCGTTGATTGCTCACTCAAGTTGGACGAGAACAGGCGTCAAACAGGCGCAGGTCTCTCACCTCACCTGATGAGAGGATCGCTCTGAGTGAGAGCATGTTCAGAGGGGGGCCCTGGATGAGATTGGCGGTCTGGTGGAACCGGATGAGGTAGATGGCAAAAAGATGGCCGCCAAAAGGCTCAGCTGGGTAAAGTACCCTTCATGGATGACTGGATGAGTGCCTTGCGTCGCCTGTTGATGTGCAGCAGCTTCCCCGAATGACGGCACATTGCACAGATGCGCGACTCCAGAATCCAAGCCGTTTGCCGCTTGTCGCTTGTCATGGTGGCTAACGGGTTCAACCTTCTGCCCATTGCAGCATGCACGCTCAGTCGCGATGCCACGGCCGTGGTTCCCCTTGTGTCTTGGATACCCGCGGGCTGCGTTTTCATTCATCATCTGTAAGATTCGCCCCAATATTCAGCCACTCAGCGTGGGATTCAGTGAGCAAGTCTCTGCCAACTTGATTCTCATCTCTCTTCTCTCATAATCTCCTATTGATCTGTTCACTCATTTCCCATCGCCCTGGACTCCGACTCATTCAACATCTTGGTGATGTTCACAGTGTCTCACTGCATCTCGTGTGGCGGCATGGCAGAACAGACGAGGAGCCACCCGAAACATGACATGACAGAAGCCCGCGCTAGCTTAGGTAGCCACCACTTGCGAGCAGCCATTCACAGCTCTCGCAACAGCAACACCCGTAAACCAAGAAATTCAAGGGTCCTTCCTCCCCAACGCCCCGAATCTGCCCAAGCCATCGTTGCAAGTCGGAAAGTCCCAGTTCCTAGTCGGCGGGCCCAACCGAACCCCAGCACAGCCTCATTGCGATCCTGCTCTCGCCATTTCTCACCAGTCAGGCTGACCCTCGACTCTCCCACTTTGCGCGCTGAGGTCCTGGAGGTTGGGGCTTCAATTCGACATGGACCCTCGCGAGCCCCGCGCCTTGCTGTTTCCGAGCTCCCAATGGACGGCTGCCCAACAAAGTGAACTTCATACCTCAGACCTTCCACGTTGAAGCCTGCTTTCCCAACCAGCGACCGAACGTGCTGTCGCTTCGCCTCGACGGAGGCTGACAGCTCGCAGCACGTCGAAGCAAAAACCGAGTCGGAGCATATGCATAGAAAAACGCAAAATACCGTACTACAATGTATGTATCCGTAGACGGAGAGGGCGCTTGCCAACACGACAGGACCACTGGGATTGACACGCGCGGAAGGCATACGACCCATCCGCATCCTCGGGAGGAGAGGGTGTACTCAAGCCGTCCTCTCATTGGTCGTTATGATACGCGACACCGCTGATAAGAGATTTGACGAGCAGGGGCCACACGAGCTCGGCAGGGGAACCTCGACTTTTCGACATCCCGGGCATGTGCGCCCCTTGACCCTTGACCCTTGACATCTCGGCCTCTCCAAGGCCTTATCGGGTCGGATAAGACGAGGAAAGTACCCTCCTTCACCTGCCCGTCTGCCTCCCCGTTCCTCCCCTCCTCTCCGCCCGCCAGCGCAGCCCTGCCCGGCCACCTCCCTTTCTGGCGTCTGCTCTGTCATTCACGGCCTTTCCATTCGCATCGTATTTCCAATCGCCAATTGCCTGCCGTAATGCCATGCTCCACCAAAAACCAGTTGCTACATGTAGCGTGCATCATTCGCCATGGCACACAATGGATCTCGGAGGAAACATCGACAAGCTTCGCATATTTTTCCTTACGTACGGCGAATTCGCAGAGACCCTCTGAAATTCTACTATAGTACCCCTTGCCCAGTCTCCGGCCCAATCTGGACTTCACTTCCGTTCAGATCAAGCAACATTGACTCCACAGCCAGCCACGCTCTCTCCTTTTTTCTTCCCCTGCTATAGAGCTGCTTGAGAAAGCTCTCCAAAAGAAAGGCACGGAAACCACGGAGACTTGGACGATCGGTCATTTCGGAGCTCAGAAAATAGAAACAGCCCGTCTGGCGTTCCTGGCTGCCCATCAGGTACCCGCCGTGCCGTCGTGCCCGTCCAACGCGATATACCTGTCAACCCCGGCTGAATGTTTACTAACAGCAGATGGGACGAATTAAACGTCAGCCGGCTCATTGCATTCGAACAAAAGGGTTGTCCGCTGCTTACCTTCAGCTGGCAATTACAAACACCCAGCTGCTTTGGCCCTAAGATGCGACCACCATAGCTGTCGTTATCCCACCTCGCGCTGACAACTCATTAATCCATTACGATTCAACGGCGCTGCCAACATTGCCAACCCGCCTACGGATAGTATGGGCAACACAAAAACAAGCTTTCACCATCATCCATCCCACGCCCAGCCGTTCCCCAGCACCACCAAACCCCATGTTGGCTGGCCGGGCCCCCCTTTCCCCCGTCTTAAAAGCGCCCGGGCCTGCACGGATAGAGACTCCCGGCCAATACCCGGCGTTCCCTCCGGCACGAGGTCTTGGGATCTTGGGAACTTTTAATAAATTCCCCTATCTAATCTACGATAATTAGGCCTTCACGCAATCCGACGCAAATCACAGCGGAGCCAGCCATGTCGCGCAATCGCCTGATACCAGAGCCATCGTGGCACATCCGCTGCCCGACAGCCCCCCGTCCCACGTTACTATCCACCGCCCTTCCATGGCCTTTCCTAAACCGTCACCGACGGCCAACGACCTTGATCACTCTTTCGTCATCACTCTCCAACTTAGTCATGCACTCGCACAACGGATTGTAAAATGGATGACCTGGCTTCTGCTCTATCTTGTCTTCGTCAAAGTCTCTATCAGGGTCGAGGTTCTGGGAATCCATGTTCAACTCATACAACACAGCGTCCCGTCGACGGCGCCTCGGATGGGCAACTCGTCTTTAGCCTTGCAGCTTCACCTGCATGCTACACGGCGGCATCGCATCCCAAGTCCTCCAACTAGAATCCAAGGGGAGGGCGCCCCGTCCTCCCGCCCCGTCCTCCCCGCATCCGCCGCTGATTTGTTCCCGCTCCTCAGTCCTCACCTCCCGCAGAACTGTGCCGCGCTAAAAACCCTTCCCCCATTCTCACCGCCTCCGAATCCGACACCACGACACCCCTTAATCGAGAGTGACTGTGCCGTCCTCCCTGCATCGTGCATACGGATGGCAGCGCTCGCGTGCCGGCAGCGTCTCATCTTAGAGACCGAGACGCACACGAATAGCTTACACCCCCAGACTTTGGTTTTGCCAGTATTCCCCATCGTGGCGTCGCAGCGCATCGCCCGCAATCGAGATCTTGACCATACGAGTACCCCGTGCCTTATCGCAACCTTTCGACGTGTCACAGCCAGTTCTAATCTGCCTTGGATAATCATTTCCCATGGAACTCTCTTGTGAAGAAATCTCGTCTTGCGGGTAATCTATTTATGGTACATTCATCGTTTGTCGCCAAGCCCAAGATGTCGCCCCGGCGTGGATGTTCCTCGCTCTGTTCCCTCTTCGGGACTCGGGAGTCACTTTCGTGGCTCACGGTGAACCAACCCGTGTAACATCGTGGTGCCCATCACGCGCGGCCGGTGTTGCTAAGAGCGGCCAGATGGCTGTCCTCCAGCCATATCACAATTAAAGTCCTTCTTCTGCCTCTCTCCTGTTCCCCGTACCGACTCCCCAGCTAGTGCTGCACCTTGTAGTCCTCGTCGGGGAGGTACAGATGCCGCACCGCGCCCTTGGCGGTTAGGACGACCATGCGAATGACACCACCGGAGCTGCCGTCCCACTTGATGGCCTCCTTGAGCGATCCCTTGACAAAGTCGACGGCTTCCTTCTCCTCCATGCCTTCCTTCCAGTGCTCGTCGCAGTATCCGTAGATGTAGGTCGAACCCGAGCCGCCGATGGCATATGACTGTTTGTGTAGGGATCCGCCGAGGGGGATGGAGTAGACCTGGCCGCCGTGTCGCTCGTCCCAGCCGGCAATGATGAGACCGGCACTGTAATATCGTGACGGGTCAGCAGGTGTCCCTATGTCTTGGTGCGAAAGGTTCGGAGAAGCAGAGAGAGGAGAGGAGAGGGGAGGACTCACGTCAAGCGGTCCTTGTTGGCGTAGCAGACCTCCTGGAAGATGGCGGCGGCAGTTTGGGTCATGGGTGGCTTTCCGTTGCGCATGGCGTAAAGGCCGAGCTGGTACTGGACAATATCGGCGACGGCCTGGGTGTCGGCGGCGGAGCCTGACCGGCAGCACCAGATGGTGTCGTGGACTTGTGTGAGCTTGTCGGTGACTCGGTTGGCAATGTACGCGCCCGTTGTTGTCCGGGAATCAGCACCTAGAGAGTGAGAACGCTCGTCGTCAGTTGTCGTCCTCGTCTGTTTGCCCCTCCAAGAGAGTCTCGAGAGGTCTATTATTGCCGTCGCACGCAGATGGGCGGCAACAGAAACATTTGCATAGATATGACGTACCGAGAATAACACCGTCCTTGAAGGTGACTGCCATACTATCGCGGGATGTCAGAAGGGCGATGGAGGGGAGGGGCGATCGGAGGGGTAGCTTACATTGAGGTTCCGAGGCTGTAACATGGGTTAGCTGATGTTCTGTGAGCGAGCAAGATCATCACTCACTTGACCTCTCCCTTCTTTAATCTCTCCATGTCAAGGTGAATGCCGTCTATCCGCCCGCAATCGTCAGCTTCAATGATCCCTCTATGGGGTGGTTCCGCGATAGCATCATCCAAGCTCCTGCCCGTCCATACCTTCGTTCAGCATTCCGGTGGTGGTGAACTCCATTTTCGATGACTTGTTTTGTGTGACTGTTGAACCTTTTTTTCAGATACTCGGTTCGTCGATAATTGGAGAACGTGGGCGGGGAGAGATTTCGGCGTCGATATGGAGGGTGTGGCTTTGGTTTGATGTGTCGTCGGCGGAAGGCTGGAGCTTGACGAAGCTCAGGCAGCTCCAGAACGCGTTGGCCTTGCCCGCCCGAGACGCCTGGATACTGTCACGTGACTGATGACATAATCTATATATCCGATCATGACCATATTGGCATCTGCGTAAATCAAGCCACTGAAACGGTTGGAATTCAATTAAGGACTATTAGGAGTTTCCGTGCCAAGGTAATGGATTCATGCATGAGCTGATACTTTTGGCTGCCGGATTGAAAGCGCAACATCATCATGTCACTAGCTCTACGACATCATTCTCTAGTAGATACAAGTAGCCCCACTTGAGGACATCAGCTTCTAAGATTGCCATAAAGCAGACACTGCATGTGAAAATTGGCGCGATCATGATCACTGTCCCATGTCGAGTCTTCTGCCCTGAATTGAAGGCGAAGCAAAATTTACCAACTGTCTAATTTCAACATGTCCATTCTGCCGGTCGTAATCCACAACGCCGGACCAGGAGAGATATCCTTCTTGGTACAGAAAATCTTGCAGATATGTTACAATGCTCATGCGCCCGGGTATTCAAAAAACGCCAATAGATCAGCACCTTAGCCTCCCTTGGTCAGACTGCACAAGAAAAAGAAAATCAGCAACTATAACCTTACGTGACGTCGCGATTCCCAGAACCGCGCGCGAGCAAACTCACCCGTCCTTCGCCAGTTCAGCACTGGGCTTATCGCCACCCTCAGCCTTCTTCTTATCCTCGTCGCCGCACCCGCAGTCGTAAAAGTCGCCAATCTTGTTACAATCAAACAGATCCTTCTTTAAGCGGGTGTTGACCTCGTTGTGGACGAAGCAGGCCCAGCCGGCGGCGCCATTGCGGCTGCTCGTCTGAGGCGGGTATTTGGCCAGCAGCTTGCGGAAGTGGGAGGCGCAGTCACCGCAGGGGTAGAGGCGGGCGAAGAGCTGGATGTACGTCTTGAGGGCGAGGCTGTCGTCAGGGGTGGGCTTCTCGGGGAAGCGCGCCATCATGGTGTGGAAGAGCTTCCACGAGGCACGGCCGAGCTCGGCTCTGCGGGCGAGAGACGCGTTAGCACAACCTTGAGGTCTATACATTGTCCGCCACCAGAGGAGACCTGGTAAGGGACCCGAGGGGACGGCCCGGGAGGTGGGCTCGCATCATGCAGAGGGCGGGAGGCTTACTTTGCCGTGGCATTCTCCAACTTGGGCGCAATGGACTCGCCGGACAGAATGCTGCTCGATATGTGGCCAAGATCGGGGATATCACCGCTCGACGATACGTTATCGTCCTTCAGGGGTACGGCGGCGGCGGGGGGCGCGGGTGTTGAGGGTTCTCTGGTGCCACTCGAGAAGAGGTAGGAGACGCTGAAGAAGGCTACGACGGCCAGGACGACCATGAGCGTGAGGTGCTGTCGCCGCGCCATGTTGGGCTATCAACTGTCGCTTCCCTCTGAGAGAACAAGTATGCGCAAGATATGCGCGGGAGGCAAGGAATATCAAAAGACAAAGTGGCGACGCTGTGTGTTGCGGAAACGTTGCGGAAAGGACTGAAGAGAAGGAAGAGCTCCAGGCGTCCCGCGAATCTTCTGAGAAAAGGAGGATGCGAAACCTCGGACGAAAACCGCGTTCTGTCAGCTTTTTTGGTTTTCTAAGCGTGCCGGGGATAGAAACCCTCCCAAAAGTCACCGACGAGGAGGGGGGAATTCGGAGAGAGACGACCGGGGGGGTTCGAGAAGGGACATTTGGTCGGCCCACGGTGCAGGGGTCGTCAGACGAGGCCTTATGGCTGCCGCCAATCCCGTCGCTGCAACTTGGGCATAGTGCCACCTGTCGCATGGCCCTTGGCGCAGTGGTGAGATCCATGGATGCCCCCAAGGGCCTAAATCCCATCTGTCTGTCTCTCGGCTCTCCCGCCCCGTCATCCCCTCTAGCTAGCTCACTTCAAATCTGCTTATCTAATACAACTTACCTCAGGGGGCATCGGCGCTGGGCCGCTGGTTCAGTCGGCCCAGCCCTGTGGGATCCCTGGCCCGTGCAGCGTGCTACCCCTTAACTTTGATTCTGGCCCACTCCAATTACCTAACGCCAGGGTGCCTGTGACCTTCCCGTCTCCGGCAATGAAATGGAACACCGAACACAGCCAGAGTCCACCAAATAAACGGGAAGGGACATGCACATTTAGTCTCAGCGGAATGCAACCACTAACCACAGCATTCGCTCCACCAGGTGTTCCCCGGATGACTCATTGTCTTTAGCCTCAGCTCTAGATATCTTATAACAAGCTCAATGGTAGCCTCACTCATCCAGATGCGAGTATATTAGCACAGCTACCTATCTGTATTTTGCTTTTCAACAGTGACCCTATGCCGCCCAGCATCTCAGCCGCGATATCTTTCAAGCAACCCCACAAAACTACAACGCCACTGCAAACATGACAAACCCCACCATCTCAATCGTCGTCGCCTCCAAAAACCCAGTCAAAGTCCAAGCAGCAAAACTCGGCTTTGAGTCGGCCCTCCCTGATGCCACCTACGATGTCCGGGGTATCAGCGTCCCCTCCGGCGTCCCGGACCAGCCGCTATCTGACGAGGAGACCCTCCGCGGGGCCCTAAACAGGGCACGCAACGCCCAGGAGGTCGAGAAGGACGCAGACTACTGGATCGGCCTCGAGGGCGGCATCGACATGCCGAGCGACCAAGATGCCCCAATCATGAACTTTGCCTGGATCGTCGTCATCAGCCGCGACGGACGGGTCGGAAAGGCGCGGACGGGCGCGTACTACCTCCCCGAGGAATCCGCTACTTACCTACGTCAGGGCATGGAATTGGGACATGCGGATGATTTGATCTTTGGTCAGACGAACAACAAACAGTCCAAGGGCTCTGTTGGCATGTTAACTGACGGTGTCATTGACCGGACCTCCTACTATCACCATGCCGTCATCCTAGCTCTCATTCCTTTTAAGAATAAGAATCTGACGTTCATCTGAATTTCTGACGCAAAGGCAATGGCGTTGATTTCCCTTCTTATATTCTCCTGACCAGCTTGATTCATCTCTTTTGACTTACCTCCCTTGATCTCAGGGTGGATGAGATGCGCTGAAAAGACGAACTCACATAAGTATCCCCAGATTACATGTCACCGATGATCCACAAGAGATAAAGAGAAGGATCAGACGAATCTATTCCGTCAAAAGTCTTGCCTCCATTGATATGTCAGGGTACTTGTTCTTCTCTGATTCCGTCGGCCTATTTTGTTCATCCCTTGCCGAAAAAGGATCAACTCTGCGGATCTTCGATTACCCTTTCCTCCTTAATTCACTCCGGAACTCCTGTTTGTCTTTAATATGAGGGTATCTCTCCTGGTTCAGACGTTTCCATCCTGAGTTGTTAACGGCCTCCCATCTCGACTCCCCCACGAGCGTCCCATGCTGGCATATCAGACTCATCCGACTCAAGGGCAATCGATCAAAGCTTGCTCTCGTCCCTTGACTATGTGACAGCCTCTGGGTAGGTAGTACTGTCCATAGTGTTCGAACCGAAGGTGCCATCTGGCCTCATCGACGCGCGAAAAAGCCTTGCGGCATCTGTTGCATCTGACGCGAATTTTCTCCTTCCCGTCGATCACCACCGTTTCCCGGCGGCAGGGGTCTTCGGCGGGGACTAAGGCCAGGCCAGGAACGCCAGGGGTCGGATCGGGACTTCCATCGTTATACTGGACGCCGGGGATGGTTGCGTTGTGAGATTGCTTGGTGGACCTGGCCTGAGACACCTGAACACTGGCGGCGATTTGAGGGATCGCAGGCGCAGCCGGGCCCGAAGAGATGACCTCACTAGTGTTCTCCTCATCCTCCTCCTCTCCCTGCTGCTGCTGCTGCTGCTCTTTCGCCTCCGCCACATTCTCATGTGGGTATTGCTCGAGCTCCTGTCCGTTGTAGAGCTCTTGTTCCACGCCCTGATCAACGAATCCAAGAGGATCGCCGTACTCGGGAGAAGGGTCGAGGGCCGGGTCGACACCAAAGTCCACAAGAATTTGGCCAGCACCAGTCAACTGTTGCATGGAGCCGGAGTCGACTGACTGCATGTCCGTATAGCCGTCCTGCAGGTATTCGATGATCTGGGGCTCGGGTTCGATGTCATATTGGTCACCGCCCTCGGTAGCATTGGGCTCGCTCTGGTGGATACCGGGTTCCTCTTGAGCGTTACGAGTCGTTTGGATGGCAAAAGCACCCTGTCTCTGGTGAATGGGTCTGGGGTACTCGTTGTCGGTTCGACGCCAGGGTTCCGAGTCATTGACCGTGAGCCCCAGATAGCCTTCAGGGTAGGCTTGGTCAGCCCTGTACGTGCCGGGTTAGAAGAGGAAAACAGGAAGAAAAAGACATGGTAAATAGGAAGGCTCAGGGGAATACTTACGGCACGTACTGAACGGTGCCGGCCATTCGAGTGCTCTCATCCCAGTAGAGCTTGCGCTGGTGCTCGTCTATCATACATGGTCAGCAACTTTCATGCACTCGAGAATATCAGTAGGCTTGTGCCTTGTGTTTGGTTGGGCTGGAAGACTGGCGTTCTGCAGTAAAGCTGTGAGGAAGGGGATCGGGAGCTGGGGCTTGACCGAGGCCCCGGAGGTGAGCCAAGGCTCTTGGTCAGAATCCCTGGGGAGCCCGAAACATCTCGAGGCCGGTGGAAAATACCATCGCAAACTTACCGTCATAGTAGGGATCCATCTTTTGTCTCTCTTGTCCTTGATGTTGTCGCTATGGCGGAAGACGGACAAAGAAGCGCTTTCTGGTATGGACCTCTTGATGAGGATATGGGAAGGTTTGTTGAAAAGTTGGAAAGATGAAGAGATTTTCAATTCCTCTCAAATACGTGAAAGGCATCGTGGGCTGGTGTCCCCGGCGAGGGCTGAACAGGCAGAATGACCTTGACGTAGGCGGAAGCTTCAAAGGTAGTACTCAGGCAGCGATTAGGGGAAAGGACGGGACGGGATCTAGGCATTCATTCACATTTATGAGAGCATATACATTCACCTCTTTTTGGGTTGGAACCCAAACAGAGCTGAGGTGAAGGCGGATGGAATGTAGGAGAGGTAGTCTGTCGTACCTCAGGTTTACGCCGGGGCTAGTAAGGGATGGTCTTCCATAGAGACGCAAGCAAAAGAACAATGCCTCATGTTTGATTTGATGAAATCAATAATACTAGGAAATCTAGACAGACTTCTATAGATCTGGAGTTCTTATGCGCAAGTCCATTTGAAAAATCCATCCCATCAATGGGACTTGTATTGGTCGCACATAAAATCAATGTTCTAGAGGTCCAATGTATATTCGACATGTCGATAGATGGCACTCCGCAATCAATACACAGAGAACAAAAACGGCAGTAGTTCGTTCAACGATGGACGACAGAAGTCTCTCCTAGGTGAGATGGGTAGTCGTCGTCAACTTGGACTCGGAGCGGAGCGGGGTGGCATTGCCGGGTTTTAGTGGAGTAGCGCGGAGACAATCGGAGCGGAGGGTCGTATCTTGATGTTAAGGTTCCCAATGCGCAGATCATATCAGCTAATCAAGTGGCCCTAATCTTGGCAGGGCTCAGAAAAAACGGGCGGCCGGCAAGCTGGTGAGACCGAGACCTTGTTCACGCTTGTTTACGCTATCTTGGGGATTGGCAGCGCAGCCATCATTCCCCCACAGAAGATCTGCGCATAGGCTTGAATTCTTACGTATTTGCCGTAACTCGTAAGGTGCACGGCAAGGGAAATGAAAGAGGTGGTGTAATGGAGAAGGAAAAGTTGGAAAAGGCTCGTGATGGTGAAACGCTGCGCTGCTGGCGGTAGCATCCCGGCCATGGGCTGGCGGAGAGTGGAAACATTGGAAGCCAAACAGGGAACCACTGGCAGCTTACCACCACTGTTAAGCAAGTCTGGCCGGATTGGGGGCGCGACATTGGCTGGGCTGGGCAGCGTGACCCCGGCTTCGGCATCTTCTAGCCGCACCTCGATGCCAAATCTTGACGGGCCATGACGTCAGGGGGGAGGCGTCAGTTGCATGTTGCTTGCGACGCCTTGTTGATCCTGTCCTGTGTCTGTCTCTATGTATGGGTTCCGTATCTTCCTCTTGCTGAGTGGGTGGGTGTGGTGGGATGTTTTTCGTTCTATCTTGTGCGCTTGTAAACGGCTGTATCTCTCGGTCTCTCTCTCTCTTTTTCTCTCTCTGTGTGTGTCTGTCTTCTCCAGGGTGGCAGGGTCCCTTGCTTTCCAACCGAGTCCTAGTCTCTAGCGTACATTAGTACCCAGTCCGTAAGGTAAGGTAATTCTTAGCATTGCGTCTAACCCAAAGTGTGCAATTTGATGGTTTTGACTGCGGCCTGTGATTTCCCTCGGACCCCGTCTCTGTTACCCCCCCAGCCCCTCGCATCGTCTGTATGTCCTCCATCTGGTTACCTCCCATTCCAGAGCTTCTTCTCTCTCTTTTCCCTCCAAACAACTCTCCATCTAGCCGTACCTCTCCGTCTGTGTTGCTGAGCTTTACCCTCTGCCTGCTCACTATATACCCATCATTGCTTCAATCGGAACAGAGCTAAGCGCCGTCCATTCCTCGTCCAGCAAGCGATTCACTGCGTCAACCAGCGCGCTTTCAACCAACAAACCGATCCTCCCGCCCGCCGCCAAAGCTTCTTTTTTCCTTTGCAGGCGGACAACACGGACCCCATGCCAAGCTTCCTGTGATCCACCAACAGACATTATTGGACACAGCTCCCAAAACTCAGTCCCGGTTCAGCTCAGCTCAGCCCAGCAGTGAGTCAGTGAGTGCTCGAGCAGCTTGCACTCACACTGAGAGCAGCGGTGCCCCTCCACGAGTGATCGACACTGTTGGATCTTGGCAACGGCCACCACGGCGCTGCAGGGTTTTTTCCTTAACGGATCTCCCGCTATTCTTCTCGCTCCATCTGCGCCCTACAGAGATACACGAGACATCTCTCTCGCCAATCCAGCCAACGCTTGCCGGGGTTCCTTACGCCTCCTCCGGCCTCCCGACGCGCCCCTCCAAGCTCTCTCCAGGCGACTTCTACCACGTCCGCTGTCGCCTTCGCTATCGCAGACATTCTTCCGTAGTATCATTCGAAGTATTTCTTATTCCGGTCGCACACTACTGTTATCCTAAGCATGTCGACCGCCGACGAACAAAGGCTCAACGGGCATCCACATGCCCCTGCCGACCCGTCCAACGCCCCCGCAGCTTCCACCGCGACGGCCGCAACGTCGGAGGCGCCTCCGACCGACCTCGGCGCTGCGCAACCCGCGACATCTTCTGAACCGATTGAGAACGTCAATGGTCACACGGCTAATGGCACCGCAGCTGATGGTCCCTCGACAAACGGACAACCGCCCAATGGCGCAAGCCATGTGCCGCCCCCCAATGGACATGCCAACGATGCGCCGGATCTGAACGGGCACTCGTCGCCCAACGGCACCGCCGCCGCCGACGATCAAATCAATGATGGCACTGCACCATCAACAAACGGTGGGCCGTCAACCAAGGGGGATGAGCCCGAGCATGGAGAGGGAGCCCTCGAGAACAAGATTGAGGGCGTACAGAACCCGGAAGCTAACGGTCACAAGCCGCCTGACGAGAAGTCCCATCACCACTCTAGTGATCTCAAGGGACTCTACTCCGAAGGGAAAGAAAAAGTCAAGGACAAGACCAAGCCTTCCGGAGGCTTCGACCCGACGCCTCTACCCGATGCGCCTCCGGGCTACACCGTGAGGTTCATCTTCCACAAGGCGACCAACCTCCCCGCGGCGGACATTGGCACCCAGTCGTCCGACCCTTTCATCCATGTCACCCTTCGAGCGGCGGTACCAAAACGCCACAAGGAAGACCCTGATCTCACCCTCCGCACCCAGACCATCAGGAAGACGACGGAGCCCGTATGGGATGCCGAGTGGGTGGTGGCTAACGTCCCCGCCGACGGCTTCATCCTCAAATGCCGGCTCTACGATGAGGACTGGCCCGATCACGACGATCGCCTCGGTAACGTCACCGTCAGGGTGCCGCACATTGGTCCGGACTGGAAGGGCTACCCGCGCCCGGGCCAGGAGTTCACCGCCAAGAAGCGCATGGGCAGCAAGCGAGCCTACTTTGTCAAGGCAATCACCAGCCATTTTGATCCGCGAGCCGATATGTCGCCAAGGGTATGGATTAGTATGGAGCTCTTGGGACAATCCGACCCGCCGCATGCGCAGATGTGCACCATCGGGCCTACCACGTATTTCAAGCACTTTAGTCCGATGATTGGACGTCTCACCGGTATCAAGGTGAATAAGGATGAGGAAAACGACGCCCGGGCCGACTTGTTTGATGAGTCCGAAAATAAGGAGAAGGACAACAAAACTCAGAAATACGAGTAGGTTCACCAACAGTGTCACACACCAAGCACACTTATTAACGGTCATATTAGCTTCCAATCCAACGAGATGCAGCTCTCCGGGCCCGTCCCTCCCGAGTTGTACCACCGATACGTCGAGTTCCGACCCATGATTGGATTAATGTTCGCCAAGAGCGGCCTGAGGGGCAGGATTCTCAACAAGGCACTGCACAAGCAGCACAGCAGGGTATACAACTTTGACAGCTCGACCGAGTACGGTGTCTTCAAGGCCCGCTCGGAGGAGGCCGCTCTCCAATTCCTCAAGCTGGTGCACTTTGACCAGGGCGGCCGCATCTTCACCTATGTCCTGACGCTGGACGGCATGTTCCGCTTCACCGAGACCGGAAAGGAGTTCAGCATCGACATGCTGAGCAAGCACACCATGCACAGCGACGTCGAGACCTACATCGCCTGCTCGGGCGAGTTCTTTATCCGGCGGCTCGAGAATCCGGACGCGTCAGAGGAACCGGATCCTCCAGAGAGGACGCACCCGACGGAAGAGCTGCCCAACGGCCCGCCCAACGACCACCCGCCGCACAACCCGTCCTACTATCAGCTCTACATCGACAACGATTCGGGCACCTATCGGCCGGACAAGTCGATCCTGCCCAAGCTCAAAGAGTTCCTCGAGGCTAACTTCCCCGGGCTCGGCATCGTCGTGATGCACTGCGAGGACGAGAAGCTGCAGAAGCTTAAGAAGGAGCAGGTGGAGGCCAAGAAGAAGGAGGGCAAGATGATCAACATGGTGGCGCGGAGCCCCAGCTCGAGCTCCCTGAGCTCCAACGAGAGCGCACTCGAGCACATGGACGAAGCTGGGTACGACGGCCCGCCCGTAAAGAGCACGACGCAGAAGGCGTTGGATGCGTTGGAGGACCCGAGCAGTCTGAAGGAGATGTTGAAGCCGGGGCACCACGGTGGGGGCGAGAGTTCGACGGCGCATTAGTAATCTGGATGGTGGTGGTGGTGGTAATTTGGATTTTCCGACGTAATGTCTTTGATACCTTTGTGTTTGGATTTGCCGTATCGGTATGGCGGTGTGTTACTTGGATATTCCCCGTCTTTGGACATCACTTTACTTGGATTAGAGGCTGGATAGTCTGTAAGATCGACTTTAATTCCCTGCAAGATTGTATCATGCTATCGAAAGTCTCAGACTACGATTGACCGGATGAACTCTGCAATACTGCAACATCTTGTAAACAAGAAACATTGTTTCCCAAGAGTGAAAGCCACCAGATTCTAGACCCTGTGTTCTCTACGACCCCAAGGCCATCCCGGGTTGGGATTGGGACGGGGAAAGTCAGACGCCATATTGGTCTCCGTTTGGCGATCACCAAAGTAAGTGTTGGCGGGAAACTTAGTCTGGCTGACGCAGTTGGGGTTACACTTGTCAAGCGGCCCGGACTTGCCGCGGGTAAGGTCGAGGACGTACGTGTCGTCCTTGCAGTCGGGGAGGACTATAACGCCGTGGGCCGGGTGTCAGGGAGTGGTTATTATTGGTGGGGGAGGGAAAGCCGGCAGATATTGGATTTGAGAAGTCTTACGTACCTTTGAGGTCGTTGAAGGGGATGGTGTTGAGATAGCAGTCTTTGAATTGGGTTGAGTAGGCGGTGTAGAGGCCGTTGTAGTTCCAGTACCAGTTCCTTGTTTTCTCGTTACTTCTCTGGGAGAATGAATGGCATGGGAGGTGACGTCTACTTATTGGTGTTGTCGGCGGCGCAGCCCATCATGATGAGGGCGCCCGCGGGACCGGTCTTGACGAGCTCGGACTTGGTGTCCGGGCAGCAGTAGGTCTTGACCTCGGCCGTAGCGGTACAATTGAGGGAGGCGAGGGCACCCGAGACGGCGGCTGCGATGATGATGGATTTCATGGTTTCTGTCTTTGAATGTTTGGTTTAGTGGGTGAATGGCTGATTGATGACTTGAGGTGAGGTTTGTGTAAGGGACGGGTTTCAATGTCGTCCTGCTTATACTATATACCCGAGAGACTTGAGGCGTAACCGTCAGTTCTATGAACTCAACTACCACCTGCAACTAAAGTTGATGAAAAAACGAGCACATGTTTGATAGTCCTATCAGCAACTACCGAGTTTGCGGGGATTTAGCCTATTGCCTATTCTATCCATGATCTTCCAAAGGTGTATCTATCTGTCTTGGTAGATGTGGAGATGACCACGAACGGAAATTTGCCGAAATGCCAAACACCAAGTTGGGGAAATTTTCAAATGGGCGGGTGCCAAGATGGGCCCGTCTAGGACCAACCGGATGTTCACTTGCAGAGATTTGCCGGGTCTTCATATATATAGAAAGTGCCAAAGCTACGTTGAGGTAACCTCACACGTCGAGATTCGGTTACAGACCTTTTGTCAGCGATGATTGGAGTCTAAGATCAATGACTTGCGTGAGTTGTCATAGTCTCACACCGACATGGAGGACATGTTTTGTCGGATGAAGTCATTCCTGGATTCGGCGGAATTGGCCAAGGAGCTCCGAGTCACTCTTCATCATTTTTATAGAATTCAACCGGCTTGGTTGTGTTGCAGTGTGAGCACGCTCGTCACTCAAATATAACTAATGGGCAGTGACGGAATATGCATCATGGGAGGGGTAAAGGCTAACATTTGAGAAGTGACGATGGTTACGCCGAGTCACGTTTTGCCTGAAGTGCATATCCCAAGAGTCCTCTAGACCCCCTTCCAAGCTGGAAACTGACAAATCAAATAGGTCATTCCACCTCACTACAACGATGGTCTGCATCGTTGCTAGCATGGAACGATGACTGATTTAGAGACGCTTCGGATTCGGCCAAGCGGATATCATCTGTGCTTTTCTGGAGCCATGTGGAAGACATGACTTGAACAGACATCTTCGAACAAGTTCTCTGTAGGAGGTTCCATCACAAAGACAAAACCGCTTGCAGACGGCGGGGGGAGTATGGTTCGGTCTATGGGTCTCTGGTTCTTGGCAAGACGGTGAACTCTGCGATAATGAAGCCGACATAAGCACTTGAAATAATGCCACCCACCAAGGATTGAGTACGACCACTCAACCATAGTACTAACCCAAATAACAGCCAAGTCGGCAACCAAAACGCTCCCGGCACTCCCCAGGGTCCCTTCCGCGCTCACCAGGACGATACCCAAGCGGACCGCGCGCAAAAAGACGTTGCTGCCAACCGTGTTGGCGACGAGGATGCCGCCGTGCCCGCCACGGCGGCTGAGCACGGCGATGAACTTTTCTGGCAATATTGTGCCGATGGAGAGAAATCCGAAGAGGATTTCGGAGGCGACGAGGACATCGGCGATTTGGGTTGCTGCATGGAGAGGATGTAACCTGACAGGCAGATGGCGAGGAAGCCGGCAAAGAGGTAGGCGATGTGGTACGTCAACCCGAGGCGGCGGCGGCGCAAAAATCGTTCCGAGGGACGGAGCACAGGCTGTTTCTCTCCGGCGTTTATCTCTGGGCCAGGCTGCGATGTAATAGCGCAGCTGGTCTCTCGCCAAGTAGTGGACGAAGAATCAGAAGAGTCCGAGTCTTCTGAGTCGCTGGAGCTATCGCTGTCTGACGCCTCCGGAGGAACCAGCGTTCCTCGGCTAATTGCCCAGACTATCGAGAGTAGATAGGCTCCAAATGCGACAATATTGCCCAGAGCGAGCGAGGCGCGGCCTTGCGCCAGCGCACTGGTGATCATGGTGGCGAGGTAGAGATGTTTGTCAACCGAGATTATTCTTAGGACACATGTCGTGGTTGAGAGTATGTAGAGATACCAGGGGCTCACCTCTTCAAACTCGGCACCGGCTGCGATTAGGGCGATGGGAGTGTCCTGGATGCGGTGCGCCAGGCGACGATGGCTGCGTGGTCCACAAACTTGTCGGCCCCGGCCTAGAGGAGGAAGAGAGTGCTAATGAAAACGGCGGCTTGATGGATCATCACGTTGCCATTGGTCGTTTTGACAATTTGAGGGATGATAGGAAGCGAATGCATCGAATTTAATGCCCGTGTGCTTTCAAACGGGTGGTGAAGTAATGCAATAGAGAAATCACACGTCTACCCGAAGATGGGATGACAGGAGTGACTGGCTCGCTGGAAATGCAGCGTCATTATTTCCCGGAACACGTGTCAGATCCGATCGTACTTATTCACTTACTCTCAATAAACAGGAAGATTGATCTTACTACTGAGCAGCTACGAACCTAAATTCAACTGTAGGAAACATCGAGTTTGATAATCTCCTCATATAACATCCAACCATAGCGGCTCGGAGATTGTGACTGGAGGCTGCAATGAAGCGTGAACCAGACAGACTATGAGACGGAAGAACATCTAAATTTCTCGATGGAAACGCTTTTCTTGATGCCTCTGGAGAGTCGATGATTTTCTTACACTGACTCAATCTTGTATCAGCAAACGAGTTGGTGTAGCCTTCTATCATACAGCTCATGCTTGGTCTCAACTATCGGGCGTTACGTCCAGAAATAAAATCAACTAAAAACATCCTTGTGAAGTCAATCGCCTCCCGTCTGAGATCGGCAAGATAACGGGTCTTGGCGTTCGAAGTTCCATGTGCTATGGGGATCTAAAACGAGAGGTCGGGCCATCCCGCGTCTCATGCGCAGGGCGGAAACTAAAGGAGAACAGAGACAGCTGCTGGCAATATATTAGCCTTTGACCTAACCGACACATGGTGTTGACCATTTAGAGACAGCGCATCTCAAGCAAGGAAATCAAAACACACTTCGTCGAATCAGTGATGAGGGAAATTGTATTCAAGAACTTGAAGGAGTCAATCCTTAGCATAACTCACCCTCTTGATCCAGAGATTAGCGTTCAGTATCCCATAGCAAGTCACTGGCAGTAAGGCAAGAAGAGCGAATTCAAAATTGTGAATGGAAAAAGACCAGGCTCGTAGTATTGGAAAGATAAACCAGGAATAGCTAATCAGAAACAACATAACCCGAAAATCGCAACAATGGTCGACCAAAAAAAAACACTCATAAACGTTAAGAGACAACCATGAAGTTGTCGTGCCATGGGTGCAATGCCTATCTATTCGAGAGCCTCGCGGACCTTGCTCTCGAAGCTGCCATCCTTGAAAGGAACGTTGGCCTTTCCAAAGTCGGTGTCCTGAAGAGCAGTCTTGGCGGCGGCAGGCAGAGCGTCCCAGTCGGAGATGGGATAGGTCTTGCCAATGGTATCGGTGAACTGGAGCTCGTGGTTGGTAGGAAAGCTGGTGAAGTATTCGACTTTGGGGCTGTTGCCGTCCATAGGAGGAGCCCCGTCGGCCTTTCTGTAGCCGCTGTGGCTGGAGGCTGCTCCACCAATGATCTTGGGGGTAGCCGCGGCCGGGTCGTCAACCTGGAGGACAATGTTCTCCCAGTCGTGGCGATGGCCTCCGGCGACATCGCCGCTGTTGGGATGGTCCTTAGGGAAGTACCAAGAGTACATGATGACCGTCTTGCCGTCGACTGTGCCGGCGCGGGCATAAGTCTGACCCTTGGCCTGGTCGCGGCAGCCACCGGTAGAGCTGCCGGTGTCCTGGAGCCCTCCGCTGGTGTCGCCATTGTCGGCGACGGCGGGGTACGGCTGGCAACCGTGGGCGATGTGAAGGAGGGGGTTGAAGGTCTCGATGATTTTGCCGAGGCCGCCAGTCTGAATTCTTTGAGCGACGGGGCTGATGGAGTCGTGTGCCACAACAGCGCGGGACTGGAGGAGCTCAGTGGGTGCGGCGGCAACGGCAGCGGCGAGGGCCACGATATTGGAGACCTTGAAAGAAACCATTGTGATAATTGGGAATCAAATGAATGAAAATTGGATGTGAGTGAGCTGTGAAGCAGATGAAAGTTAAGTCTGGATAAGTAGAATGAGAGTGATGCGATGGATGAAGAAGAAAGATAGCTTTGGAAGCAAGCAACGCTTGCTCTTTATACTTGGATATCTGATGACGTTCTGCGTGTAAGATGTCTTGAAGATCGAATTGCGCCTGCCAAGCAGCTGGATATTGACAATCCTCGTCTCACGTTAAGAATAGCAATCAAAAAAAGTTCTTCAATTCCTTGTGTCGGCCTGATCAAGTTGAGGGTCGTGAGTGGCAGTACATCTCCCTAGGGAATTCATATCTTACTGCGAGCCGGGGCCCACTGTTACCAGGGCTGGAGGAGTCCCCTTACCGTACTAACGTATGAAACCCCGGTGGAGGCCAACCAGTCCCCAGGCCACGATGATGGACCAAGCCTCACGAGATTGAGACCTGTCTGATTTTGACGTTCAAGGCTCCGTATTGGGGGCAGTGAATATTCAGGGGGAAAGTTTGAAGGCCTTATTGAAGGCCCTATAAGGCGAAGAAGGCAAGGTCAGCATCATGACCGGACTCCCGGAGCGGGTTTCGACTGCTTGTGACGTCCAAACACCCTTCGATTGAGTGGCTCCATGAACTTCATATTGATTGACCAAACACTATCCCCACGTTATCCTAGTGTGCTGCGGCTCGGTCATCCAAATCAAGGCCGACGATACTCCTTGGCTAAGCTGTGCAAAGCTGGACATGTCAAATCCAGTCACTTAGTGCATTGTTTCTTGGCAATTCGCCCCGTCACGTCCCCCCCACACACTCAGTCATGCTGACTGACTGGCTCGAGAGCCCCGTGTTTAGACTGCCCATGTTAAAACTGACATGCTGTAAAGTGGGTTTATAACAAGTTATTTTGAGTGACGAGTGATGTGGGACTTGCAGAAGTCAGAAGACGTATATAGGGGAGTCTCACTTAACGCATCGACGTACTCCACCTCTAAGTAATGTGAATGGCCATCTTGCCGTCTAGATGACTGCCTAAAAACACATATTGTGCTCAATTCACCTTCGATGGAATCACATCCTGACTGCTAAAGAACGTATGTTCGTCTTGTGAGGTTTCCCAATTAAATGCTACCCGAAACAAAATATTGGTAGCTTCCGTTTGCGGAGGGGTGAAACAACAGCCTGCTTCCTCGCTTACACCACAAAATGCCAGCAGAATGTCTGCTGACTCGGGCAATCCTTCTAGCCCGCTGGGTACGTCCAAAATAGGCTCATTCGGGGAACCGGCCCCTGCGGATCACGGAATATTCAGCGACCAAGCTTAACCCACCCACGTGCCACCGTGCCACCCAAACTTCTGACAGGGTGTCTTGGCAGCTTGTGTATTCGCGACTTGATACTTCAAGGATTAAGCGCGGCCTTGTGCGTAATAGCCAATGAAACGCCTCCAAAGGCCGACCTGAGGCGGCCCCCGATATTTCCATTGGTCATATGTTCTGAGGTTCCCACAGCACTGTGTCGGCCGATTCACGGAGTCCGGCGACGGGCTTGTCCGCAACGCCGCCGACTAATCGTAAAACCAGAGGCCGACCCCTCGGAGAAAGGCCGACTGCCAAGATCACCTCAGCCTTGATGTTTTCCCACGTTGCATGACCAGGCCCAGTCAAGTGCCATCATGCGACTCAGCGCCTCCTTTGTCTCCTCACTCTCCTGGACTGCATGCCTTACATGCTGGAATGAGACTGAAGTGGTCTTCGTGCCAAGAACTATGTTCCATGATTAAGGACAGATCACAGGGAACAGCAACTCGTTGCTTCGGGCCCTCAGTTCTTCGTCTCTCCATTCGAGTCTGTGTGTGTCCGGCATTACTATTCAGATAATCGTCCCTTTTGGATTTCTGGCAGGCTTCTTCTTATCGCCCCGTGACCAGGCAGTACCTCAAGATACCTCTTTGGAGTGGGACCTCAACCACCCCCGGCACGTCTCAAAAGTGGAGTAGAGGAGAGCTTGACGCCTGCACTTGTTCTTGGTGCTATTGTCAGCCTTCAAATCGAACGAGTGGTTGTAGTCTAGTGCCTCAAGAAGAACTCTTTTATACCCAAGCATCACGGCGAGTTCCTCGGGTGCGCGGCCAGTGCATCTACAATGTGGACTAAAGACCTGGCCGAGAAGAAGGGCACATCTCACGCGCACACTGAGGTATGCATGTACAAGTTACTGGGCATGCAACTCGAAGATTTCTGATGTTTCCTTTAGCCATGTATGGGATTAAGCCAAAAGATAATATTCGTCTCATGACCCAAGTATCTATGATTGGTGTCACCTTTTGAGGTACACAGCGGCATGGAATTTTAGAGCACCGAAGTAAGCGTATCTCTTCTCACGGGGCATTCCACATGCAATTCCCGTCAATATCTCATTCAGTATTCGTAATACCAATACCAATTTGAACCCGAGGATTCGTACTTGTAGAGGAAACTGAGAACTGACCTTTGATTATCGATATACCGAAGCAACATTCACGAGTTGTGTTTGAACTTTGAAGCTAACAAAAGGATGAAGATCGAAGCGAAGGCTTGTAAACTTGAATGCCAAGACTGTAGGACCGTTCGTTCACTCCAAAAACTGACATGGTGATAAAAATTGGGTATACCCTGAGGTTCTACGTCATTATTTCATAAATTAATTATGCAACGGCGTCTTCCTACTCAGTCCGAAGCTCTCAACATCACGTCTAAGGGAAGCCACCGCATCACATACAGTGATGTTTGGTAATACTCAAATATTACAAAGCTCGGCATTAAATGGATTATTTGCAAGTAGCCAAGGTACATCAAGATGTCGAGATATCAAGAGTCACTGTTAGTGTTCAGAAAGGCGAGACATGATTCAATCATATTTTTTGTTCGTAGCAGTATGTGTCCGATTACTAATTACGCTGCTATATGAACAAGTTCACCTTTACAGATGGGAAAGAACTCTCTCCTCCGTGTAATGCCAGAGCAAGGGAGAATAGTCAGAGCACCAAGCATTGCCGGTGAACAATGTGCTTCTTTTACCCTGAAGGTCGTACAAGTCGCCGTAGAACCCACCCGCGATAGACTCTGTTG
Organism: Colletotrichum orchidophilum; assembly: GCF_001831195.1. NCBI lineage: Eukaryota > Fungi > Ascomycota > Sordariomycetes > Glomerellales > Glomerellaceae > Colletotrichum > Colletotrichum orchidophilum. The sequence continues at coordinate 39,272 of NW_019173002.1, forward strand.
AGACTTGGAGCCCGAGGTCCGCGTGCTCCTGCCACGCAACGAAATTGACACCAGTGGCAGAGGTACTGTTTAACGAAGCTCCAACCTTGCGGACGGCGTCGATGACCAAGGCTTGAGCCTTGGTGGAGTCAGCCTCGCCGATGACCTTGACGACCTGGTAGCCGGGGATGCCAACAGTCTCCAGACGCCAGACGAAGGGCGCTGACGGAAGGGCATCAGGCGCGGTGATATCGACGTTGTCGAAGTTGGTCAGGTCAGGAAGACCAGTGTCATTAATAACTCCAACAAAGTACGGAACGTTTTTCCACTGCTTGAAGAGGGAAATCTCATGGTCGTTGAGGTCGAAGGGCGCGAGGTTCTTGACGGTAGGGGGAATAGTGATGAGGAGCTTCTTGGCTTTGATGAGCTTGCGTCCCGTGGGGGTGGCAACAACGGCCTTGACGCCATCATCAGTGCGCTTGGATGCAACGACAGTGCTGGAAAATAAGACGTCGCTTCCGAGGAAAGCGGCAGCCCTGTCGTAGACCTGCTGGTTGCCTCCAAGGGCGTACTTATAGCCGGCTGCGAGGCCATTAATTTGGGCCTGGCCGAAATTCTGCAAGACATAGATCGTCGGGGTCTCGAGAAGGTTGCCGACACCGTTGGCGAAGATCCAGACTACCGGGACAGCGTCGGTCAGGTTATACTTTTGGACGAACTGGCCAAAGGGAATCAACAGGTCCTCGGGGACTTTCTTGGGGAGGTCGTAGTAGCCCTCAGCCAAGAATTCAAAGTTGAGGGTGGCGAAGAGGTAGTTCGCCAGAGGTCCGACGAGGGTGTTGGGGTCGACGGCGGTAGCGTTGGGGACGACGAATCCAGTCTTGAAATCCACAATCTTGCTCGGGAAAGGAGACAGGGCAGAGTTGTTCAGCTGGACGTTGAAACGCGCGAAGAATTGTGTCGTCTGGTCATTCTGAATGTATGCCTGCACGCCATACTCGATAACTTCGCCAGTGACGGGGTGGAGGGTGTTGACGTGACCTCCGAGCAGTGGGGTTTGTTCGACGACGGCCACGGTCTTGTTCTGGTCCCGAAGACGGACGGCGGCGTATGTGCCGGTGGCTCCACCTCCAATGACGAGGACATCAGGTTGAATGATGTCCTCGGGCTTGAAGGCGGACTCGTCGTAGCAGCCGAGACCGGCGGTTGAGGCACTAATTAATGTGGCGCTGAAAGCGCAGAGCGACAAAATATGGGAACGCATGGCAAAGATATGTTGAGTAAAACGAATGACTAGTTGATCAAAGGAGTGACTTATAAATCGCGTCTTCCCACAACGACGCGGTCAAGACGTGGCGACTATAAGAACTATATATCCGTACATGCCGAGCCCGGCGGTCCGGTAAGAAGGTAAGGCCAATGACCAAGCAGAGTTTGACTCCAATAGGTCATGAAGTCAAATTGATTGAAGAACACGAATTCTAAATGACGGGCTCCACATCGACAGACGAACATCTTGCGAGTCCAAGGCCGGAGCAAGCCTCCGTGAAAGCTATTGGTTGCCAGCACGTTATCCCTATTTCCAAGGTACACGATCATCGCTGCCACTTTGTGTCTGACATACGACTGAATAATTCTCCCGTTGTCGTTTGTTACTGAATTGTAGCATGCTGTACAAGCTTGCGTGCTTGAAAAGGCCCTACATCCCGGACCATCCGGTGGATTAAATTCTCGCAGAGCAAGGATTAGGCCATGATGCTCTCTCTTAGAGTTCAACGCTTTGATTGACCAAGGCTGAGCGGCAGCTGGAGAAAGAAATGCCAATTTACTAGCTCGTAACCAAGAAGAACAGAGGGAAATGAGCCTAAACTCACCGTAAAAGCTTTTATGGGCGCCCGCTATGTCGGCCGGCCACATGAGCGAAATTATCCGTCCGAGACAAGCTGTCGCCGCGTCACGTCTACTATCAACGAGAAGTCATTTCAGATTTCTGACTCCATCTAGTCCCTCTCGCATCGCACGCGCCAAATCTTGATCTTGAGCTTTTGCGCTTCTTGGTGCAACTTATAGAGCCATGATAGCCAACGCTAGTTCTAGACTTCCTCAGGATGTGGCAAAATCTATATTTTCTGTGTACTAGCCATCAAGCGGGATTGGAATACACAGGCTGTCAGCCATGGAGCATAGGCATTGACAGCTTTCAGCCTAAGAAAATTGTCAAGCTTCCATAGCATCCACGACTCCACGCAATTTGCGCTGCCGATGGTAACAACACCGACAAGAAACAAGGTTTTGTTCAAATGCCGACAATGACTCGGTGGGGGTTCCCGGTAGCCAATGGCCAAGAGATCTTTAAAGCCGGATCCCATTCTCAGACCTATTGAGTAGTAAACCTCTACCAGGGTTTTATACGTTAGCGCAGCACCTGCCAGTAGACTTTACTAGAATCAGTAGTAACCTTATATAATCACGATATTTATACGCATAAATAAAATATATAATAAAATAAGGATTAATATTTTCTTTTATCAATAATAATAATAAAGTTTATTATTATTATTATTATTATCATAAAATTAATAAAAAAAAATAGTAAAATATATATAAAAAAGAGGTTTATTTTTAATAAAAATATTAGATTTTAGATTTAAAAGTACCACTTTATATTAGCTATAAAAGTTAAGCGAAGAAAGTAAAATAGGTATTTGCAGTTGAACCTCCCTGTTAATTCACTGAGCTAACGTTTGAGACCCCGGTGGAGATGTAATAACCTTTGTTTCCAAGCGCCGCCTCCTGCCCCGGGTTTTAACAGTTGACTAGCGACTTGCGTACAGATATCATTTGTTCAAAGTCCAGTCTGGTTCTCTGGACGGTGGGTCTTTTGCCAGGATGTTGACAGAGGGTTATTTAATCCCGGGATGAAAGCGGAAAATGTTTTCGTAGCATAGGATTGATCTCTGTTCGAGGTGACCAAGTCGTATTAAGAAGAGGCTACATCTAGCATTCGAATTACTTCAAGAAGATGTTTGTAGTATCTGATTATAGTGGTACCTCAGTCTACTGGTCGAGCAACTACTAATATACCCTCTTCGTGTGATCCTCCTCTGCTTGTCTGTTCACAACTTCAGACCTACCTACTCCAATGGCAATCTGAATCCTCTTGTTTGACACTAACTTGCAAGACCATTTGTCGACCGGCCGCTCACACAGCCTCTTCATTCGGGATGGGAATGAATCGCAAAAGACACCGTTGTCCAAATGGCCGAGCAGAAATGATCTGGTCGTGAGACCTCATGCTCTCGAGAGTAATAGACGGATCTGGTTCTGTGGAATATTGTCCATATATGCTGCGAAGCAAAATTTTCATCTCCGCCAATGCAAGACTATCCAGGATCAGTATCCTCTCGCACAAGTAGCCTGTAAGAAGGTAGTGGAAAGCGCTTACTGTTTTCCGACGCAGCCTCTTCCGCCGTGGGCAAACGCAAACAAGTGCCGCTTCCTCTCGGCCTCTCCGGAAGAAGACATCCAGCGCTCAGGGGCGAAAGTTTCAGGACTCGGGAAGACTGCATCGTTATTGCGATGTACTGAATAAGCCTGGCTGCTCACAATGGTCCCCTCAGAAATAAAGTACCCATCAACTGTCTTCCCCCCAGGCGGGACCACTCGGGGTAGCGACATTGGAATCGCAGGATAGCATCGTAGGCCTTCTTGAACTACGGCGTCAAGATAATAAAGCTTATCAAAGGAGACGTCTGTGTTCTCTCGAATCTCCTGTTGGAGCTTTCGTTGAATTTCAAGAGATGCCGGCTGCGACAGTTCCCACATTAAGAAACACAGCGAATCACCTGTTGTATCGATACCAGCAACCATGTGATCTGTGCATTCCGCGGCGATGTCGATAGCATCCACTTGATTGACGCTGCTGCCGCTTTCTCTCTTATCTTGAAGGCGGCTTAGGAGAGTGAAGGGCGCGGGATCGATTCTGGAGGTAGCACCGACGACAAAGTCCTTGGCGAGGGGTGTGGCTCGCGGATCGAAGAATAGGTCAAGAATTTTAGAGAAGTACTGATAGAAGACCGGATAGTGGTGCTGGATAAGGCGGCCTAGTGAGTTTAAGGTAAGCAAGCACTCAATTCCCGCTGAACTGAACAACCTCACTTCGCAAACTGTCATCCTTCGTGACTTGTTCCATCATGTCTGTATCTTCCTGTTTCTGGAGACTATTTGTTCCGTAAGGGTGGAACAAATGATGGGTAACGCAGTCACAAGCGTAAGAGTGAAGCTTGACCTGATAATCAGAAAAGTTATGTGTCAGAAAGATTTTAAGATGATGCCATCACCCATTCATTGTGTCCGAAATAGTGAACGTACGTAGACATCGATACTATTCCTTGCTGAATCGGCGCACTGCTTTACAAAGTTTTCCGCGCGCTCCTCAATGCCGCTGAGTGCCATGGGCTTCACAATATTGCTATTAGCATAGCGATCGGCAATGATACGTTTGCGCTTTGCGTGCTAAACATTTGTCAGATATCATCTTCCTCAGACAATCAGTTGAGGCGACCTACATCGCCCTTCACAAGGGTTGAAAACATGGTTCTAAATCAAAGAACCAAAACGCAGTGTCAGCGGCATCAAAAGTTCTTCCATAAAATTTGCGGTACTCACCTGCGCCCAAAAACCTTGAAAAGGTTGTAGAAACGATGCTTATCGTAACCACTTCCCAGAGACCCGTAAATCTCTTTGACGGCCTCGTAAGACGTAAATGAGACCTCATTAGGCGCGATTCGCACGACAGGACCGTACTTCAAGTGAAGGGAGTGGATGTAAAGCGTTCGATTAGCTTCGAATTCGTGCCATCTCAGGAGGAGTGAGGTAATTTTTGACAGTGTTGGTCCCGGGATGTTCCATAGCGGAGATGAGTAGCAATGCGCCAGGTACAAGACCAACAGGGCTCCAAGGATGGCTGCCCCGAAAAAAGGATTCAGTAACATGGTTGAAGTCGTCGATGCAGGTGGTTTTAATGGGGGCTGTCGATGTTGTCCGACGTAAATACATGAGAAGAGGTTGATGAGCACAAAGCTGGACATATAAACCCCGTAAGCGTTTTTCCGCGGGGTCGGCAGGGGATGGATGAACGGTAAAATCGGGGCAGATAAGAATGGAAGAAGACGAATCAAATTCCCTTTAAATCAAACAAGACCTTTGTTGTTGAGTCATGGACGATTTACCCCGCCTATCTAGTTCAATTCCGTTCCCCTAATGTAAAGAATTGGCGAGTTCCGGTCGAACGGTCTCGTCTCGTGGATACGAAAACAACATCTGCTCCGGGAATCGGCCCCACAATCTGATCGCTAATGTTAAGAAGACCCGATGGAACGGGTCAGCCGAGACCCCCCGGTCACAGAATCGGTCCCGTGTCAACCCTTTGTGTCCCCAAATGTTAGTGCAGCCGCGAAACTCAAGACAACTGCTGGAGTCCTCCACACCCCAGACTCTATATCGAGCATTACAGGCGAGATGCAAGTTTGATCTTCCGTAGGGCGACTAATCGTAACGCCCATAATCAAACTTGCCGCGGGCATGCATGACCCGATGGTTTGGCTCTTGGTAGTTGGTTGCACGAGTTCCAGATACTGGTCTCAGGGTTTGACTGTTTGAGAGGCATCTTGACATTAAAGGACCCATTCAGGCGCTACAACGAAGAATCAGACGCAATTGTCTGTACGCGTTTACCTCAGACCTGTGTCCAGGGCAGTGCTTAGGCTGGCAAGGACGCGCCAACCTCGCGTGCTCGTCTGGATAGGATCCCATACGACCAACCGACTGATATGTCGAGGCTGACAAAGGTCATCCGATGTTTGACACTTGAATTCAAAATCATTTTTGCGTGGAAATCCCCCTTCAACGGCGATTTATCTATCTTATATTACCGTAATTCAAAGTCTCCTGTAATGAGACACCGGGAGTCCCGGAATGGAATCAGTGATCAGCCTACGAATGGATGGTCGTCCTGAAATCGAAGAAGCTTAAAACCCACGGCTATTGCCAAGGGAGGCTCCAAGCAGGGCCAAGCTCGCCGAGAATTGGGTCGGTAATTAGCTTACTAGCAAATTTGATAACACTGGTGAACCTTGTTGAGCCGCGTCCCTGTGGTACACGTCCACCATGCCCATCAGCACGCGAAAATCGAAGATGTCGTGCAAGTTGATGAGCCGGGGACATGTTTCAATCCGGGCATGAGCAACCTCATACAAACCGACATGGCGAAATCTGAGCGCTAAAGTGTCGGATCAACACGCAGCTTATGGACTCTACCAATCACAATGAAACCCCAGGAAATGGGTTCCATGCCCCTCAAGCTCGTGGAGCAAATCCGCTTTCTGCTCTGATTCCACTGTCAACACGCCGGGACTCTTCCCGACGCCGGGAAGGACAACTTCCGACTAAGCACAAGGGCGTTGCGGCGTCTTTGTCGCGTGTCCAGGCGAATTTCCGCTGTTGCCCCGCCGTTCCTTTCCCATACCTACGCCACGAAAGGTTTGCCTCAAAAACATCATTGCGGTATCAGAGCTAAGTCTAATGAACGTTTGCAAAACAACGACGACGGCAAGGTGCCCCTCTTACTGCGCTATGAAAAAGTCCGGACTTGTCGTCTCATATCAGAACACTGCAGCTGATAGAGAATGACTTATTCAGCGGGTGCACGCCAGATCTGGCTCCTCTCCTCATCAAGGCAACTGAAAAGGCTGGCGCTTTACAACACGCTCCAAGCAGAGGATACTTGCATACCAAAATATGGAAAGACTTCTCCGGCTAGCTCGAGGCTTTGCTGCGCATTTAAGGCTGGAAGATGTACCACTGGCTCGAAGAGTTAGCGATTCTTTTGTCATCAGACGTTGATATCCTCATGACAGCCCGGGATAGCTTTGAGGATTATGAGCACATCAGAGACAGCCGGGCTTGTTTCCCCGCACTCCGAACAATCGATCTCAGGTGTGTCGAAAAGAACCACCGGACTGAAAAAAGGTGAAGCTTCTGCGCTCCTCATCGCGGCACCGAACCTCAAAACTCTCTATTCTATGTGATGCAGTGTCTTTGACGGCCAAAACCAGAGGACTCTGGTCAACCCTTGAACACTGAAGTTAGGCAACGTACCGAGATTATTGGCGAGCGAGATCGGTTTTGAGGATCTTACTACTTAGTCTGCTGGTAAAATGCCTCCCCAATTTGCAAGGGCTGGCATTCGGAGCAAGAGATATCTACCGGAACTCGAACATCGAATATTGGGACGTCTCGAAACTGCTTCAGGCACTTGAACTAGTCCGCCATAACCTACGGAAGTTGCGCCTCTCTCATGAGTTAGGCCGATGGAGTAGGGAACACTCCCGTACAGTTGCTGGTGGCCTTCCATACCTTCGAATACAGGAGTTTGTATATGATCAAGCCGCTATCGACACCAGTCCGCGAGCAGTTCCTTTTGAAAATGGCTGAAACTACAGGCCAACTGGAGCTTAACTGATATTCTACCAACGTCTATCCTTCAAATTGAGTTCTGACATGTTTACAAGAGAATAATGGGGAAGCTGAGACGCATTGCCGAAGAAATTTTGTTCGCGTCACCAAATTTAAAAGTAAAACAGGTCAAGTTTGATAAATCTACAGACAAAAGTGACATCAGTCTGAAGTATATAAACTCCTTGGAAGCACATTTTGAATCGGCAGGTATCAAAATGATCTGGGATAGAAGCCACCTTGAGGAGGGCGGCCTGGCTGGATCGGGCCAACCTTTACAAGCATGGGAAATTTGGCAGTAGAGTGTGGAGGACAATACATTAATTGATAAAAAGGGAAGCATGGTGATGCACTTCTGACCATGAACATGAAAAGGACAAGGAAGCGGTAGACTGTAGACGTCGGGCACATGGTAATAGACGAGATTGTAATCACAGCTATGCCAGAAATCTCAAAAGAGGCTGATACCGTGGTGGCGGGCCTTGACTGACAGGTTTTGGCTGTCGAGAAGGACCAAGACTTGTGGACCTCTTTCCTCCCCTGCAAGCATGAAGAGCAGACGCGTTTGGTAAAACTGTGAACGAATTTCAAGCTCCGAAGAGGTTGAACCATTCTGAATCCATGTCCCAGAACCTCGATCTCGGTATGCAGCTGGCGCAAACGCGAACGGGCCGGAAATCCGCGTAGAGACAGGGCCTGGAATGGAAGCAAATGCTTCGAGCGACGATAGATGAATCCGCGTACGCGCTGCAACTGATGCTTGTAAAACCTCGATGTGCAAACCACATTGGGGCGTCACAACAGACGACCGAATGTTCCATACGCATGTTCCACACGCATGTTCGAGTGCGACCACCATTGCCTCATCGGATCTTTTGTTTGCTCGTCAGTCGAAGGCAGCTAGTGTCGTCGCCTGTTGACTAGTTGCTCGTCAATTGCCCGCAGTGAGCCGAGTTCTGGAACAGTCTTGTCGCCGGATAAATTGCTCGATCTTGTCTTGGATCAGCCGCAGTGACTGGATGGAGCGTGCATACGGCGGTGGTGTTGACAGGTGCGCCTGGAAAGCACTGCAGCGATGGCAGCCACCTGGTTCGAAACGCCTCTGGCTGAACCCTCGCATGGTGTAAACGGCTTTGTGAACTGGGGGACAGATTGAGCTAGTGCTGAATGGGGGCGAGAGAGCGAGAGGCCAGGGGCCCAGCTTCCTAAGTACGTAGATATGGAGACGACGATGTCGAAGTCTTTATGGTGGCGCCAATGGTGTCTTTGTCTCCCGAGACATTCCTAGTCTGGTACTGAGGTAGTACCAGCCGCCGACAAGAGTACCTTGGAGTAGAAGCAACGTCGATTTGTTGACGGAGAGAACCCAAGGCCCAGTCAGTCCACGGCAGAGGGCTTGTCGGTGTCGATGACATGAATTTGGTGCAGTGAGACGGCGTAAAGACTCGTGGCAAAGCGCGAGGGCTGCAACAACGGTTACATATCGAAATTACTACACAAACATTGGAGTTATGCGCCTCGGTCGAGATGTTGTGTCTCGCGGAGTTGCAGGGAAGACGAACTGTCGAGTACCAAGACCCACGCGGGAAGATAAGGGCACGACGAAGTACGATCGTCTGAATTTGAACACTGAACACACAGCCTAACTGCATGAGCATTTTAGCATCGTGTCTGTGTCAAAAGAAAACGTAGCGCCGATCCCATGTCAGTAGCAGAAGCGCATGCCGTGGATGTAAAAGCCTATCGACCTCGAGCCATATGCGTCACCATGGTGAATAGACATGTTATTCATACCTATTCGTAGACATCGGAGGCCTGTTATGATGAGGGTTTGGCTCGCTGAATCGATGATCGTTGATGGGAGAAGTGGAAGCCTCGCCGTCTCATTCGTTGGTAGTGTGATGGAAGGCTGCACGAGGGATAGGTAGATACTGGTCAAGGAAACACATTGTGCCGATGGGGACAAAAAAGGGAACAAGGGGGAGAAGGGGTCGAGCAGTATCAGGAAGACAAGACCTGAGGAGGAAATGGCGATAGTTGTTACACGGCGGGGTGATACACCAGGAAGCAATCAAATCCAAGTCGGAGACCCAAGCGACCCAAGTCGGGTTGACAGGGCGGCAGGAAAGCGTTTCAGTGCCGCGAAGACAGCGAGTGTTCTCCCGGTCGCAACCAAAATGCTGGAAACTGTCCCAATGGTTGGACAATCTGGGGTGTCGAGTCTGTGGTGCGACTAGATCTGACGGGAGACAAGAGATGGCGGGCGTACGTAGCATTGGAAGGCTTCTCCGTGATGCTAAGCCTCACCGCCGTATGAGCAATGGGGGCTCCGTCTGCCCACTTGGAGGGTCCAATAGCTTCGCTGGTGCTCGATGGTGTTGGTTTTATGCGGCGCGGTCGCTCGCTTCCTGTCCGGTAACTCGGGTCATTCGAGGCTTCCGAACGAGGACACTGGAAAAGTTTGAGACAGTCAAGTTCGTGTACTTCTCCCTTCACGTATTGTGGAGCGAAATAGTGATGTTGGTTCAGTGTCCTGCTCATATCAAAGAGTGAGGTGACTCGGGGGTTAATGTACATAGCCTGTAGGTTCCTTGACCGTGCTTGGGTACCGTAGTTGGAGGGAATGGGCCCGCTTTATTTGAATATCTTAGGTAATCATCCTGAATGGAACCTCATCAACGGCTGTCTCATCACGTGACACTCACATATCTAGCTGACCCGGCGGTACGTACCCGTCTCCCGGAACAGGACGCAGATTAAACGGAGGGCGAGGGCGAGGGTGTTGAAGGCGTTCGTTGCCGTTGAATTCCATCAAGCTGCACGTCAACAACCGTCGATCAATCTTTCGGGCACTTGCATTCAGCTGTTCAATGGCAGGCTTGACGCATCAAGTGAGCGGCATCTAAGACCTCGAAATGATTGCAGCATCGTGCAGAAGAAGCAGCCTCCCGCTGTTCCCACAGCTTGGACACCTCGTCGTGCGACTCCGAGATGCCCTCTCCCATCGTCGAACAATGTCTTTAACCCTGATCCGCCTCTCTTGAACCTTTGCTTCTTCAAATTACGCCCCTCCCCGTCTTACCGGTATACGTCCATCTGCAAACAAGGCTCGGGGTTGACCAACATCCCGCCGATGACGCTGTACCCGTCTCTGGCCATGGAGCCTCCCGTATTTCGCCATTCCGTGTGGGCGTCGCGTCCTTCCGCTGTCCCAACTGCCTAGTCTCAAGTGCGACGGGGGAGTGGGATTCTCTCCCCCCAGTCCGAGTACCGTCTGCATGCTCAGTGCCGGCGCTTGCTGAGTTGCCTTGCCAGCCACCAACTACTGTACCTCGTCTTTGGTCGTCATCATCCTGACTACGCCACCAGCCATGGCTCCAGCTTACACAGCACACCGTTCGGCGCATGGGAGAAGAGCTCCCAAGACGACTGAGACAACGTCTGCCCCTCTCCCAGGGTATCATCTCTTGTACAACACCAAGAGACCGATACTTGGCGTCCGCTTCCCGTTCACCAGCCAGAGTCAGAGTCAGCGCTACCTGCCTTCTGCACTCCTGCCCTTGCCGGAAGCATGCCGGTGTGACATGGGAGCCCAGACAAGTGTCTCGGGGAGTTGCGCTCTCTAATCTCCCAGTGCGACCATCACCGCCTGCTTCCGACCCCAGCATCCAGGTCCTCGGCAAGGCCATGAGCTTGGTCGGAAGTCTCCAAAGAACTGACACGTCCAACATACTTAACTTGAGCTATATAGAATCCGTCATCCTCACCCCTACTCTGGTTTCCCAGTCTCCTCATTAGGATAAACAATCAAGAAGTAACAGAGTAGCGCTGCCACCTCACCTGCCATCCGCATCGTGTCACTCCATCCCGAGTACCCGACTCTACCTTGCTGCACCTGTAGGCCTGCCCAACCCCTCTCTACAGCATTCGACCATCCCGTTGTCGTCGACAATATGTTCGACGCTCAGAAGGCCGCGGTGCCGTCCTTCATGGCAGCTCCGACGTTCCCTCAGTCAAGAGAGTCAACCCTGACACCAAGCGACTCGAGCTCAAACTACGATGAGATGGAAAAAGACATCACACTTGCGAGCTCCGCCGCGTCATTTCAAGATATACGAATCGACCCTATTCTGCTACCCCCAGTCCCGTACAGCGAGCTATCAAGGATACCTTCCATCAAGTCAGAACAGGCCGAGGTTGTGAATGACGAGGATAATGTCGAGTATCCAAAGGGAATGAAGCTGGCTCTGATTGTCACTGCGTTGTGTTTCAGTGTGTTTTTGATGGCTCTGGGTAAGGAACCGATGCATACACACACACATATCCGACGGTCTAGAGCCACAGCTAACCACCACCATGCAGACAACTCCATCATAGCTACTGCCATCCCTCGCATCACGGATGAGTTCAAGAGCTTGAATGACGTCGGCTGGTACGGTAGCGCCTACCTCCTGACGACAGCCTCACTCCAGCTGCTATTCGGCAAGTTTTACAGCTTCTTCAGCATCAAGTGGGTGTATCTTGTCACCATCGCCATCTTCGAGCTTGGCAGCTTGATCTGTGGCATCGCGCCCAACAGCATCGCGCTCATCATCGGCCGTGCCATCGCCGGAGTCGGATCAGCTGGCATCTTTGCCGGGGCACTCATCATCCTCGCCTACAGCGTGCCCCTTGAGAAACGCCCCATTTACACCGGTGCTGTCGGTAGCATGTGGGGCATCTCGTCCGTCGCTGGCCCTTTGCTGGGTGGTGTCTTCACGGATAGTCTCACGTGGCGATGGTGCTTCTACATCAACCTGCCGATCGTAAGTCGAGCTCGATCCTTTTTAAAATATTATTGTGTTAATGCCGTGAACAGGGAGCTGTCACCATTATCGTCATTCTCTTCTTCTTCCCTGACCCCGTCCGCTCCATTCCTCAGGAGACGTGGCGTACGCGCCTTATCCAGATGGACCCCCTCGGAAACATGCTTTTCATGCCGGCCATCATCTGTCTCCTACTCGCCCTCCACTGGGGTGGCGTCACATACCCCTGGGCCTCTGCCCGCGTCATCGCTCTCTTCCTTATTTTTGGCTTCGGTATGGCAGGTTTCCTGTACTTGCAGTACCTCGGCCAGGAAAACGCCACAGTGCCGCCGCGCATCTTCAAGCAACGCTCAGTCTGGTCATCCTCCTTCTTCGCCTTCAACACCGGCGCCGCATTCCTGTTGTCTGTCTACTTCCTACCCATCTGGTTCCAATCTGTCCAGGGCGTTTCAGCCGTCAACTCGGGAGTCAGGAACTTGCCCATGTTGGTCAGCAACATCATCGCCTCACTTGTGGCGGGCGCCGCCGTCACCATATGGGGCTACTATACCCCTTGGATGATTCTCGGCTCCATTCTCATGGGAATCGGATACGGTCTCATCTCCACCTTCAACCCCAATACGTCCTCTGCGATGTGGATCGGCTACCAAATCCTCGCCGGCGCTGGAGTCGGCGCCGCTATGCAGCAGCCTCTGATGGCGGTGCAGGTGGTCCTCGAGATGGCCGACGTGCCCACGGGAACCGCCATCATCATCTTTACACAGACAGTTGGCGGTGCCATCTTCGTCGCCATCGGCCAAACAGTCTTTACCAACAAGCTCGTCGAGAGCCTGGTGGAGTACATCCCAGACATTGACCCCCATTCCGTCATCGCCGCGGGTGTGACAGCTATCCGAAAGACCATTGAGCCAGCTCTATTGCCTGCGGTTGAGCATGCCTACAGTGACGCCTTGGCACAAGCGTTCCTCGTGAGCGCCGTGACGGCCTCTGCGACCATCATTGGCTCGGTATTTGTGGAGTGGAAGAGTGTCAAGGGCAAGGACGTCCACGTCGGCATGGCGTAGTGGAGGACCGGAGATTCAGTCGAGCGTCTCGGCGATTTCATTCCTTGGACTCGGGGACTTGCGTCAGAGTCTCTCATTTCCCTTTGTTCCTTGGCGTGAATTTAGAATGTAAGCTACGAATTGGAAGGCGTTGCGAGGAGCATTTGCTTTGTCTAGTTGGTACTGAACGGCGGCATTGACGGGGAGGGTCCGTCTGCTGAGGATAGCATGCCGCACCTCTTGGAGATTGCTCCGATTGAGTGCGGAAGAGAACAAAAATAGATTAAAAATCAGCCGTCATCAGCGTTCCCGCGTGGCAAAATATCCCGCGCACATCCGTAAGCACCTTATTTCGCCAGGAAACTTTTTGGATCTGCACGCACTACATTACAAGTTACCACAAATCATCTCCCAAGTTCTTTTGTCAATTGTCTTCCGCGACACGGATGACCATCTTCTTGGCGCGGACGGTGCCATTCTTCAGCCCCTCGAGAGCCTTCTGGACTCCCTCCAGGCCGTTGACAACTTCGTACGGGTGTGCCTTCATCCATCCCGTCCTCAGCGCCTCTGCAAAGACCCTCGCCCAGATCAATCCAAACAGCCGGCCCTGCTTCTCCTCCTCGTGCACAAAGCCGACGCTCGTGACAATGACCTCGACGCTGGGGTCGACGTCGCTAAAGTCTTTGCCGGGCAACACCGTCGTGATCCTCGGCTTGAAACCAGTGCCCTCCTCGGGCGCACCCGCGATAGCCTTGCTGAGCATCTGGTACGACCCCTTCTCGCTGACCGTGTCAAACACCCTGAATGATCGCAGCCCGGTCTCCTTGATGACCTCTCTCAGCTTCTCCGCCAGCTTGTCCTGCGACTCGAACTGCGTGTAATCCAGAAAGACGTCCCCCTTCTCCTTTTCCAAGAGCGGAGTGACGAAAGCGCTGTTTTTACTTCCAATGGCAATCAGTGGGTGCACGCCGGCCTTCTTCGCCAGCTTGATGCCAAAGGCACCGATGGCTGTGCTGGCGCCGTAAATGACAACAGGCGACTTGGTCTCCCTGGCCCGGTCCCAAGGCGAGGGAATCTCTAGCGAGTGGAACAGCGCCGTGGCAGCCGTGTAGGCGGCCAGCGGCACCGTCGCCGCCTCCTCAAAGGTCACGCTCGCGGGGAGGTGGAAGGTGGTGTAGGCGGGGACGATGGCGTACTCGGCGAAGCTGCCGTTGGCGGTGCGCATGATGTGGAACCCGGCGACGCGGTCGCCCTTTGCGAACTCATAAACCTCGGAGCCGACCTTCTCGACTGTGCCAGCTACGTCATCGCCCGAGTTCGAGGCGGCCTGGAACCAAAAAGGGAGCTTCCAGTCCTTTGGGTTTGTGCCTGAGACGATGACTTTGACGAGAAGCTCCCCGTGCCCTGGTTCGGGAATGGGTGAGTCCTTGACCTCGACGGACAGGTCGGGGTTGACAATGGCTTCCTTCATAATGTGTGGTGATGCTGTGCTTGACTAACTGTTGAGCAGCGTAGTGATGTTCAGATGAGAAAAGGTGATGTCCGGGTTCTGGCAGTTGTTGAGATAAATAACGGTCTGCAGTGTATAAAAATTGAAGCTTAAAACGCCCGGCCAGTGACGTCAAGACTACCGAGGTCTGGAGCTCTTCTTTGTACTTCTAGATTCCATGCATCGCTTCCCGGACACGCCCCACGACAAGGAGCGTTCCATGTCTTTCTCGGACATGTTAACAGCCGCTAAAGCCATCTGGTCCCCCTCTTCAAGGTCCGATCCTCTTCCAATCAACACGGAGCTCGCCTCGGTGAGGAGACGCAGGTTCGGGCGAACCGCGTCGAAGGCCCCGCCTTTTGGCCCTCCCGGGTCCCCGCTCCGTGTGGTGATCGCACCCTCCAACATCAGATGAGGGGCAAACATGGACTCAGTCGAGGACGGATTACAAATCCAAGTTCTGCAATGTTGCACCGATCAGGTGAGTTGTGAAAGTCCGCTGCCCAAACTCCGCTACTTTAGTCATTGGTCGTGGTAAAGCATTGAAGACACCACGCTGAGATCTCGGTCTCGTTTTCTGGTGTATGCATCGTCAGCTATTGCAAATCTGATACATAAAAGTCGAGACTAAGTCAAGCATTGGATATCGACTATCAATATCATGCACGCTCGCTTCAATAATGCGAGGCAAATCGTACCCTATCTCAATGCGACAAATGAGGGCTATACGGGAATGAGACGATATTCTAGACTTTAGTGCCAAGTTGTCTCGGTAATCGTTGGCATTGTTTCTGGCAACAATATCCGGGGGAGTGAACTGCCGGATATATGCTTTGAAGAGATAGTTAATCACAGATCTAGTGCAATTATTGAAAAACTTCAATGGCTGATCGAGCCCACAGCCATTCCCTTTGGATAAAACGGTCGTCCTTATCAACGACGAACTCAGTGATGAATTCACACTCATGGAATCAGACCATGTGCAACTGCTGGTACAAAGTCAAGTAGAACAAAATGTTGACAAATAACATCCAGATCTTTCAAGGCTCTAGAAAGCATCAATTTCAGTGGCAATACCAACAAGACCAACAAGATTTGAATCATTAATCTATCTGAAGGGGAGTTTTACAACCTTCGACTTGGAGACCATCCTCGATCTGCCATGCGCTAGCCGTCACGCCCCACCCAATCCTGGCAGGGAACTTGAGCTCGGTGTTGTCGTGAAGAGGTCTGGCGGGCAGCTGAGAGGGGCAGACCAGCTCGTTGGAAGGGATGGGTGTCGGCGATGCGGTGGTCGTGAAGGGAGGCTCATGCGTGTAAGTGTACTTGGCCAAGAGAGCGACATAGGCGCTCTGACCGTGCTGGCCATTAGGGGATACCGTGGCCACTGGATTGAAGAACACTTCGTATAAGTGACATTATCCGGCAACAGCGTCGACGCCTGGGTGAAGTGTGGTACGTTTGGAGTTTCGCTGTTCAAAGGGGATGGTAGCAGCGTCGGGTACAGATTGGACGTCAGCTGCTCGCACGCAAAGGTGCTGTAAGAACAAGCCGATACAGCAGTCGGCTGGACTGTTGAAGATGAAGCCTCGGAAGTCTCAAGAGCAGCAGTATATGCCCCGGTCAGGAAGATCGCCGCCAGACCTAGCCATGCTTGTAACTTCTTCAGGATCTCTACTCTAATCGAACGTCGACAAGATCAGTCAGCTTACAGCACATCAGCCAACTAAACGGAACAAGTATAAAACCGGGACATGGGATCTCTTATGCACGATTAAAATTAGCTAACCGTAGCTCGAGTCCTATCAATGGCCGCCCACCCCAGAGTCGATGATAGAATATTCCGACGTTCCACTGCTAATTCCTCTCACGACCAATGCAAAGAACTGTTTCCCACAGTCGCGCACACGTAGATGTTGCATTGCCCCTTTCAAACGAACGAATTGGAGGTCAAATTGAGCCACTTGCGGAGTGCAAGATCTGGGGTCGGGGGAATCTTTGCACCCCAGCTCGGCTTTCGGTTCGGGAGGCGTCATCACGCGCAGAATATCCGACGTTTTAAATCTAATCGCCAAAGGCTTTCCCAATATCTAACTCGCTATGGCGTTGAAGAGTGAGGTGTGACAGAATGGATCGGGTATGGGCAATATTGACCAGAAACAAAGCTTTGGAAGAACAGTCTCGAAAAAGGTCATCCAGTGGGAGGATGATCAAATGTTCGTAGATCTGTGAAAGAATTCGGAAAGGCGAGCCTGAACAAAACAAGTAAACTCGGCTTACGGAACGGAGCGGCTCATGGAATAGACTATGTTAGGCATAAGCCATCCGACATCTGGGCCCAAGAGAATCTATCTGCAATGTACCATGGACTTCCATCCAGGAATAGATAATCCGTGAAATTGCATGAGAATAGAAGGACTGCATTCAATCAGCCTTACAGTGGATCGTGGGAATCCCGCACTTCTGCAAAACCCAAGAACCCCCCCTAATTATCCATCGGTCTTCGGCTCGTAGTTGGACAACTTAATCTAGCCCAAGTACAGTCTCGGATCATCACGACATTCTTGACTTGAGACTGGCTGTCCACCAAACAGTGATACGCCCGGAGAGATAACTTTTTAATTCTATTTATCACGTGAGGTACAAAACGTCAATCGCGGGTTGCAATTGCTGGCGTGGTTTTGGTGAAAAGTTCCCACATCGTTCATCGCCGAATGACCCCCAGGAGAGTCAAGGCCCAAGGTGGCGCACACCGCAAACCTTGTTCATCCCACAACTCCATGATCACGTATACTTTCAAATAATCATACTTGACTATCTAATCGAAGCAAGACTCATCAGTACCAAAAGCCGAGGTACGTATCCCCTTTCAACTCGTCATGCGATGGTACCTAACCTTGTAGCCGGTAGTCAGAGTATGGGATTGGAACGGTCATATTTGGTATTGCTGACAACATCTTCAATGTCAAGGGGCGTGAAGTTGCATTTAGACCGGATAGGCTTGTTCGGAGGTTGCGACCTTCGAAATCTGATGTTCTTGACATCTGGATCGAATGACACAGATCGTCGGTAACTCTTCTCTGCCGCAGACTGCCTCTCTGACCCCAAAGATGGAGCGCGGCTGGCCCTACTGATGGGCTCAATCAACTTAAAGACTGGCTCAGACAGATCCTGCCTGTTAAGGCGTGCCAGCATCTCCTCTTTTACCGAGAGCTCCCGGCGCACTTCTACTTTGGGAAGTTTTGATGTCAGCGACTCGACAGGATTTCGCTGAGCCTGAAAATGTTTACGAGACTTGACCTCAACCGCGGGTATCGGAATTTTGTATTTCTGAGCCGACAGAGGGAAGTTTCCATGCGGTGTTGCCGAGTCTATGCTTAACGTGTTACTGTTCGAGTACGGGGCAAACTGTGACTCCGTACGGTGGACAACTGCTGAAGTTTAGCTGAATCCTAAAACCTGGAAGAAAAACGGCTAAGCCTACCAGGGACGTAGTTGGTAGTTGTAGACGCTGGAACGCAAGTTGAGGTCGACGAAGTTTCACTCTGCTCAAATTGGTCCCCTGTGGAAGATTCGCTTGGATAAAGCTGGCTAGGAGCTAGACTGGGGACAGTCGAGAGACCCCAACTCATCCAACTGAGTAGTGCAGGGTCGTCACCAGACACGCTAGTATTTTGATGCACGAGTGATGGGTGCACTATGCTGACTGCGCCTGGGGGATCGCCGGTGTGTGGTGAGGTATGATGGACCGCTTGACCATGAGATCCCCCTCTAGCATTCTGACGAAGACTGCCTGTCGCACGGTCCTGAGTTGATGGGCTAGCTCTTGCTTGGAAGTCACGCAAGGTAGAGGACGCTGGAGTTGAAGACGCAGGATGCTGCGAAAAATCTCCTAAAATCCTTGCCGGCCTTTCCTGGAAAGCTGGACCATGGTCAGGCGTACAACCCGTCAAGGGCATACTGTATGGCAGGGAGACATTTTCCCACATGTGGCGGTTCGGCCAGGCAATGGCAGCACCTTCAAGAGTCTCTGTTGTATTGATGATGATTAGCACGCAGTCCAGGCAGTAAATGGGGTCACCAGCTGCTGCTAACCTAATGGTGCGTGACAAAAAGAAAACGCAACGACATTCTTGATTCGCTCCAAGGGAAAAGTTGCCGAGTCGCGCAGGAACGCTTCTGTGATAATCACTTGGATGCGGCCAAGCCATGCGGCGGGGTTCCAGCTGTGTTCTTGCAAATACTTCTCGTTGAACGCCGGGAACCTGATTGCATCTTGGTTGCCAAACTTGTTTGGTTCTGTAATGAGGCAGATTAGCAGCGACTTCCCTAGGCCAATTTGCGAATTAGCAATTGTGTCAACTCACTCAAACTCTGACGGATGACGAGAGGTGTCTGCCGGTCTTGATTCCACATGTCCTCACTGATAATTCGTCAAAAGCTGAAACGAGCATATATATCGAGAGTTTGGACCCTTACGCAATGAGCTCTCCGTCGATGTACACTCGGAACGCGAATGCCACGAGCTCGGGGGCTTTGCTGGCGGATCGAGTAATGTCGCTGACAGGAGGCTTTGTCCATGACATTATGGAAATCGAGAGCGGGGTGTTGCGGTGGAGACTAGGGACGAAGCCATGGACAGTCGGCAGGCCAGAAGACCTCGACGGAAAGGCTGGTCCGGATTCTGTCAAAGCATCGACTGATCAGTAATGTCCATGGCCGCAGAGTTCGCCAAGACTGACCAGGGTCGGGAATGACAGAGCAGTCTATTTTGAACTCCTTCAGCGGTACATGCCCGTCGCTGGGGAACAACAGGACATCCCAATTCTCGAAACGCATGTTGCAAGTTGCTTCGATAGCCGCGCGAGGCTGTGAAAGAGGTTCCGAAAGAAACAAACCTTCAGGATTGCAGGACTGCGAGAAGACGAAGATGGACACAATTTACGATGACTGTCCAACCCGATGATCGAGGTGGGTATTTGGAAACACTGAATAACGTCGTTGCTGGGTTGATATGAAGTCTGCTGATTGTACCAAGGTGAATAGAGAACAAGTCTTTGTTACAGTAAGTTGTTACTTGCTTCTCACTATCAAATATGATGGAAGGCAGCAGTCTGAATGCGGTGCAGGGCTGTCTCGAGGCAAGAAGAACCTGGCCAAAGCTGCCGTCCTCCTGGGACGTACCGTCCGAAAAGAAATGACCAGCGCAAATGTGGCACTTGCCATCGGGAAGACTCGCCCATTGAATAGCTAGGTACCTGCCTACCTTGCGCCATTGCCCCTCGTTTGGGAGAAACCCGTTGGCACGTGAATCCTTTTGCGGCGACCAGGCACAATTGATTGTCGAGCTAGCATGGGGCGTTCAAGCCGCCTGTGACATGCCAATGACTCTTGTAGGGGCATCGGTGGAGGACATATGAACTTATTGCTGCTGGGGTTCCCAAAGGATTGCTTCTTCTGCTCTAAAATACACACATGCGTCACCATTCGTAACCCCGGACGTCTCAACTTTTCATGGATCAGCGTCGCCAGCCTTTCTCGCCTATGATGATGTTAGTCATGTAGTTTTAATTCGTGTAGCCGCCGCAGAACCTACCCGCAGAGCGCTAGCACCTCCCAACTCCCTCTCGAGTCCGTCGGGGAATTCTCTCGGGTATGACACCTTGTCCGGGTAACTGGCTTTGACGACGCCGCAGACCCCGAGGAAAACGACGATAAAGGCACCGATCTGGGCCAGACCCTTGCCGGTGGTGGTCCAGGTGTACTCAAAGGGGGAGAACATGCCGAGCAAGTCGTGGTCTTCGTGGACGGGTTCGCCAAAGTTGCGACGCTCCTGCTTGTCCCACCAGTCGCCGTGGGGGTCGCGGAACTGTCTCTTGATGAAGGGAGGGTTGATATAGCCGCCATTCTACGCGTCTGGAAGTTAGCCAACGCTACCGAGCCTCTCGTCCTCAATTGCCGCGTCACTGACCATGTTGGGGTCCTCCGCGTCAGACAAAGTCGGATATTCGGGGTACTTCTCCTCAAGGACCTTGCGGTCGTTGAACTGAGGAGGGAAGAAGGTGCGTTGCTGGACAATCGGAGTTCGTCGGGCGGCCTGAACGGCACCGCGGACCGTCGAGGCCCGCGCAAATCGTTGGGACAGCATCTGCAGGAGGGCGCGTGTTAGATTGTGAAGGCGACTCGGAGTCAATTGAGGATGTGAGGGGCGTACCGTGGCCGAGGTAGTGGTTCCGATGCAGCCCAATTACCTGATTTTGGAATGTGATGTCGTCGCAGGTCAGAGCCGAAGCTTTACTCGGTTGATGATTGCTAGCCAAATCCCTCGATTGTGGTTGGCTGGCCCCGGACATCGGGGATGCCTGAGGCGTGCAGGTTCAAACTGGTGACTTTTTGAAGGTGTACGCCAGCCGGAGGCCGAGGTGGGACCAGTCCGCAAAAACCTGATTTCTGATTCGGCGAGCTCACCCTGACTGCTGTCACTCATCGCGGTGGTCACAGTTGGTTCAAGGGAGCACTATCCGTCTTTCCCTTGGCCTACACGGTAGGTAGGGTGAGGTACCTAACGGTAGGTACCTTTGGCACTCTACATTGGCGGTTGAGTCACGGTGGTGTGCAGCTGCAGCGTCAACGACCTTCCATCGTCCGCCGTCACCACCCGACCGACCTCTACGCCCCGAGTCTGAGGCAAGCCGCCCAAGCACCCAATTCTCTTTTCGGCTAGCCCAGGCAAGGCCGGAGCTGCATCTTTGCAAAAAAATCTATCATCAAACTTTTTGCTGGCGACGCTGGTTTTGCATCCTTTTTCCAACGCAGCCGGCCACCAAGACGTGTCATCATGTTCAAACCTCAAACCAGAAGTCTCTGAGCACTCACCATTCCATAGACGTTAATTTTGATGCTTCAGATGCCGGCCCCGTCGAGATCACGGCCCCATCTCGCGTCCGCTCCCCGTTGCTATTATGAACAAGACCGCGTCGTCCGACCCTGCGCATGCCACCAACGAGGTCATCGACTCCCAACGCGACAAACAAACCGCGCCTCAACTTCAGTATGATACCGATCCGCCGTCATCACCGCTCGAATCTCTCGGATCCGACGATTTTGAAGGCCAACTGACCCCCAACGGCAACGACTTCATCGGCCTGCCCCTCCGCTCGCCGGCACCATCGTCGCCATCAACTCCATCACCCTCCCCTCCTCCTCCCGCACCCTCTTCCGATAATGATGACGAACGCCCTTCGAAAAGACGTCGCGTATCTACGCCATCTGCGCCTGGATCCGCCCAGAAAAAGAAGCAAATCTCCCCGCCATGGAAAAAGATCACCGCGGAGGGCCCAACCTCCTTCATCGACAACGGCAGACGCAAGTCTGGTCGAATCAACACGATCCCCCTCGAGTTCCATCCGCCATCGGGCAAGCGAATGACGAGAGGAGCTCTTAACAGCAGTCCGCCCTCCAAGAACAAATATGCTTCAACCAACGGACACGCAGCGACGCCGACGCCCAACGCCAACGGGACGTCCAAGTCCAAGACTCCCTCGCGGAAACCATCGACAGCGAAGCCCGCAGCGCCTCTCGCAAAGACCTCCAACCGAAAGTCGACTGCGAACGAGACCAAGCCTACCTCTCGATCCACGCGGAAGCGAAGTCCTTCTCCATCTACTCAACCAACAAGACAATCGACACGGACGAGGAGGGGCCGCCGCAGTTCCATCGACGACAATGCGGCAACAGCTTCAGCGAGCAGCCCAAATCGTACGTGGATTAAGCTGCGCGTGCGCGCGACCGAGTTACCTGTCGTACACCCAGGACAAGTAAGCAAGAGGCTAAGAATCGGGCCCAACTTTGAAGAATATTGGGAGAAGGCGCAGACGATACCCGTTGAGGAGGGTGGTATTTTCGTTCCAGAGGACGGACCTAGCTACACTAATGAAATGGCCCAGAAGGAAGCTCAGATCGTCCTACGCATTGAAGAGGCTGTCGAGCCCGGCGGTATCCTTTCACAAGGGCGCTGCTCCCTGTTTGTACCCGAGGCGGAAGAGGAGCCACCACGCCAATGGGCTCATGCAGACCATATGGCCAAGGCTGTCACCAACTTCCGCAAGCTGATGATTGCAGAGCAGCAAAGACATCGAGCGCAAGCCAAGAAAATTGCCGAAGCTTGTAAGGATGCTTGGCTCCGGCGCCAACCAAAGTCAGCAGAAGAACTTGAAGTCGAGGCGCGGTATTTGTGGATTGGGCGATACCGAGTGGTTGTCAAAAGCCTGTTTGGTACTTGGGAAAACGTTCGGTACGAGATCAATCGGCAAAGGATCCAAGAATGGGAAGCTGAGGAACAGCGTCGAGTCAAAGCTGCGCTTCAGGAGGCAGTCAATTTGTCAGAGCAAAAGCTGCAAGCAAGAAGAACACAGGCGGACTCGGACTTGTCCGATGAGGACGATCTCGAAGACGAAGACAATGACAATGACATTGACGACCTTGATAGCGACCTGGAGAACAGCCAGGCATTGTCGGTAGACGCGGACGACGATGACTCCGGCAATGACGACGACGACGTCATGTCATCTTCAGAGGAAGAGGAAGCGGGCGAGGATCACACTGCCGACGCTGGAGACGAGAAGCTCACTATGGAACAGCTTCGAGCCAAATACGCAAACCTGCCCGAACTACCTCCCGACGAGCAAGCTGAAAACAACCTCATCAATGGCGTGGAGTCCGAGGCAGACTCAAAACTTCTCACACCAAACCCAGAAGAAGACACCAGCGATGAGTCCGTCGACATGGACGATGACATGGGATCCACTGACATGGATGACAGCGATGATAGCTCTCCTGCGGATGAAGAGTCGGAAGAGGAAGACGGCGACGAGGAACCCTCTGGATTGTTGGGGATGCTCTTTGGGAAATCCGAGCTGAAGCAAATCAAGGATGAGGCGCCACCCGGCGATACGGTTTCGAGTGAAAGCACCGCAGTTTCGACGACCAATGCCCCATCTCCGCAAGCTGAGGCGTCATCAAATTTCAGAGAAGAGATGGCGGAAGATGAAGATGACGATGAAGTGTCTCTGATCCAGCATCCTGGGGTTTTCTTGGACGACGATGAGATGGAGGTTGACACAGAAGTACAAACAACTGGGCCACAAGTCACTAAACAAAGTGTTGGTGACCAGGATGATGGTATCGAAATCACAGAGTCCACAGATCAGCCCGTTGTCCCCTCACAGTCGTCCAAATCAGATCAGGCCTTGGTCAATGGCGTGGACAGTCGATCTACAGCAGAGAGTGTGGAGGCTCCTAGCAACACCAACAGGACACTTGAGACGTTGAATTCTCCTGACATTGAGATGTCGGATGCACTATCAAAATCAACAGACGCACCAGGACCAGCCACAACTTCTATTACCGCCCCCACTCCAACAAATCATGTCACCCCTGATACCGACATCATTACTGTTCCCCCCAGTCCAGAACAAAGCCACTCGCCCCCTACATCCGACACAAAGCCTTCAGATGTTGATACAATGTCTTTGGCGACCCCAGGAGCAAAGGATGTCGTCAGTAGGTCAGCCTCACCAAACCCACATCCTCAACAGACCGAGATCCCGTTTTTGCTTCGTGGCACTCTGCGTGAATATCAGCACCACGGGTTGGACTGGCTTGCAGGACTGTATGCGAACAACACCAACGGCATTCTCGCCGATGAGATGGGTCTTGGCAAAACCATCCAGACCATTTCCTTACTTGCTCACCTCGCCTGTCACCATGAAGTTTGGGGCCCACATCTGGTTATCGTACCAACAAGTGTTATGCTCAACTGGGAAATGGAGTTCAAGAAATGGTGCCCTGGCTTCAAGATTCTCTCCTACTACGGCACACAAGAGGAGAGAAAACGCAAGCGACAGGGATGGAACAACGACGACGTATGGAACGTCTGCATCACGTCTTATCAGCTTGTCATCCAGGACCAGCAGGTTTTCAAGCGCCGGAGATGGCACTACATGATCCTCGACGAAGCTCATAACATTAAGAACTTCAAATCCCAGCGGTGGCAGACGCTGCTCGGTTTCAATACTCGGGCAAGGCTTCTACTCACAGGCACCCCACTTCAGAACAATCTTACCGAGCTGTGGTCGCTGCTTTTCTTCCTGATGCCAGCCGAAAATGGCGTGGGGGGATTCGCAGACTTACAAGAGTTCCACGATTGGTTTCACAAGCCAGAGTCTCAAATTCTGGAAAACGGCCGTGAGACGATGGACGAGGAGGCGCGAGCGATTATTTCCAAGCTGCACAAGGTTTTGCGGCCGTACCTACTGAGAAGACTCAAGGCAGACGTCGAAAAACAAATGCCAGCCAAGTACGAGCACGTCGAGTTTTGTCGCCTTTCAAAACGCCAGCGCGAATTGTATGATGGCTTCTTGGCTCGTACTGACACTCGGGAGACGCTGTCTTCTGGCAACTACCTTTCCATCATCAACTGCCTGATGCAGCTGCGGAAAGTGTGCAACCATCCTGACCTGTTTGTGGACCGCCCCATCATGACGTCCTTCAGGATGCAGAAATCCGTCCCCGCTGAATTTCAAGTTACCGATCAATTCCTACACCGATCTTTGCTTGCAGTAGAGCCAATGTCTATTGTCAGCCTGGGGGTTCTCAACATGATGCCTACACAACACGAGAATATGTCCAACACCACTGCGGAGCGTATTTCGCAGCTCAGCCTTCATAGAGTATTGATGGAACTCAGAGAGGCACAAAACACCAGAGCTCATCTCGCTCGCACAAATCTCGACCCCTCAACAGTCGAGTCGAATGTTATGTATCTGGACAGCCTGGCTCGATGGCGCCGTTTCGAGGAATTGCAGCACAGCGTCTACCTGAATGCTCTCCGCGGCCAACGCCGACCCATCTATGGCAAGCGTCTCATTGATTTTTTGACACTTGGACTAGACGGGAGACCACGAAAACCCAAGCCAAGAGTGCCTTCTCAGATCTTGAATTGGTTTGCGGAAGATTCCGACTTCCTCCATGCCGTCATCCATACAGCGGATGACCGAGCTGATTCCATGCAGACAATCATCCAGAAGTTTACATGTGTTACACCCGCCGTCATTACTCGCGACATGAACGAGGTGATATTGGGAAGAAAGGCAGCACAGGCCTTCACGGACGAGGACCTCAAACTCTCAGCTCCCGTCCGGTGGGCTCCCTTCATGCCCAAGCAAGCGCCCATCGATCCGTGGCACGAATCTCGTATGCGTCACAGTATCCAGTTTCCGGACAAGCGACTGCTGCAATACGACTGTGGAAAGCTCCAAGCCTTGGACAAGCTTCTCCGCAAGCTCCAAGCCGGTGGCCATCGTGCCCTGATCTTTACACAGATGACCAAGGTACTGGATATTCTCGAGCAGTTCCTCAATATTCACGGTCACAAGTACCTTCGGCTTGACGGAGCGACAAAGATCGAGCAGCGACAGATTCTGACGGACCGGTTCAACCATGACCCACGTATCTTATGCTTTATTTTATCCACACGTTCCGGTGGGTTGGGCATCAACCTGACTGGTGCCGATACCGTCATCTTCTATGATCAAGACTGGAACCCAGCCATGGACAAGCAATGCCAGGATCGATGCCATCGTATCGGCCAGACACGGGACGTACACATCTACCGTCTCGTCAGCGAGCACACGATTGAAGCCAATATTCTTCGCAAAGCGTCACAAAAGCAGATGCTGGATGACGTGGTCATCCAGGAGGGTAGCTTCACCACAGACTACTTCAACAAGCTTTCTGTGCGCGATGTCCTCGGCACTGAGGGGACTGACCTGGTCGATGATGCCGCCAACGCCGCCATGGATCGTCTCCTGGGCGGGGGCGACAGCGGACCGTCGAGAACTGTGGCCGAGGACCTTAAGCAGGCCGAAGACCAGGAAGACGTGGAGGCCGCCAAGGCGGCCGAGAAGGAAATCCAAGACGACGATGCCGAGTTCAACGAAAAGAGCGGTGCGCCTTCGGGCGCCTCTAGCACCCGCCAAGGCACGCCGCGGGAGGACGTCGCCGGCCAGCCAGGTGGCGGCCCCGGACCCTCGCGCCTTGGCCGATTCTCGGAATCTGTCGCCCCAGACGAAGCGGCAGTGACTGAGCACAACGCGTGGGGCGAGCGGATATATAATGTGGATGATTACATGCTCCGGACAATGGCGGAGCAGCTCAAGGGCACGATGCTAGACTTGCCCAAGGATAAGAAGAAGAGTAAAAAGAAGGGTCGCGACACACGGAAGCGGTAGGCGTGGAGACGACAGCCTGCGCCATTGTACCTTCATTGGACGAAGTTTTTCTTTCTCTGTATTTATCACAAGGGTTTTGCGCGGGGACAATTCAGACAGGTCTCGAGGAATAGACCTTGCATGTATGAACTTTGGGGAAAACGGCGTCTTAAGGACTCGCCGTGACGAGGCGTTTGGTTGGCGGGAGAGTCCCGTTGGAAGCATAGACATGGACGAAGTAAAATCAAGATCAATCTCCAAGCATCAATATTTCGCGGGCCTTGCTTGATTTTCTTTTGTTGTGTCTCATTGTATCTTTCATCCTGGTTTATTTATATCAAATCAAGCCCATCAGACTGAGACCATTGACATGGCCCATGTAACTCCCATGGCAACCTCTTCAGACCAAGCCCTTGCCTCTCTCTTCAACTCAGAATTTACATACCAAAACGTCGCAAGCGTCCATATGCCCACCCATACGAAGGGCAACGACCATCCAATTACATACGCGACCTCGCCGTCGCTCAATGTAAATATCAAGGTCGTACATAGCACCGCGCACGCCTCGGCGCCGATGGCCCAAAAGAGGCCCAACCGTCTCAGCATCGCGCGGAAGACATGGCTCGCCTCGTAGCGCCTGTCGAGCGCGATGCGGAAATCGGTCCCGCCTGAACCGTCGACGGCACAGACGTCCTCGATTAAAGAGTAAATCCCGGGACGGAGCTGGGCGCCTTTTGGAATGGAGGAGATGCGGCAGGGGGCTGGGACGTGGAAGGCGCGGCAGATGTCGACGAGGAGGAGCTCGGTGCCGAAGACGAAGAGCATTGTTGTCACGGGCATGGAAAGAAGGCGGATTGGAGGGTTTTTTGGGATGGTGCCCCTTGTTTCAACGCATCAGCAAAGGGGTATCTCCGTGGATATATGCAAACAGGAGTTATTAATATGAGGTACACTTACACGATAAGCTCGACCATGATGACGACCCATCCCAGGGTAAAGTTCCAGTGAAACCAGTCGAAGTACCATCGGTGCGCGCCAATCACGCGGCACTTGCTCCCCTTGCGCCAAAGCCGCCAGAGCCGCAAAAAATACTCGATGATGCTGGAGCCGCCCACGGTGGCGGTCACGATGGAGAAGACGGCGTTCGGGGTCAACTTCTGCTTCTTTTCCGTCGGGGTGTTTGTGCCGGGGCCCACGCCGTACCAGAGACCATAGTACAGTCCTATCGGCATGGCGGTGGAGTCGACTAGAAGGAGGGTCCAGAAGAGAAAGATGGCCATCTTGCGGGTGCGGAGGCTGTAGTTTAATGGTGGGGGAGTGGCTTGGAAGGCCGGTCGTCCAGATGTGCCGTCCACACCGTCTACTCCGGTGGCCTCGCCGGGTGTGTGGGGTGTGCCCGCGTCCCTCGAAGGCCGTGTGGGCGATCGAGAACTTCGCCGGGTCATGGCGAGACTCGGCCGGCCAAAGGGGCCGTCGTAGCGACGGTCAAAGTCATGGCTTGGTCGGGTGGTGTATTTTCTGGGGGACCGTAGGGACGAATGTTGATCTTGTGGTGCTGATGCCGGGCGACGGAATGTGTCGATACTGCGTGGCAGACGTTGCAATATCTTCTCATCAAACGAATCTTCATCTCTCCCGCCGGGAGTGCTCCCGTCTTGTCGTTGGCCGTCAGCATGCGGCTTGGCAGCGGGGGCTGGCCGTCTGATTATCTGTAAGCTGTGACGACCAAATGCTGTAGGGTCGTGTCGAGGGGGTTCGAGTTGTTCAGTGTCGATGTTACTCGGGTGCGGATGTACCGGATCGAGGGGACCGTCGGCCCCGATAGCTTCTTTCTCTTCCATGGTTAGTTAATTGAAGAAGCCAATGCGTTCCCTGGTTGATTGCTGCGAAAAAAGAGGAGGAGGCAATGCCTTTATTTAAAGGTCTTGTGAAAGAGGAGGACTATCAAAGAGATCGTTGCACAGTTTTTTTCACCAGCGGAGGGTAGTTGAGCAGTAAGTCAAATGAGATAGCAAGGCGTCACACCGCCGAGGCCCGAGAGCGAGAGAGGAGACGATCATGGCTTTCCGGGGCTTCCATTGTTTAGTGGTACTGATCGCACTAGACAGATTGCCGAGGACCCAAGACTAACAAAAGCAAATGGATGGCTAGGATCATGATTTGTGGGATGCGGGATAGGGAGGGTAACATTGGGGGGCCAGGTGCAGAGGCTTCGCCAGGGATGATGGCAAACCCGAAAAGCTTCGATGCTGGCCCACGTTGAGTATGTGAGTGCCTCCTCAGCCACGACGCGGTCGGTTGCACCGGCTCTTGGAGAAGCATCCTCAGAGTAACTGCGGTGGTGGCCGGCAACACGAGAAGAGGGGCGTCGGAGGATGCTTCCGTCATGAATTCGCAAATATTTGTTAATGAAGATGAAGTCGGTCCATGAAGGAAAGTACGGCTACACGAGGTTGCAATCGTTTTGTGAGAGATGGTTGTATCCGTATTGAGGTATTAACTACCTTACCTAGGTAGGTACTCTTATCACGAGGACACACTTACACAGATAAGATAAGAGAGACTCTGGCCGAGCTTCCTAAATGGAACTTGCCCATGTGCCCGTGCCACCCGGAATATTTCCGCTGAGTCATCTGCTGCAGACTCATGAAAACTGCTGGCGCAGGGGACAGTAGCTGGGGTCTCCCAACTCCCTGGACACATGTGAGACCCCTCACCTCAACCGCGGGCCCAACTCCTGCGCTACCTTTCCGAGCTCACGATGCTGCATCTTTGGGGCTGAGTTGCTCTTCCCAACGGCCCCATCTATCCTGTCATGCGTCTACACTAAGTAATCAACACGGAGACGCTGGAACTAAAGGAGTTCGTTGGCTATGCTCGCATCCACCCATACGCCATCCTTCCCCACACCTGAGAGGCCGGGGAAGTATTCTGCCGCCAGGCATTACATTACGGATACATCCATGCTTGCATCGACACCAATTGCATCGAGAAGCGCAGCTCCGCCGAATCGGCTGAGCAACAAAAAGCGGGGGATTGCTACGTAAACATGGCCGACGTTGCCGCCCCAAGCAGCGATTCACATCATCACGATCTGGGCAGTCACTCCCTGAGCAGTAAATAGTTTATTCGTTGTTGGACTTTACAGGAACAAGAGCTTATGGCTGCTAGAGGAGAAAATCAGGACCTCCGATGACCAGAACGTCTTCGTCTGTCACATGTAGACCCAGGTCATGACGGCACTCGTGGCTACTTCGCCTGAACTCTTCGCTGGTTCAAAGTATGTCGGTTGCTGGTCTCGTCTTGCAACTCCAATGGCAACAATTCCGCCATTCTACTGAATGACCAACGCCGGCCTTTCCATTTTTTTGCCACCGATCCAGACCTTGTCACCCAGATTCGTACTGGGCGTTTTGAATTGAACTGCAACACAGTCGGCGAGCATATCAGTAGCTACTTATGCCTGCCTTTGTCATCTCACATCAGCGATGACTGACATCAGTGCACTCGAGTATCCCTTCCAGCCCTGTGAATATCGCTGAGTTCGGCTGCGATAAAAGCATTCTTCCCTGCCATGCAGAAAACGCCGCTCGTCCCGACAATTTCCTCGGATTTTCATACCTCAAGAATCAACGAGGATCATGATCCCTATGCCATCCGAGGCTGATCGAGAAGTTTTGTCAAGGTCAGTTTTAGGACCTCTCAAGCGGATAGGCGGAAGGGTTGCAAAGGTTTTTTGCTCCGTCACATTCCCGCGCGGCCTTTCCGGGTATTGTCATTGCGCACTGAAGCGCTGGAAGAACACGAGTATGATGGCCATTCTTGACCAAGACAGCTCCGATGGAAAAGTTCCACGGACTGCTCGTCTTCTAGGGAAAGGGTTCCGGACGATTAAATGGCAGATACATCGATATCTATCTGATAGCGGTATTGGACAACAAAGGTGCCTTGCAAGACTGGTCTCGAGCATGTAGAGTATTACCGAATTGGAACACTCGGGATGGATTGAATGTCGCCGCGCAACTCGACGAAAGCTTTCCACCTTGTCAAGCAAGCAGTGTTAGGGATATCTTGGTCACGATCAGAACCGTGGCACCGGTGAAGCGTATCCTCCCGCTGACAACGCCCATCGCGTTGTTGGTAGAGGCTCCCTTTGATATGGCCCATGTTCGAGATTCTCGAGGACAGAAGGGTTCGGTCAGTGATTCAAAGGGCTCATGCCAATACATTCTAATGTTGAGAGACTGGGGCGCGTGTGAGTGACCGCCACTGCAATAAATTACCTTAGGGGTCTTGTGTCCTGGACCAGAACAATCCGCAAAATACATCGACCAACTATTTGCGGAACCTGCTATTGACCCTGGATCAAAATTCGACCTCAGTGACCTTTCAAGAAGGCACATTCTGTCTGGAAAATCAAGTTCAATTGAACGGAACGGACTCGCAGCGCAGCTGCTCCGGCAGCTCAGCTGACCATTCTGTCACTGACTATCAATATGCTTTACAAAAGGAGACTCGCTAATAATCTTCATTTAATCGTCAGAGCGCCAGGAATGGTTTTTGTACCACATCTCATCCTCCTCCTATAAATATCGCGCCACTTAAGCAATGACCTCAGCGTGGAACTGCTCCTGAGCGCCAGCAGGGGCGGCGGGAGCGGCGGGAGCGGCGGGAGCGGCCGGGGGTGCAGCCGGGGCAGCGGGAGCAGCGGGAGCAGCAGGCGCAGCAGGAGCAGCACCGCCAGCGGCATCTCCACCAAGCTTCTGGATACCACCATCCAGGGACTGGGTAACTTGGTCAACGGACTGTTGAGCGATACCCTGACCAATGGCGGGAACCTTCGAAACGAGGGCGGTGCTGAAGTCGCCGACGGTCGCCTTCTGCTGCTTGAGCTGGTCGACGGCGACGGAAGTGGCACCAAGCTTGTCAAGCTCAGGCTTCTTGGAGACCAAGTCGTCAACAGAGGTCTGGACAGCGGTGGTCAGGGTACCAGCGGACTGCTGCAGGGTGAGGGCATCTGTGAGGGACAGCTCCTGGGCACCCTGAATTTGCGTGGTACCTTGCTTGATCGAGGTCTGGACCTTGTTGGAAGCGTCAAGCAGGCTGGCAGCGGTATTAGGATCAGCGGCGTTGAGAGCCTATAAAAGAGCGGGTTAGCTTTTGTCAACCAAAGACGTTCAGTGTTTCTCTACACACCTTGACAGCTGTATCGAGCTGGCCAAGTGAATCCTGGACACTTGTCAAGGCACCCTGAATGGTCTGAAGTTGGCGCTTGCTGAGGAGGGAAGCAGGAGCGGCAATGGCAGAGCCGGCAAGCAGGGCCTGAACGAAGACGTTCGTGAAATGCATTGCGATTGTTGTTGGGTAAGCGAAGGCTTGATTTGTATAAAGCGAAGGGTAGAAGGTTTTGGAAAGTTGTTGGAAGACTGTTGGAAGCTGAGAAGTCTGGATGCTGATGAGATGGAAGGAAGCGAGACTTACACCAGGAAAGCCACGGTCTTAATATACCAGCTTCGAGACATCGACAAGAAGTCAACTCGCCCTCCGTCTTCCAGCCACCGAGACTTCATCCGAGCCAGTGCAAGCCAAGTCCAAGAGGCATCGAACACCGCACGACTCGACACCCTGTATCCCCGGTACCCAGACATGTGGTGCGCAAAACCAACTCCTCTCACGGTTGTCATCATAAGCAAATGCCAGTACTTGGTTAAGCTGTTGCAATTCACGCCGCGGGAGTTATATCCGGCTGGGCATAGTCACAGCCGAGGAGGAACCCTTGAAACGCGCGCAGACGGCACGCCATGCAGCGTGGTTTGGCCGTCGACCAAAAGATCACGGCTTTTGCGGTCAGACGAAACGAAATATGATTCACGGACTCAGCTAGAATCGTCGGTCACTCGACCCGGGCAAAGGTGATGGATTTCACGTTGAGCCTGCATGGCAACCCTGAACCCGAAAGGGTGATCTCTTCTATTTTCATCATCCGGCAGCCGTGCTATTTATTCTCCTTGGTAAATGCGTTCACGCCGCCTAGACCACGCCGCGATCGCGGCAAGCTGCGATACCTTCCGACGCATTTCAGATGGCACATATTATCAATTTCGTTCTCTCAAGAGCTCCCGTCAAATGTTCTCTTCTCGACAAATACTATGGCTCCGAGGCAACATTGAAAATACGGGCTTGAATATCTGGCTTGCGGTCTTGGCGAACGTACTGCCAGTTGTCGCGCCCCTCGGCCCGCATAC
Source organism: Colletotrichum orchidophilum (assembly GCF_001831195.1). Classification (NCBI taxonomy): domain Eukaryota; kingdom Fungi; phylum Ascomycota; class Sordariomycetes; order Glomerellales; family Glomerellaceae; genus Colletotrichum; species Colletotrichum orchidophilum. Next base: position 72,617 of record NW_019173002.1, read on the forward strand.
CTTCTACTTACTAACGTAATAAGCTTACTGAATGGTTCACATATCTGGTAGACTAGTTCGTGGCGCAGACTGTGTAGACTTTACTCCTGCAGATCTTCAGGAAACTGGTGCGGGAACGCTAGCACCCAGCAGCACCTCGGGGTGTTCCGCCTGCACATGACATGTTAGCGACATGTTAGCGGTATATGAGTCAACTGCCTCTAGTACCTACTAGGTAGGTGGAGTAGCGCCAGACAGACATCCTACAAAGACCGGTCCGTCTACCTGTCTGGCAGCCGCTAGTGCGGGAGTCAATGTCATCGTGCGTTCACCTCTTGCTGCCGCAGAGGCATGAGAGCCTCCACGACGTCCTATCACCCACTGGCAAAATGACTGGGGCAACAATCTCAGCCAGTACTAAGCAATCAAAGGCCGCGCATTCGGACTCGACTGAGCAACCTGTGCTCATCTGAGACAGTGATACAGTTGACAAATGTCTGCCAGATGTCACTTCGCCACATGTTTCCTCTGCAGAGGTCCGTGCCAGGCGCGGCTATGCGCCTGGCTAGGACTCTGAAGCTGCAAACTTGTTTCTGGGACGGGGGTGGCTGAGGATGGTTTCTCCCGTCATCGATATGAGTGACAGAATCTGTCATTATCGTGGTGGTGGCATCAACTGGTCCTCGCCCGCGGACAAGTTCGTCGGATGGCACAGGATTTGTGGATGCCAGGGGCCAAGTAATCGAGGACCACCAGGTCTCCGGAGCGGATGGGCATGTGCGAGACAGCTGGCACCTCTCAATTGATGTCCCGCCCCCCGTGTTCGATGTCTGATGTTCTCAAACAGGATTTGGCGGCGCGCTGTGCCGCCAGCTTGGCCACTTCACGAGCCTGGGCCAAGAATGGCGAATCACCGAGGCTGCTTGGCTTGGACCGTGGGCTCGTCGCATCCGATTCCACGAGAACCTTCTCGGTCTGAAAAGTGCCATTATGCCAGACACCAATAGTAGCTTGTAGTCTCAAAACTCCGGACTCTTGGGGATCCGGACCTCTGTGCCCACTTTATTGGCCCCTGAACGCAAGTCTCTGGGCCGCATTATCCTACCATCGCCATGCCTGACCATGAAGGTTCTGCTGATGGCCTCGTTGTCTTGATCTTTCTCTAAGCCGATTGTTTCCCAGAATGGATACCTGGAGCATGTCTCGTCAGATCAGACTCACCCACCGGTGCCACGGAATCAATATCACCCTACGGCGCTTTGATTTGAAGTCATATTACTCTTTCTGAAGGGGCGAGCGGTGTTCTAGGGTAGCCGGCAGATCGATAACATGAATTGAGGTCCCGGTTCGGACTGATGCATCACAGTGTGGAGGGGGATTTTCGGGATTAGGACAGTGGGTGACGGGGCATTTGCTTTGACCTAAAGACGCCCAGTTTGAATACGATTCGCTCCTCATCGAATAAGCTTATATCCAGATGCCTATTGATTGGAGACAACCCAGTTCATAACTTTGCTAGTGGAGAACCATGCCTCGATACATTGCTTAAAGTAATCAGCGATGAATGTGGTTCCTGCCGGAGTAGAATTGCATACATAAGCCAGCTGTGCTCCCAGGACCTTTCTGATATATTTTTCTTCTTGATGACCTGGAGACGCAAATGTTGCAGGAGATTTCAATGGCCATGCAGTTTTCTCAAACCTGCCTGTATTGGCTCAGCTGAAGACAGCTCATACAGCCTCCATGGTCGTTGGCCGGAGAGAAACTCAAAAGCAACTCAACCCGTCGATCGACAAACTCCAAAACTGTATCGCTCGAGTTGAGAAATATTGCTTTCACCTCCAGACGAACCCTTGACCCTTGAGATCAATGCTCCACATCCGTAGGGTTGCTGGAATGGGGGGTCAACCTTGGTGGTAAAGTTTGCAAGAGAGTATAGATGAACGCAGCCTGCAGGGCCGAAAGGCAAATCACGATGGGCGGATGACGAAGAAGTAAACTCAACTAAACCCCCGCGGCGAACCCTTGGTCCGAGATTCGTACCCACATATTGCGCTCGAAAGTTTTAGGGGGCTCAGAAGATGTACAAAATCGAGCTTCTGCACGGTGGAGGTAAATGCTCAGTGATTCCAGGAAATCTTGGCATCTTTAAAGTGTTGATTCCATACTTCAAATGGATTCTTTTCCTTGATGCCTGTCCCCTCAAACCATCGCTTTCCCAGGCCACCAGCTCTGACTTATTTGAGAGATGAAGTCAAGTATCATTTGGTAACCACTCTACCTTAATTGGACACAAGCTGGGTATTAAATGCACCTATTTAGATGCCGGAGCATACTTCCTGGAAATACACTGGATAGCAGAGAAAAGCGATTACCATGAAATCTTTATCATATAATCTACGAGTTCCAAATACGACGCATTGCCAGTGACGACGAGGTTCAGCCTCCACTGGTAGAAGAGGAAGCCTGTCAAGCGCAAAAGTTTACACCCCTTATGCCTGCATTATCCGCTAGTAAATGGACACTCCTTGTGCCACAGAAGACGTCGTTGTTGAAAGTTCAAGGTAGGTTTACTAGCTGTCGCTGTTGCGGTTAATACTACTTAAGACATGCAAGAAATTATAACACTATAAAGACATCCACGACTTCATAAATTTCAACTAAAGTGAGATCAGAACAAAATTAGGCATGTAGTACTGAGACTTCTAAGCGTTTCTACGATAAGCCGTGACAATTCCACACAATCCCCTGGTTCAATCTGGTTAATCAGGTGATAGAGTCAGTCACCGTAGCCAGGAGATCTGCTGACTTATTAGTGTTTGAGTTTTGAAAATTAAATGGCGTCTGCAGTATATGGCTTACGTGGAATAAATTGCTTTTTAAGCCACGTATCAAACTGATCTCTTCCCCCGAGATCGAAGTCAGTACTAGCTGCGGAAAGCATACTCGTCTCCTCCTTTCTAGGGAAGACTAGCCCCGGCACAATTCTTTTGGGACCCTCGGCGGGCCTTGCCGTATCATCTGCGCACATCTTGTCGAAAAATTGTCGAACTACTTGTGCTGCTTGTCTCTGGAGTAAGCCTCCATGCCTAGAGGTACTATGGATGCTATAGCAACCAAATACGATGGAGGCCAGGCCTGATGCTATTGCTGTAGCCGCTGAGCTTCCTGATACCATGCCAGTATCGTTTCTGCCCGACAAACATGTATTAACATGTTCTCCAGGAACCAGATATCTTGCAAGTCGATCGCTCCCGTACTCGCTAAGCCTTCCGAAGTCATTGCATGAGGCCACCGGAAACACATTTGCCATACTTTCGGGATTGTGGGCATACATCGCTGGCCAAACCTTTTGACGGATGCACCCGTTGTCAGCAGTGCTGCAGAAAACAGCAACTCCATCCTTGCGGGCTCTATCAAAAACTGTCCGCAAGTCTTTTATTGTGCCAAACAAAACGAAGCTGCAATTGATTATGTCGACTTTCTGCTCGAGAGCCCACTTCATCGCCTTGAGTAACAGGTCAGATTAGACCAATGCGAGACAAATGGGAAGGATGTTGGGCTCTTATGCACAGACGCAAGATTGTGAAGGCCTGAGAGAGAGGGGATGGAACAAGGGGGAACGCATACCTGAATTACTTTTTGGACATCGATCGAGTCCTCATCATCTGCTATTTTGCAGATGTAAAGCTCGCACGTTGGGTCCATCTGAGAAATTATACCTGCCATGTGCGACCCATGATGGTCCGTGGCGAGCCACCAGGGACTTTCTGCGTCTTTCTCCCGTGATATTGAGATTTCGAAGGACTTGCCACTAATCTTGTGGTTTTGACCAGTGAAGTGAGCCCAAGAGACCCCAGTGTCTAGGACTGCTACTTTAGTCCTCCTTACTGACGTTCTGGCTTTGATTTGTCGGGCAAATTTCGGAACAAAATATTGTAGCTCTACAACCTCGGTAGGACTGCGATTTCTTTCCAGGGTCAATTTTAGCCTCATGAGAGCAAGAGAAGTAGTACTCACAGGTGAGCTTTGTGTGTAAGAGGAATAGACTCAGACTCGCGAGAATCCAAGATTGACAAGTTGCTAATGTAGATCTTGAACTTTGGGATTACTTCTTCATCGACATCACTTTCCCACTCTGGGTCTGCGGGTTGCTGTGTGTTATGGTCTCCAACGATGTAATTCAGAGTGCCCTCATCATTCCGATACAAACTCCTACGAGGGAATGCCAGCCTCTTCCGGCATGATTTGAATTTCAAGGCAGGCTTGGCAGACTTCTTGGGGTGCTCAGCTAAGGACTTCTGCTCCGAAATTGCTTTCATGCCGGAGGAAAATCGCATCTTGCATTCTGAGATGCACTTGTCAGATATGCGGTCCTGTGTCACTGATAAGCACATGCTAATGTTGAGAATAGGCCCCAGTCGTAAAAGGGATTGAAACTGACAGCGATAATCGTCAAATGAACGACCTTGAGCTTTCCAAATGTCAGCTTTGAGCGACAATTGAAATGACGAGCACGTTACCCATTGTAGCTTGCGGAGGCCATTGGGGCCGGTCCAATGATCAATAGTCGCAAGGCCGCCACTGGTATACAGGTGAAGCTCTTCAATCCTAGGCGCTGCTTCAAAGACTGTGTAGACAGATAGATCTATTCTTCTCCAATCTAGAACCCTCACGTCGAATCGTTCTAATGCCGCTACAATTTCCTCTTCACTGTGGGCTTCGGTGTGCCGGTCATCGACTCGAACTTCGAAAATTTGGTTCACGTTTTTGCATTCGAAAAGCCAGTCCAGAATAAGATTCGCGGGCGGTGTTTCGTGACTAAAGGACCGTGGAAGGAAAGGCAGATGAAGATATTTCAAAGCCCTCTCAAATTCGAAGTCAAAAAGCTGAACTCCAGATGCGATGGATGGACATCCACATTGCTTCTCGGTCTCCTCAACAGTAGGACATCTGTTAATGGTACTGACAGTTGACCCCAAGCCCGTGCGAACGGATGTGGCATTGCTTGACTGATTTCCATAAGGTTTGCGTCTGTTGTCCTCGTTCGGGACCTTCTTTTCGTGGAGCTGTAGATGGACAGAGGCTAGAAAGATCTTTAGCATCTCATTGTCGCCTGCCCAAGGTGACATATCGAGACAAATTTCCTTATCTTTCACAGTCAGCAGATCGATCAATAATCTCAGCACCCGGCGCCACTTTCGACCGGCAGAGTAACACGATGAAGTTGAAAGGGCTTTTGAAGGACATGGAGGAAGATTCCAAACGTACCAGACACTCCGTCCAAATGCTGTCGAATCAATGTTATAGGGCTGTCTCTGACAATGATGGGTAGAAGTACGTTATGGATTTCCATCCAATCTTCCGAATCTTTGTTGATGTATGACATGACGGAGCGCGAAACCACAGATTCTTGTTCATTCTGCTCGATTTTCAATTTTGTCGCCAAATGAGGCGCTTGATCAAGCAACCTCTTTGCAATAGCCAGCATGTTTTGCCGCACAGCTTCATGTAAAAGGTAGCACTCATCCCCTTCTAACAGTTGAGGTTGCTTGGAGATGAGAAACATGAGCGTCTCGGATTGGCCGTACTTGATACTTTCGGACAACATTCCAGGTTGGATACAAGTGCTGATGCTGGCCCCTTCCAGTATAATTTTGAGTCCTTGTATGTGTCCCTGTTGTATTGCGGCCATGATGGCTGCCTTTCGTCTGCAGCCATCGTCTACAACTATGGTTGAGTTGCAGAGCATCGCCTTCAGAGCTCTGTTGCTCTTCTTTTCGACTGCCAAAGTCAAAGCATCTTGCCCTTTCGAATCGACTTCTAGCACCATGTCATAAAACGTCTTGGCCGGCATTAGTCTTCTCGCCGCTCGAATAAGCGAATAGGCGTTCGCTTCAGCAGCCACATGGAAGACATTCCGTCTGTTCGGGTTGTGTTGCGGGCCAAGGAGTGATGAATCTGCCTTCACAAGAGCAAAACACATTTCCTCTATATCCAGCGACTTTTGCCGATCACGAGGGTCGCTTCCTAGAGAAAGGCCTCTCAGCATTTCAATACCACTGTCGAGTACTTTTCGTCGGATTTGAGCGCTGAAATGAATCTGCGCGACAGCTTGCAACCAACTTTCCCTCGTGTCCAAATGAATATGTTTGGAACTCAAAATCTTCATAAAAAGATCATACAGACTTTGTACTGTGAGTTGAGCCTGAGAGATGGCTTTATTGAAGGCTAAAAAGTTTCCTTCATCCACAAGGCCTTCTAACTCTTCAACACGATTGGTTTTCCTGGTAGGGCGGGTGAGATTTCCGCGTCGCATGGCGCCAGTAGTCTTCTGCTTTGAGCTCGGCGGAGACATGAAGCATTCTCCTTGGCATTGATACGCTTATATGCTGGTCGATGAGATGAAATCCTGTCTTGCGAAGCTGCAGGTGTGATATAAGAGATGGAATCTGGAGGATGAATCTTTCAATTTGCGTCCTGGCTTCGATTCATTGCCCTCTAGGTGTAAGATGGTTTGGCTGTTGGTGATCCTTTGTCCGTGCATCAGCTTTGAACTAATATTATCGGCGAGGGCTTTGTTTCTTGTCCACCTCTCAGCTTTTACTTCTTCTCGATTTCCGGAAGCGTTGTGCTGAAGCACCCAGCTGGCTTCAGATGACTTGTGGCTCATAACATGACTGAGATGCATTCGGTGGCTGCCAGCACAGTGGGACGGTTGCGTTTCGACTGTGAAAGCCGAAAACCCTTGATATATCAATGAGTGCCCTGACTTGGTTAGCCTTACGCACTTTGTTCCACTGTTCAAATTTTCCCATCAACTATCTCTGTCTCATTTCAGATTGGTGATCTATATGATGTCTTCACAGTCAGATCCAGCTACAATCTTGACTCCTGCCCAAATCTTTGTTTTGCCGCCTGAAGATGGTGAATGCAAGACTCGGAATAACCCCCCAAGCCAGATTCAAAGGCAGAGCTTAACCAATTGGCGCGACACGTCTTTCTCTAAGTCTATCGCTCTGGAGACTTGCATTCACGGACAATGGAGCCCAACCGACTCGACTCCCACTACGTTTATTGTATTACGGTGCGAGTTTTCCAGCTTCCGGGAACAACACCAGTTGAAATCCATACGGATATCATTAAAGTTCACCAATGTGAATACAAGCAACGATATTCCATCGAACCCGAATGTTGTCTCTCGAGGCCCTTATTTCCGATCGTACAACAAAACTACAGCAGAAGAGAATGAGGAGACTGAGAACGGAGGTGAATTGGGCGCTGAAGCATCTGGGACGAAGGCTGCCATCAAGTTGAACAGAAAACATGTCATCAGTCACACACAGAAATATTTCGAAAAAGTGACATCTGGAACAGATTATAACGACGATGAAAACCGTCATGACACGGTGTGGTGGAGATTCTTGGAGAACAAGTCGCAGAACGCAGGAATAACACCTGCATTTCAACTCGCACTTGTCCTGAAAAGAGAAAGCCAAGCACCGTTCGACGCCATTCTCGAGATTCCAGAATTTAATGGCGGATGGAGATACAACATGTCGGACACTTGGAAAACGTTCATAGGACGAGCAAACGTTAACGATCCCATCCATTTCGACCCCCGGGCTGACCCTGTGCTTCCGAGCTGGGATGAGGCAGCTGTGGTGTCAAACAATCTCGGCAGTTTGGCAACTAGCGAGGGCATTAGCGCAAGATACGCTTGGATCTGGGGCATCGATATTGGTATGGAAAACTGATTCAATGGCAGTCCTATTATTGAACTTTCTCGCCAAAATTTTGGACGAGTTTCTAAGAACGAATTGAATACGTCTAATTTTAACACGAAGAAAATTAAGTAGCGGATTAGTGAGAGTGGCCTATTCCAACCCTCAGACTGCCAGAAGATGACCACATGCAATATCCAGTTAGTACATAAGAATTCTACCCCGAATTCACGCCATATGTGTGCTTTTGTCACATTTTAAGGTGGATAAACAAATCATATGACACAAGCAAGATGAAAATACCTACTTCATTCCACTAAGGTAGTCAGGATACGTAGAAAAGGATTCATTTACCCCAGCCCTTGGGTTGCGAGGCCGGGCTAGGTTTTAGTGGCTGGCCAAGTGAATGTAAATGGTCGAAAACGTCTCAAAACTGCAGAAGCGCTCGCTCATTTGGTGGCTGAGGGGCGCGATGTTTGCGGTTCACGCTATCCGTACTTGAAGACACATAAACCCTTTGGGTGGTTGGACCTTCGTCATTGCACTAATTGCACAGCGCCACCTTGGCTAAAAATGGTCTTTAGATGTCTTAGCGCTCGCCGGCAGGTGAACAGCAATGCGAACACGCCAACCATCCTGATTTCCAGAGACTTGGCTTCACATCTTCTTCTCCCCTCCTTTGTTCAAATCATTTCAGACCCCTGCTTCCTCTTGGATAATGCCATCTTCTCACTTGTGTGACCAACCACAATTTCTGTCTTGAGGAACGTATTAGGCTTCTCGCAGTTATGGACCCATTGAGCATCTCTGTGATGGTTGTTGGCTTAATTGGCCAGTCCTTTCAAATTCAGGAGTTCATTCGAAGCAAAAAGACTCCTCAGGTCACCAAAGATGTCATCGACGAGGTCAACAGCTTGAAGGAAAAGATCGAAACGCTGCTGCAGACTGAAGAGCCAGCAGAACACCCAGACCTTTTTAAAGATCTCGTGAAAAGCGTCAAACCCTTGATGGAAGCGACGTTACGGTTGCAGTACCGGTCCAAATGGGATCTACTCCGACGTCGAAGACACACAGATCTTCAGCTTCAAGAAGTGACCGATTTCTTGAACGTGGTACAGGATAAGTTGCAATTGGTAGCTAGGTAAGTACAGGGGAATTTCGACGGATTAATGTTCCTTGAATCTTATTTGTAATTATTCCTGATTCTTGGTTGAAGCCAGCTACTTCAGACTACAACAAGGCGGATGAGCCACACGCAGAAACTCCTCAACAATCTCTTGACTAGTCATCAAGGGGTGACTGAAAAGAAGAAGATCCTAGGTTGGCTTGGAGGCCGCCAACATGAACATAAACAATCCATGTTCGCGAATGAACATCTCAAAAACACTTCTGAGTGGTTATTTGAAGACCCGAAATTCAATCAATGGATTTCAGACGACATGGGCAAGATGCCATCCCTGCTCTGGGTCAGAGGAGACCCAGGCAGTGGAAAGACTATTCTCATGTAAGAAAGACGTTCTTTCTACCTCTCCCAAACTCTAACATTCGTAGGTCACAAATTATAGAGCATCTTCTGCAAAGAGTCAGCTCGCCAAAGCGACCACGACGGTTTGCCGTTGCGTATTTCTACTTCGACAGCGACGCGAAGACAACCCTACATCAAGTTGTCTCCAGTATCCTTGGCCAACTGTGTCATTATGAGGTGTCTCTCCCTGAGGCAATCAAGGAAAAATGGAAACTTCTTCAATAACAGCCCCTCCAGCGGGACACAAGTATTCCAGGGCCCCGGCTCTTGGACTTCAACCAGGCCACAACTTTTCTTTTGGACCTTATCCGAGAGTTTCATCACGTCACAATTTGCCTCGATGCTCTCGATGAGTGCGAAGATTTCCACAACATCAAGCCCATTCTAGCCCGGCTTGTTACGCCCTCATGCCGATTCGTAGTGTCTTCGAGGAATTGGGTGGAATTCGAAGATCTTTGTGGAGACTCATTCCAAATCAACATCGGTGAAAGAACCGTCGATGACATTCGATTATACACAGAACACCTCCTAACCCAGAACCTGAAGTTGTCTGAACTGATGGGCGGGATTCTTCTGCAGGAATCAGAGAGCGTGTTGCTGAAATTGTCAGCAGGCAGGTAAGCCACCACTCAACCCTTGGCCGGGACATGCAACTCAACCATCATACCAGTTTCCTATGGGTAAAGCTGCAAGTCGACGAACTTCTCAAATTTGCTACGAGACGCGACATACGGATTCATTTGCAATCCATGGTTGATTCCGAGGCGATCAGCCTCTATGACATCTACCAATTGCTGCTGAATCGTTTGAAGGAGCAGCATACCAGCAGAACGGATCTTGCACATAGAACCCTAACATGGCTTTCGTTCAGCGCCCGCCCTCTGACGCTATCGGAACTTCAAGGAGCTTTGTCTGTTGGCCAAGAGTCAACATCACCCGAAGAATGGGTAGTCGACGCAGATCGAATGCCTCCACCATGGGCCATACAAGAGGTCTGCATGGGACTTGTGATTGTAGACAGCGACAACAACAGTGTTCGATTGTCCCACCAGTCTGTCGCAGAGTGGTTGGTTGACTTACGTCAAGAGCTATTTCCATCCGGCCAGAGCTACGTCGCACGATGCTGCTTAGCAATCCTGATGAGTGCTCAGTCTGCAACCGGCATGGCTGAAGAAGAGAGGGCACAAGAGGCACAGCTTTCCATCAACTCCTTCTATTTATACGCGGCTGCAAACTGGGGCTATCATTTCGACGATACTATGCAGGATGATCTAAGCGCGGTCGTTCGCGATATGCTGAGTGAATCGCTCCGATTGCGATCAATAGCAGACATAATGCATGCGTTCGATGGGACGGAGTTGCTCTCAGACGTGGGTTCGGAAAGTATTGACTCTAACCCAGGTCCAGAGAACTTTACACCTCTTCACATGGCAGCTTACTTCAACATGGCCGAAATGATCCAGAGCATTCTTGCTGGGAAACTCAAATTCCAAAATGTCAGTAATGTTGAAGTCAAGGACTCTTGGGGAAGGACCGCTCTTCATGTTGCCTGCGCCAAAAATCACATGAGTTCATGCGAGAAGCTCATTGCCGCAAACGCCAATATCAACGCAAAGGATTTGAAGCGTCGGACGCCACTTTATCTGGCGTTGATGTATGGTTACAAAACCTTGGCTCAATTTTTGATGAGACGTGGCGGTAGCTTGGGAGTCGCTGATTCAGGTCCTATCTTGGATGTTGTAGCCGAGCGAGGACATGGCGAGATTGTCGAGATGTTGCTCGAACGTAAACTGGTCGGTGATTCCAAAGATGCTATACGCCTAGCGGCATTAGGTGGGCATTTCGACGTGGTTGAGCTCCTGCTTGCCGGGGGATACAGGAAGAATCTCGACGAGGCCTTCATCCAGGCAGCATCACAAGGTGCCGTTGAAGCCGTAGCGTGGCTTTTTGAAAACGGAGCCAAGGTTGATCTGAAGGGGCATGGAACGACCGCCTTACATTATGCCGCCAGGCATGATCAGGTCGACGTCATACACTTGTTGCTTCACGAGCTGTGCGCAAATCCAGACACTCGGGATGAGGCCGGAAAGACCCCTCTCTTTATTGCAGTAGAAAGGGGAAATATCAAATGCGCTCGGATGCTCGCTGAGGCAGGCGCATCCCTCGAACTGGTCGATCATGGCGGTCTCACACCCCTTCATCGAGCCGCAGAAAAGGGCTATCTCGGTGTCCTCAAGTTTCTGCTCGATTATGGAGTTCAAGACGAAATTCAAGACAATAAGTCTGACCAACAAGGCCTTACACCGGCCCCACCGTCGCCAAGCAGCATTGGCGAATCCGAGAAACCGATTTCGCCACGTCATCACAGCAAAGAGCCTCATCAGAGAACTGCATTGTCCTATGCAGTTGAACATGGGGGGATCGAGGCAGTTGAACTTCTCTTAGACTATGGGTCGAAGCCTAACTCTCCAGACAGCGCTGGAAGAACGCCTCTGATGTACGCAGCTGTCAGTGGCCTGGTTGAGATTGCCGAGCTTTTACTGGAGAGAGGTGCCGATATCAATGCCACCGATAAGGCTGATCAAACATCCTTGATGTTGGCAGCCCAAAAGGGCCATTGTGACATTGTCGACTTATTGAGCGTGACGCCTGGAGTCGATGACAATGGCGTAGACGAGAATGATTCTACCGCACTGTCACTTGCAGCGTCCAATAGAAATGATGGGACGCTAAAAAGACTGTACAAGTTCCCGAAGCTAGATTTGACGCGAGTCGATGGCTGTGGGAAAACTGCTCTGGAGTATGCTCAAAACCTAGGTATCGATGTGTCCAGTCCTGCCAAGAGCCCCATCGATAGCCTGTACAGTCACTGAATAAATTGTTGTTTTGTCTGATGAGGAAACGCCAATTCACTAATATCACTATAGTCCCTTCACGCAAGCTCCCAATGAAAAGACATGGCTGGCCTGAATCGTACTTAATCATGGACTAACGTCAAGTTCCTGCAAGACTAGAGCTAATTAGGGTAACTCCGGCTTCATTTTTATTCTGTGAAATCTAGGAATGCACCTATAATATGTTGTTTCACTGAAATTATAATATTGCGTATTTCTAATTAGAAACAGCGTAGATATTTCAGGCTCTTTCAGTCAAGAATATAAATTGTACACGGAGGTAGCCCTGCAATTTGATTGAACTTTTCACTAGTACTATTCGTGTCTCATAATTCATGCGTTCAACATTCATGCCCTTTTTGACGCTTGAAAGGTCATCATAGCTCTCCTTTTCAAGCCGTAATTCAAATATTAGAACAGAATACTCTCCCATACGCTACCCATACTTATCTTCTCATCCGTATTAGCGCCTGAATACTTCAGGAGCGGTGATGGTAAACGAAGACACTTAATCGATGAAGGCTCGGATGAGCTGCCGCAACACTCCTAACCTCGTCTGTCCACCTTGCGGCTCTGGTTTAAACGATCACTCGGACGAGCACAATCCAGGCTGCTGTTGCTTGCACACCTGCTTGCCTCAAAATTTCTGGAAGCTACAACATGGGCTTACTTATATATGGTACGTTACACGTACTTAGAATAAGCGTGTTTTGGTAGTCGGCCCAAGACCGAGCATACGTAGTGGAAGATGCCAACTTTCTAAGACACAGGGAACCCGTCAAGTAACGAGCGCCAAATACCTCGGCTCTTTGCGGTCTCGCGAAACTTCCTAGGCAATCCTTCTGATGGCGATGACCCAATGTCTTTCAGTACTTGTCTCTGCAAATTTCGGCGTGCTTCCTTGGCACAAGATTCCAGTCACGGGCAGGGCAGCGGGTACGCCGGGCGCAATCCCGTAAGGTAGGGACACGACCGGGCCCCGAATCCCACGGCAACCCCGACCCGACCCGCTCCGAGTCAGCTTCCTAACCGGGACAGCCCCGTGACTCTACGTCGCGGAACATCTCGGACCACCCAGTCCATCACGATGATTGATGTGACATATGAATCACAAAGTCAAAGCCCGCAACAAAATCCTCTATCCCTCTCATGTTTCAAATGCTTTCAATCGCCGTCGTCATCTCTCCCACTAAAGACCCATCCATTCTCACCACCATTGAAGAACCCGACGTCCTGATTGACTTACGAACAATGCCCGAAATGAAAGTCCTCGTCTTGGGTCTACCCCGAACAGGCACCCAGTGTACCTTAAAACCCCCCTTGCCGCGCACCATACTTCTCACCATGACCAACAATCCTATTCTAACATCCCCCCTCTGCAGCCCTCGCTGACGCCCTCATAATCCTCGGCATAAGCCCCGTATACCACATGCGCGAAGTCGCCAAAAACGCCCACCAAGATCTCTGGATCTCCGCCTTAAATGAAAACCTCACCCCCTTCACCACCTCCACAGCAAACTCCCCACGGAACCCCTGGTCCAAATTCCAATGGGACACCCTCCTCTCCCCTTACTCAGCAGTTTCCGACTTCCCACCAGCTCTCTTCCCGGCCTCCCTGGCAACAGCGTACCCCTCGACGCCCATCATCCTCACCACCCGCTCCTTCGAGTCCTGGGAGACGTCGATGCGTGACACATTAATTCATGCCCACCTTAACCGGGATCTCCACCCGAAATCGCCCATGGAGTCGCTGGCCAACGCCTACCACGCCTTCTGCTGGGACAACGACTTTGAAAAGAATGGAAGAGCGTACTTTGAGAGGCATCACGAGGAAGTGAGGGCTTTGAAGACTGGTGAGCGTGGTTTTCTCGAGTTTAGGCCTGGAGATGGATGGGAGCCTCTTTGTGCGATTTTAGGGGTCAAAGTACCGGATGTGCCGTTTCCGAGGAGTGACGATTGGGTTGAGTATAAGAAGAAAGTTGAGAGGGATAGGAAGGAGGCTGGTGCTACTCAGACCAAATAAGTACTTAATCGAAGCATCACGTTCTGGGATAGCGGAAAGTCAAAAGTGTGGGTTAAACTCGATGTGTCGAGCTTATTTTACTCTGTATCATGTGTGGGCCGGAGTAAATACTCAACAGCCAAAGCATGATAGATATAAATACTAAATGAGTGTGGCGAAAGCAAATTATCACCCAAGCCTGAAGGCCTGCCAGGCTGATGTTGAATAGCCCCATACTGTCTGCCTGATTTCCATTACCGATGTTGGATCCGATATCCATCCCAGATTTCTTCGCACCAAGGCGCCGATTACCATGGGACGTACTGTCCGTTTTAGTTAAGCTTGTGTTGAGGCATCCGCTTTGCAGCAGAATTGTCGCCGTTCTGAGCGCGAGACTAAACCTGTCCCTCGGGAGTGCGTGCAATCATGCCGAGGCCCATGTGACGCTTCACAGCTTTCCAGGTCTCAATGAGAGCAATGTAGACGATCAAACAGGCAATAACGATGCCCCACTCCCAGGTGATCATGCCGTGCTTGAAGACTGCGCGGTTGACGACAGGGAGATAAATTACGGGGAAGGTCATGATGAAGCCGCCGGCGACGGCCCAGAACAGGAAACGATTCTTGAAAATGGTCTTGAATACGGCCGTAGGGCCGGTCCACAATTCTGGGTTCATGTTGAACAAGCTGCGTTGGAAGTGCTTCACCTCCCAGGCAGTGACCAAGAGCAGGAAGCTCAGGGTGGCGTAAACGGTGGATCGGGCCCTGAAGACAACGTCACAGGTATCGTTCCAGCCGTCGTTGCAGTGACTGCCGAGATCGCCCGCACCCGGTCCGTACGCAACGGAAGTAAATGCGGCCAAGCAGAGCGAGCCCATAAAGAAACCGTAAATCATCTTGTCTCGGATCAAGTCCCAGGTGAAAACACCGACGCGGAGACTGTGAGGTGCACGCAGGAGAATATCGGGTTGCGCCTCCTCAAGACCAAGACCGATAGCCAGGAATGAGGAAGTGATGAGGTTGACCCAGAGAATCTCCAGAGGAGACAGTGGGAAGATAGAGGTACCACTTCTGTCCTTGAAAGAGAGGCCAATAAGGAGAAGGATGACCTGAGAGATGTTGGAAATTAAGAGGTGGAGCAGGAACTGTAAGGGCGATTAGAGTTACGCCTAGATGAAACGAGGGGGCGGAAAGTGTACCTTCTGAATGTTGTCAAACAAACGGCGGCCTTCCTTGATGGCCGTAACGATGGAAGCGAAGTTGTCATCGGTGAGAACCATGTCTGCTGCCTCTTTGGAAACGTCACTGCCTCTCTTACCCATGGCAATACCAACATCGGCTTTCTTGAGGGCAGGCGAATCGTTGACACCGTCACCAGTCATTATGCAGTAGGCCTTGCGACGATGCATAGCCTCGAGCATTCTGACCTTGGTCATGGGGCTGCATCGAGCGACCACAAGAGGGAGGGCCTCAAGAGCGTCAACTTCGGCGTCGGTCATAGCGTCGAATTGACCAGCGGCCATGACAGCAGTGGCCGGCTCACCGCCACGCAAGATACCAACCTCATGAGCAATGGCAGTGGCAGTCTTAATGTGATCCCCGGTAACCATGTGGACCGAGATACCAGCCGTGTTACACTTCTTGACGGCCCCGAGAGTCTCCACTCGGGGAGGGTCGTATAGGCCAGCGAGACCCAGAAAGCGGAGCTTGCACTCCGCATCGTTCCTCTCGCTAGCGTTATCAGTATCATCGAGGAATCTTTGAGCAACACAAAGGACTCTGAGACCCTCGGAGGCTAGCTCATCAGCCTTGGCCGCGATCCTCTCCTTGACAGCGTCAGACTCGGCCAATCTCTCGACCATGACTTCCACGGCGCCCTTGGTAAACACCTGGCGGGGAGCGCCGGGAAATTCGTAGACGACACTCATAAGCTTGCAAGTGGAATCAAAGGGAAACTCATACAACATCTTGGTCTTTTCAGACGAGATGAGTTCAGTCTTTCCTTTTCCATACCGCATAGCGAAGACCTGAAGGGCAATCTCGGTAGGTTCGCCGATAGCCGTCCATGAAACCGGCACCTCGGTGGCGGTGGTCATCGACTCGGTATCGGTCGAGGCCTTGCCATCGGTAACAGCGGAATTATTGCAAAGAGCGATGGCCTTGAGAAAGCCGCCGAAGGAAGAAGAGATGATCGTGTCGTCTGTCTTCTCAACCGTTGGAGTCGATGTTCCACTAGAGCCCGAGCTCGACGCGGTAGATCCTGGCCAACGCACTTTACCGCTAGTAGGGTCGTAGGGGTCTGTGGTACCCTCAATGATGGCGGTCGTATCTTCGGCCAGCCAGATCTTTCTGGTAATCATTCGTCCCTGTGTGAGCGTACCTGTCTTGTCAGAGCAGATGTTGGTGACACCTCCAACAGCCTCGAGAGAAGATAGCTTGCGAACAATGACGTTTCCAGACGCCATTGCCTTGGTACCAACAGCCATAGTGATGGTCAGGACGGCAATGAGTGATTCGGGAATGACGGCGACACCGACGCAGATACCGTAGATGAGAACCTGGTCATCAATGTCGAACTTGCTCACTGCGAAGACGATAATGGCAAGCAGGATAGCCAGACCGAACAGTAGAAGAGCGAACTTGCTAAGCTTGACCTGAAGAGGGGTGCCCTCAAGACCCAGGATACTCTTCAGGGCAGCCTTGGCGCGCGCGAGAGCGCGGGCTGGAAGCGAGGCATTCTCGTCCCTCTTACGAGTGGTGCGAAGCATCATTGCAATTTTGCCCACCTCGGTTTCCATACCAGTGGTGGTGACGATACCGCGAGCGCGTCCTCGAGTGACGGTGGTGGCCGAGTAAACCATGTTGATGCGGTCTCCGAGGGGAATATCAGCCTCCTCGAAGAGTGCCTCGGGGTGCTTGCTGATGGGCAGCGACTCTCCGGTCAGAAGGGCCTCGTCGATGGAGAGGTTAATTCCCTCGAGGAGACGAAGGTCTGCTGGAACGACATCGCCGACAGCGATCATTACTAGATCGCCCTTGACGAGGGTCTCAGCCTTGATGGTCTCCGCGATTCCGTCGCGGACGACTTTGCATGTCGGGGCGGACAGCGCGTACAAACTCTGAATGGTCTGTTCGGCATTGTAGTCCTGGACAAAGCTGGAAAGAGGTTAGCCAGGAGTACCAGGCGAATGTAGTGCTGAGGTAGAGAAGCGTGCGATTTGGGTGTGTGCGGCGGGTTAAGTCGGTGACAGGGGTAGGGGATGAGCCACAACGCCAAGATCCTTGCAGGTAGGGTATCTCGGATGCGGTGCCACGAAAGCGGTCAGCGGTCTCCCCAACCGGGTGTGTCAGCTAGGGTAAGGTAGTGACCAATTATGCATTGCAGCGAGTCAATGAAATTATAGGATCAGCGGGCAAGGCACGAGGAGGCAGCAGGGAGCGAAGAAGTTGCAGTATGAGGCATGACACGGTTTGGGCAAAGTATCGGAAGAAGATATCAAGGGGAACAGGGTGAAGGGAGGGCTAGTTACTTACCCCACGACGATGTTAAGAAGGATGACGGCAGTGATGACACCTCCTTCAATATAATCTTGGATGGCAAAGGACAGAATCATGACGATGACGAGAACCAACGTCAGACTGTTGGAGATTTGTCTCATGACAATCTCCCAAATGGATAGGCCCTTTGCGCCCTCGATACGATTAGGCCCGTCCCGTTCAAGACGGGCCGCAGCATCGGCCTTTGAGAGGCCATGATCAAGATTGGTTTGCCAGAGGAGACCTATGTCCGTGACAGGAACCGAATGGGCAGGCCGCTGAGGGACCGGGTTGGGAATGGGCGGGGGCCGCGGTATAGACGGCGGCTCGTCCTGCTCGGGGTTGACTTCCGCGGCAGCTGTGTTGTGTTCACCATGCCTGACGGCTTCGGGTTCTCCCATCGGATATCGGTAGGTTACTGCTCAAAACGCGCGCTTGGGGGTTGAATGGTGTGTTGGTGCTTTTGGTAAAGCCCGGCAGATATGAATCTGTAAAGAAGTTTGTTAATAGAGAACGGTCAAGCTTAGAGCTTGGGGTGGTGATGAAGAGAAGAAGGGGAAAAAGAGGGGAGAAGAATAACAGAGGTGTGTGGTAGGAGATGGCGTTTAGTTATACTTTTGTGGCGGACGAAATGTGTGCCAAGGGAGGGGAGCGTGGAACTGTGTTCCGGCAAGACGATCAAGCCAAGAGGATGGATGGGAGGACGGGTTCTGGACGTATCTCCGCAAAGAATGAGAGAGGGAGAGTGAGAGAGGGCGAGGTACCAGTTGAGTTGACCGTCCGAAGACTGGGGTGGGAGGAGGGATGCAACGCGGGCGCGGGACGGTGGTGGGAAAATAGCTCCGACCGAACGGGGCCAGGAGTGGATGGGCCGAAGAAGTGAGGACCGAAGCGCATCCGTTGGGCGACTGTCTGTCTGTCTTGGACGTGATCTGGGGAGATGGGAGGGCAGGTACTCTGTAAGGTACCTACAGTCTCTGTACCGGACTGGAACCGCAATTGTTAGTGACGGAACGAAGGAATGCAACAGAGTGTGGTGGGAGGGGGACTTCGAGGTAAGTAGGCAATGGCATGTTGGATTTGGAGTGTCAAAGTGGGCGGGAAGCTTGGCAAACCGCAGGGGTTTGAGTTGCTGGCAGGGTTGGGCGTATTCAGGGCGGGTGGTCTTGGATTGCAGACCTCAAGGTTGAGCTTGACCGAAGAAACGATAAACGGTAAAAGCGTCAGTAACGAGAGGAGCCAAGGTGATGCGGGGGATGGCTGAGTATAGGTATCGAGAGACAGACGTGGATGCGGCAAACCAAAGGGGAATAAAAGGTACCTACCTACCTGCTCCCTTTCAGGTTGCTTGCTCTTGCCTTCCATGGTTGTGATGGAGCTGCAAGCAACGGGAAGGCAAGCTGTTCGTTAGGATGTCTGTTTCCATTTCTCATCTCCAATTTTCATTGGCAACTGCCCAAGTGCCACCACAAGAGAAACCGGCTGACAGGACTGATGGGACTGTTGAGCCAAACTGAACAAGAGTGGAAAGCACCAAGACTTGAGGCGGCGGAAACGACGACAAGTGAGCAGTTGCCAAGAAGAGCCTCCTCCAGTCGCCGTCAGCGCCCCCGTGTGCTCCAGCGGTCCCGTGCCTACCAAATTGTGGAAACGGTGCAATCCGGCCAACTGGTCCGACCAACATGACTAAACGGCTGCGCAATCCGTAACGACGATGTGCAACGCATCGCCGTCGGTCGCAGGGCCTACGAGCACCGCATCAATCGCTACATGTCCCGCTATAGCGCTATGGCGTCAGGTCAGACAAGGCACAATCTTGAGCATGAGCATGAGCATGAGCATGAGGTGCGTTTCCGTAAGGTAAGATGAGAAAAGGTGCTTAATGATGGAGATGCGCAGGACCGGGGTGGAGAAGCGATGCAGCGGCGCCGCCAAGGAGCACCGATGTCCGCCCAGCGCGGGCTGGTCGTCGTCATCAGGGAAGGAGGGAAACCCGCCGTCCAATCATGGCTCCGGCAAGTGGCTGGGGTCGGGGCCGTTTCTGGCCAGCTGATAGCTGAGTGGCTGTGCAAACCGTCGGCTTAGGTTGTGTTTGTACGCTCTCCTCTGCTATACGTAAGGCCAAGAGCACCGAACTCTTGTTCGTCACGGTCGTCCAGACTTTCAGTCAGAGACTTTGCTTGTCAATCTGTCAATCACAAATTACATAGACACTTTTTACTCAAGGACCTAGAGTAGCCTTAGGCATGCAAGCACGCAATGCTACGGCTCATCTGCGTCCGCCGTTGTTTTCCAGGGTCATGTTCAATGCCAAAACCATCCTTGCACATCTGAATCATTCGATTGGTCAGATGGCACGCGGCTCTTGGCAACCTGCGCTAGTGCCACCAACCCCACCCAGCCCCACCAGCCTGATTCCGTTCGAGAAGGAAGGAAGCAATGCCTGGCAACTTGAACTGCTGCACTGCATATGGCTGCTGGCGCTGTTATTGGTAGTGTTGGTAGTTGCTCTGTCCGTATACCTACCGTAAGGTACCTTAGAAACCTGATGCGAGGGGCGCTTATCTACGGGTTTTCCTCCTCCCTCCGACTCATGTACCTTTTTTTCTTTCACCTCCTTTGCGCGCTCTGTTGGACCTCCAAAGTTACCCTGCTCAAAGCTGTACATCAGATGACATTCGACCCTCCCCTACCTGGCCAAACATGAATGGACAGACGGAGGGCCACCCTTGCAAACCTTGCGAAACCTTGCGACAGCCACCTTGCAGCGTGTTCCGCCAAGCTCACCTTTCCTTAGCGTATCCTCTGAGAAACAGCCACAGACCGACGCCTACATCATACCAAGAAGTCCACGTCTTGCTTTTCGTCTCCGACATCCAGGTACAGATACACCAACCGCACCGCACCGCCTCACCTCGCCCCGCCTCGCCTCGCCTTGCCTCACCGTGCTTTCATCCACCCAAGCTGTTCGATGGCTTTCATCACCATCGCCACTGGGTTGTTTCTAACAAAGATGGCCCACGCCCAACACAACAATTATCCAGAAACTCCGCAACAAATACCAATGCCCCAAGATAACCGTGTGTTCTGCGGGCCAAAGTCATGGAGGGAAGACCCAGATGACGGATGGATGGATTGACTTCAGCATTTTTCTGAAGGTGTACCGACACCGACGGCCTAGCGCGCAATCCCGCGTCCACTTGCCCTCCCAAAATGGTAGGTGAGTATGGCAAGCCTTGTCCCGATACACTCCATGCCCCCAAACCCTATGGAACTACGCCGGCGGGATTGATTGCTGACCTTGCGTTCCCAGCTGTCGCTGGAATGTAAGAACACTTTGTCTTCTTCCGATCTCTTCCAAGGTCTACAGCTCTGTACCTAGTAATCTGAAGTGGGGACTGGGTCTGCACCGTCACGTGTGGGCGTCTACAACTCCCACGTCGACTTGCCCTCCGAACCTCCAAATGCTGAATCCCAGACGCTGAGAAATATGCATCTTTTCTGCTCCAATCGTTTCCATCAGAGCCGAGGAGTCTGTGTCTATCCGAGTCCAGTTGCCCCATTTGTTCATAGGAACTTTCTCGTCGACAGCAGCGACAGCAGCCCGGACATTGTCGATTCTATGGATCTCGGCATGACGCATGTGTTTCGCCGACACGATCCAGCATAGCAATACTCAATCCTCATGCGCTACAAAGTTTACATGAGAGCGCGAGCAGCCACTCAGCTCTACGGATAGCATCAACTTATCAAGGAACGGGCAACGGTCAAGTTCCAGCGAGTGCATGCCATGGGTGGAACACCAGTCGCAAACACCCTGCCATTGCTGCCACGTTACCGACCAGTTCGCTCTGGATTATCATCTGTGGATAACCAATCCACCACACCTTGCAGCAGTCCCGTTTGGCATTTGCTAAGCTTAATTGCCCCAAACGTTTGCACCAATCCGATGGCCTTGTCCCCGGTACGGACCTTAGATCTGTCTGCCGCTAGATGCAAGTGTGGGGCTCTCCATGTTGCCAACCTTGGGCAACCCTCACTGAAAGTCTTGGAAACATGGGAATGGAAACATGAGAAGAGGTCCCAAATAAAGGCGTACCCGGACGGGATCGCATACGCTGCACCAATACAAGCGAGGGGCCCATCAAAATCCCGCGAAACCTGGGGGAAGAAGAGGGGAAATGGTTCTCGCCCAAGAACTTAGAGGACGCGGGGGAGTAGTGTCCACGGCGCACGCTTCACCACACACGATGGCCTGAGATGGCCTTGGGCTCTTTGATGCTTCGCAGTCTCGGAGCCCAAAAGATGGATTTTGGCCGCCGAATCCTCGCCATCCCATGACTGGCTGTCGACGCCGTCCAGCACTGCCCTGTGGGGTCATTTCTCGGCACTCACCAAAAGCCTGGGCATCGCCAGATTATACTAGAGTCCAAGAAGTGCAACCGGAAGATGTCGTAACGCAAGGATCGTTGGCGGCTACGGAAACGGATGTCGTTGAGATTGACGGTTTTCTGGCCATGAGCCTCTACGTTCTGATGATAGGGGTTTTGCAGTCCACGGCAAGGGAGAGAAGCGGAGAGGGGCAAGCGGGTTCCGGGGCGCTGGGCGGCGAACCCGCAGCAGGGGGCACAAGGCGCAACGCGCCCCTAGTGCGTAAGCGTTGAGGAGCAAGGTCCAGCCCACAAGCCCCAATGGCCGCCAGTGCCACCGACGCAGTTTTCAGTCCCGGGCGTTTGTGCCGAAAGCGTCGAGCCCCCACGGAGGACAGATAGCGTCGGTGTTACTACCAAGCGGCCGCTGGGTAAGGCAACCTGAGTCTTGCTGACTTTGCATCTGCCAGACAGCCACAGGAGTTGCCCTTTGGTCGCTGTTGACATTGCCAGTGGCGGATGGATAATATTACAACCAACCTAGAAGCACCAAGTCCCTGGTCTTGTCAATCACTGAAGCGCACAATCGTCGGACCTGACGCAACCGCCACACCACGTCACGCCCGTTTTGACGCGTATTTGGTCAATTCTATGGAGGAAACGGTGTGTCGTCTGATTAGCCTGGCCCACGATGCATTAGAGACGCAAAAGACAGCCTGTGTAAAAGACGTTATGCTCGCGTTCCCGACCAGCGACTTCCCGCACTCATCAGCTGTCGTACCGGAGTGGATCTTCACTACCTGTAAGAAGACTGCGGGCCCGTTAAACGTTGGTCAACATGGACTCCGCCGTGTCCGATATATTGTACGTCTTTGGATCGGAGCAGCGCCTGGTCTTCGATGAACTGACCATGGTAGAAAAGGTCGGCCGTTGAACCCGCAGAATGACACGTCATGCAATGAATCAAGTACTATATTAATCTCTCTTTCAAACCGCTCTATTCGCCAGAAATAATGTGGTATCATGGACAAAACTTCCCCTTACGAATAAGTCAAGCCCAGAATCGCTTCGACTAAACCCAAATCCAGATTTTTTTTTCCACGTTCTTAAGAAGCCAAGGTCCTCACCTTTTCAAACGGCTTTTGCTCATGGATCTCCTCTTCACTAAACCAGGTGCCATGCAATCCATATGGAACACGCTGCGGCAGCTTGATCCGAGCTACGACCTCCCTCATTTCTTTCGCGTCGATTACCCATAACTCACTCACGGCTCCAGGCACACATGCACCCTGGTCGTCGAGCTGATCTTCGTTGAATACGTATGTCAACAACCATCCGTCGTCCTCAGAGTCCGGTTCAATGCGAGGTACAAACCGTGGCTCTTGCGCATACCACCCCATAGGCATTCGGAAGAGCTTTATGGGATCTTCGGGATCCTGACTCTCCATGACCTGAACAATGTTGCGCGTATCGACGCAACCTTTGACTGGTTGTGGCGGTTTGGCAATACCTCGCGCTATGAGCGTTCGAACGTCGAACTTGGCCAAGTGATCAATTTTTGCGGCTTTTCCAAGGGCGACTGTGTAAGAATCTTCGCCTGTCGAGCATCCATAGACGTAGCGGGCTTCCTGCATTGAGTATGCCGGTGCGACGGACGGAAATTCCAAGGAAATGGCCGACAAAGCCCACTGGTGTCTGATGTTGTACTGTATACCGGCGACGTCCGACAGTGGGAAGTTGTAGTAGTACAATCGGCACTGCTCCTCCTCGGCGTACTCGGGAGGCACTGGCTTCACCTCTGGCGTGGGAAGATTGCCGGCGCTGAATACCATAGATGCGGAAGTGAGTCGGCAGGCCACGAGATTGACTGACACACGAGGGCCATTGGAGTCTGTCTGCCATGAAAACGAGTCCCAGCAGTTGGCAGTGTGGAAGATGGTGCACGGATTGGTCTCGAACCATTGAACGGCATATGGCTGGTGCCTTGGGAAGACTCCAAAGCGTGACCTTCCGGCCGAATCATACGACAAACTGGGAACTCCTCGAATCAAATTCATGGTGTCCAGCGATAACGGAAGGTCCATAATAACAGTGTGGTGCCTTGACACCCCAAAGTCGTGCATCATCTTGGGCGACTCGACTCCAGGAACCGGTAGGTCGAACATCGCAGGGCGGCCAGTACCGCACTTTGCTGTCGGCGGCACCACAGAGTAACGCACAAACGGCTGGACAAATGTCGCGTGGAACGTAATGAGCTCCTTTGTCACCGGATCGACTCGAGGATGGGCAGTTGTCCATTCTCTCATAAAGGATACAATGCCTGTGCCCCCGAATCCGCTCTCACCGCTTTGTCGCGGCTCGTTTTCTGCTGTCCTTCCGTTGAACCAGCCAATAGTCTCCAAACTTGGCAAAGCGAATCTGAGGGGAGGGCCGCTTTCGCACGTGGCCAAAGCCCTGCCATTATGGAACAAGACGCTGGTGTTGGCAACGCTGATTTTCTTGATAGGACGACCAAATCCTGGGAGCCGCGAGAGGAATACCAGAAACACGGTTCGGAAAACCTCGGAGATGATGCGAAACAGGCTCACGGCCGGGTCTACCAGTGTCGCAATACTTGGTACCACTGGTCGGCTCAGGTATTTATTGGTCTTCGCGTGGCAGTAGACGTCAGTGAGCAGGTATTGATTGACGAATTCTGGCTGGATCGAGGTGTTCTTCTCACCTGCGCGGCGGAAGAGAACACCACTCAACATGCCATCACCATCGAACCAGTGCGCTGCTCGACTCGTATCATCGTTCGTCACCGGGTTGCCGCCGTTGCGAACATATTGGCCTCCTGCGAGATCAAAAGGTATCGTGCCCTCGTGACTGCAGGGTGTCAAGGGGAGACATGATTGAATCGGTGCAAAGTTCCCTGAAAGGTAGCTGCCATGAGGAGTGGTTAGAGATCGGTTATGAGCCAAAGGGTCGCGGGAAGTAAACTCACGGATGGCGAGCCTCCAACTTTTCCCGACATTCATCTGTCATCTTCGCAGTGGAGCAGACGTTGCCTGACAACGTGAAATATTATCTCACACGACATCCGGCTCTTAACTTTGACGATGAAGGCTGAGATTAGTCTCACGGTAACCTATTTACGAGACGTCAGGGGCAGCACAGCAGGTCTAATTAATCTGTTGCAAAGCTGGCTCAAATTCAGGGATATCTGGTCAGACCTCGGGAGTCTATGCAGAGTTGAAGGTGGGTTGTAATATCTGGCCCGACGTTGGCCGGAATGATTTCATGGTTACGCTCGAACATTGGACCACCATCCCCACCTGAGCTCAATTAACTGCCGACGTACGGTCCATCAATTGATTCTGGTTCAATGACATCAGACGACGAGCGACTCGGAGGTTCGGAAGTGCTCAGGACGCTTTTCTCACCTAGTGTACGGTCCAGCTCGCCCACGCAAACAAAGTCGGATCCGTGTTCGGTTGGATGCGTGGAGACAGGTGGTAAGCTTAGCTATGATCGTGCCTAGCTACAACCATGGCAATCGCTCTGCGGAATGCGATTTGCCAATAACTGCACAACGTACTGCGGGCGCCAATTCAGCAAAGAGACTTCGGGTGTAAGTTCGGCTTGAAGAGATCTGCAACTTAGTGCGAACCACGGCTGTGCAGCACATGATCACCAGACCTGTTTTGACACAAGGGTGGCAGAAATCGTGGACATGAGACAGATCGCGCACACAGCCTGGCGATCGGCAAACCATGCAGACGCCAAATTTGTTTTCTTGCCTATGGCGGCCCCTAGAAGAGAACTAGCCATGCCTTGCCAGCCGTTGGAGCGTTAGGTCGAAGAAAAGCTGGACGGCCTAGACCTGCTGTCCTGTCTGTTGCCAAGTCTTTCGGGCTTTGCGCTGCAGATATGAAATCACTTGCCGGCGCTAGCTCCGGCTGAGTGGGGCCGGGAATACCACTCGGTAGCTTCCGGTCTAGAAGCCGGCAAAAGTGGTGACTTCATCGACATTGAATCCTTTATTGTTGCGCCGACCGCCCTACGCCGGAGCTTTGTCACCGTCGCCCTATTTCGAAAGCTATTACCAGATCGTTACCTAGTCGCACTGAGTGAACGGCTTTGCAGATGGGTTGTTTTGGTTCTGGCGCGGAGAATTTCTCCGTCGCAAGCTGGACGACCAGGGTTCCAGCCTCCTGCCGTCATGGACTCGTCAAGGATTTGCGCGGGGAGATAGTTCACAACTCATCTGATCTTATTCGCCTGACCCCGCTTCCAGGCTCAAGGACGAGTAGCAGAATCCCCTTGCGTTGCAGACGTTTCTGGACGGTTGACACGGTTGACAGGGACGGCTCGAGCTTGGAATACCATAGCGCCCGTCTTGGCCCAATGACCGGTGCTGGCCTAGTCTCACCTGCGAGGGTGTCGCGCTGTTTGGGCTACGGTGAAGCTACTCCTCCATCGCGATGGTGTCCTCGCGTCGCTAGCCTATCGTCTGCAATTTGCGGTGGGTTGGTGTTTCGAGTCTAAACGTCATCCAGAGCTCATGGAAATCTCAACACTACAACCTGTCCCCTCTTCACCTGGATGAAGTCATCCGACATGGCTAGATACGGATCAACCGGCAGGGGCTTTTGTGATCGCGTTAGCTCGGACCTAAATCTGATGTTGGACGGTGGACAACAGATGAAGATATATGGCAAGTAATAGTCCCCCCCTCCACTGTCTAAGAAAGGTTTGAGGAGAACTCAGAAGCGTCGGCTGCCACATACTTGGGCATACATAATCAGCATCGCCTGGCACAAATCCCCCCCCATCATTTTGCAATCGTCACTGAAAACCGAGATCTGAGCAATTTCACAATGTCGAACCAAGCTCTCAACACCAATGCCCGCGTCGGCCAGCGAGCCGACCTAGGCATCTCAACCCGTGCTTCGGACTGGTACTTTGCCGTTTGTGCCATTATGGCGATTTCCACCCTTGTCTTCCTGGGAATGGGTTTCACCAAGCGAGAGACGCACCGCCTCTTCCACTACATCACCGCCAGCATTACTTTTGTTGCCTGCATAGCATACTTCTCCATGGGTGCCGGGCTGGGCCAGGTACCCATCCAGGTCGAATTTCCTCGTGACAACAGCCAGGTTGGAGGAGCCGGCACACGCGAGATCTACTATGTACGATACATCGATTGGTTCATCACCACGCCGCTACTGCTGCTGGATCTGCTTCTCACCGCCGGTCTGCCGTGGCCTAGCATCATGATCGCCCTTCTCGCAGACGAGATCATGATTGTCACTGGTCTGGTCGGAGCTCTTACAAGCACGAGCTACAAGTGGGGATACTGGGTGTTTGGCATGTTTGCCTTCTTTTACGTGGTGTACGCGCTCGTCATCGATGGCCGAAAGCACGCTGCCGCGCTTGGGGGGCAGGTTAGCTCCACGTATCGCAACTGCGGCATTCTCACTATCTTCCTCTGGTTCTTGTACCCCATTGCGTGGGGCGTGAGCGAGGGCGGCAACCTCATTCACCCTGACTCTGAGGCCGTCTTCTACGGTATCCTGGACGTTCTCGCGAAGCCTCTGTTCGGATTCCTGTTGTTGTGGGGACACAGGAACATTGACCCTTCTGCCCTGGGATTGCACATTCGCGAGCCCGGACAGCCCAAGAACCGCCCCGTCGGCAGCCATGAGGGAGATCACGGACACATCGGTGGCGCCGGGCCTAGCAACGGCTTGTAAAACTGTTTGGAAAGTTGTACTTATCGTCATCTCGGAGGAAGACAGAGGGAGGTGCGGGTCTAGTGACAGAAGCAAGGGAGCTAGGCGCATTGCATACACCTATCAGGGTAGCCTTGATTTGGAAAAGTTCCTTGGAGGGTAGTTCTTTAACGGTGGGAGGGGTAATGCTTCTCATAGGTCATGGAAGGTGGATTGATGGAGGTCTCAGTCAAGTCGCAGCCGCTTACATGCGTTGGCTTAATATTTTGTCGTGCAATGCTCATAGGAATCGTCTTATGTAGGGAAATCCATTTATACCCATGAAATATGATGCTCAAAGCCAGACGATCGTGACAAACCATGGTTTGCACTCAATCGATGGGAAGCGGAAGCTGGCGCAAGCAAATTAATGGAGCCTGCGGATTGCTGTAGACAACCATTGCTCGAACTGCAAACAGTAAGCAAATTAGCAGGCAATAAATCATGCTGATTCGTCTCATGTTCGCTACAGCTAGATTAATCAGGCTTTTTGGGGTAAAGAGCCTGAGTAGAAGTACGAATACGTTTATGCGTAGTTGATGGGCGTTTTGGGGTTCTGATCTCCGAGCAAATGAAGGATAGAGCGGGGTGATTGCAGAGAGATCCTTGTGGAGAGGTCCTTTCAGACCGCACGTTATATCACGAGGTTTTTGTGATTGAACTAAGTAAGAATGTTGCTTTTACAATGTTAAATCTACACCGGAAAACGGCTGGGTGATTGGAGATGGTAGAGTATCGTTCACTCAGGATTATGTTCTATATGGCCTCATATACTCAGTAGCACCATCTCCTGTGTTGACCAATCTCGAAATAGCTATTACTTCCCAGTCATCGCCACTTGCAATGCCAACAACAGTTTTTGTTTGAATAAAAATGAAAAACGAAACAAAGAGACGTTGAGATTTCAGAGCTTGCTTCTAATTGCGCGTCAAAAAAACAGGCAGAGTGTTTCGCTCGCCCTGTGAAATGGTGTAACCAACTCAAGAACGGAGTGTCTGGAAATGATTTAAGTAGTCGCCTGGGCTACGGCACCCGCGGACACATACCTTGCTCTACAACCTTTCCTAGGAATAGACTTCCTCGTGCCACTTTAGGTCTGACTCGGCGTTACAATAGTGTGGCAAGGACATCTGCAGCAAAGGATTTGTAAGCCCTAGGCACCGAGTCTCTTGGTGATGTAGCTCTCAAGAATTAATTGCCTGGGCAGTTTTGTTCCATCAAGCGAGTGGCTCTAGAAGAGTATTGCCTGCGAGATCCACGTGCATAAATGAACGAGCCTTCACTCTTTTGAAGTGTTTTAAGCTACTGGACTGATAATATCGCATTGTCGCGATAGACTTGTCCTCAGGGGCTCTCTACCTAGGCCTCGTCACGCGCAACTGTTGTAAATCAGTACACCAGATGTGTATTCAAGCAGACTCTTTTCCCTTTCTCTCTTTTCCCCAGAATTTGGCATCTCTCTTTTATACTTTTATGTGCCATTGGGCGCTCTAACTTGTGAGACAGATCTATGCCTAGTAGGACAAACCACCACGTACGCAAGTCCCCAGCCTCTACTCCCAAGATTGCGCCTCGAAATTGATGTCAAAATTCACCCCAGCCCAAAATGTATCGTCCATGAAACTCGATCCATTCTGCTCGCCCATGTTGCCGATTGAATCTGCCAAGGCGAACTGCGTATTGAAAGCCGACTCCGATCCACCATTCTGCAAGGTCCCCTGAAGTCCTTGTTCAAATTCCTCATCCCATGTGAAATCCTGGTCAATCATTGTCATCAAGGGGCACAAGTTCTGTTCCAGAGTCTGTTGCGGCTGGGTCGTTGTGGCGTCCTTTTCAACCATCGTCGTTGGATCCCTGTAGCTTTGTTGCAGAAGCGAATTCGGCATCCTTTCCGGATACTTTTGGTACAGATACTTGATGAGATCGCACCTCATCCTACGCGCGGGGTTCCACGAGATACCCAACTCTGCCAAAACCTCCAAACACGCTTCAATGTACACCGTACAGCACGGCCTGCCGGTATTCGCAAAATCGGGATCCGGACTGGCGTACTGAATCAGCACCAACGCCGCAGTGAGCGTGCAGTGCGTCGCCGTGATGGGACTCTTTCGAAACGAGCCGTAGACCTGGCGGTACTTTTTGCCCGCGTGGCAGATCCGCTTGGCCGCCTCGATGCAGAGTACCTCGGCGCGCTTGGCGGTGTCGGTCTTGAGGGCCGCGGGGGTGTCTTTGAATTTGAGGAGGAAAGGCTTGAACAGGAGGATGCAGCAGGTGTGGTAGACCATATGCAGGGTGTACACCTGCGGCACGTCGTTATGCTTGTCGATGCGGAGCTCGGCGGGGAGCTCGTAGAACCAGGTCTTGAGCTCTAGGGTGCAGGAATGGAGGAATGATATCCTCTGCGGGCCCTTGTAGAGTGGTTTTGGGGCGTATCTGAATTTAACGGGTCAGCCTGGGGTGAGGGTGAGACGGTTGTAGGAGTGAGACGAACAGGGCCAACAGGATATTTTCCAGGATACGACAGAGTCCAATCAGACCACGGTGTACGAGGACCTTTTTGTTACATCGATTTGCTTCATTCGAGTTGTTTGCTCCTGCTCTCATCTGCTCTTCTGTGTGTGTTGATGGCAGATTGACAGCCCCTTGAACATCCTACATGGTTGAGTAAATACACCCAACCATATACATACGTGGAATAGTGGCAGAGCTTACCAAAAGGTTGCAGACTCGCCCCGTGTAGATGGCTGCGAGTTTGTCATCACAATACAGAGCCCAGTAAATCTGCCGTCTCAGCTCTATCTCATCATTGGACATGCGGCATGTGCCAGATAACGAGGTTGCGTCGAGGTTGAGACCCATATCGAGAGCCAGTCGATTCGCCATCCCTTGGTGTAGCCATCCAGCGGCATCGCATCCGTAGGACTTGACATGGTCAGCAGAGGGACTGTGAAGCAGTCTCACTTGGACGTACCACATAGACGCCAACCAGGATTGACATTGACTGAAGCGTCGTGATTGTCGGACGCTTCATGTCATAACGCAAGAGGATTTCGGCTTTTTGAAGAAAGATTTTTCCGGCTGTATTTTGATCATCCGGGACCGAACGAATATCTGTCCTGTCAGAATAGCGTGACCCCAGAGCAAGTATGCAGTTGAGTAACAGAGGACTGAAGAAGCGGCCTTGAGTCTTCATGCTTTCCCTGAATAGCTTTTCATCGACTACCTGGCACCAGGGGTTTTGGTACTCAAAGAATAAGTCAATGAGCTCTGTCGTGAGATCTTCTGGATAGACTTCGGCTTCCAAAGGTAGAATATAGCGATTTGTTTCGGGAGATTTTGTGGTTAATGAAGTACCATGATCGTCGGAGTCTGGTGTAGATTCTACAGGCTGATCAACACGAGCTTCACCCAGGAAAAAAAAGACAGTGCAAGGAAACAACAGTATTTACCGCTCTGGAACTCCAAGCGGCCGCTCGATGGGCCGAAATATCGCATTTCGCCATCTTGGTCATAATTCACCGACTCATCAAGAGAAAGAGCGCCCTCGAAAGTGGCACAAAGATCGTCAAAGGCAGAGACGCTGAGGGCAGCATCGCTACCAGTTGCCAGCGTGCTCGCGATGGACGGTAGCTGGGGTGCTGTCCCGGTGGCTGAGAGCTGGGCAACGGCTGCCTCGACATCGATGGTGTGGGATTGCAGCACGGCTTCCAGCAAGTTGATTCGGTTTCTCAAAAGTTGCACGTACGTCTTGGAAGCAGGTTTGCGGCCATCCTCCTCACTCCTATAGAGACAGTTGATAGAACGTTCGGAACACCGGCCGCAAATGGGCCGCTGTCCGTCACACTAAAGGCGGCCTTCAGTCAGTATCACTATAAGCATCTGAACAGACCAGCAAATTCTGTTCCATGTGTGCATGGCCTGCAAAAGGTGTGGGCTGGTGGACGAAGGAAAACATGTTCCACCCACCTTGGCCCTTCGGCGCCGACACTCCTCGCAGGCCTTTGACGTGTACCTGCGCCTCGGTTGGCTTGCGGCCCGCTCCGATGACGCTTGGAGCATCGCAGCGGAGGGGTTCAAGGATGCAAGGGTCTATCCACACGGCTGATATAATCCTCTCTGAAGCCCGCGGTTTCCGAGCAATTATGGTTCAATGTGGAAAGTCGAAGCATAGCAGTTGGAATTCGCAGTCTTGCTCTCCCGTCTGACAACACCAAGACTGAGATGGCCGGCAGGGCGGGGCCAATCACATGGACCTGAACCGGTGGCTTACTAAGCAGCGGGGGAGGAATTCATATTCCGCCCTCTGCGTCATGGCACGAATATATTTCCTCGACTATTGAGTACTCATTACCTTGTCAAGTGCCGGATTACAATGCTTCCCAGATATTTCGAAGATTTCGAAGAAAAAAGAGCATTCGCTCTTTGATGGCGATCATGAGTCGTCTCCAAAGGCTATGTATGCTGTCAATTATTCATGGTTCGCTTACGTGCGCCCTGATCAACTCTCCAACTGCCGCCATGGGCACGTCTATTGACGGCATAACTTTGGCAGTAGCCATGATGCAACCTGATCACTGACCTTTTCAACGACAGTGTTTTAAAGAGGTGCTGCAATATCAAGAGAATTGGGTGAACAACAACAATACGTGGCATGCCCAGTCAAGAAACACGTAGTATGTAGTCCGAGAATAAGACCACGTCTGGCCTTGGCCCGGAGATCAGACCGCTGGAAACCCAAAATAGAATTCAGAGAGGATCCCCGTGCGGATCAACGCCGTGCCGGTTCATCTTATGCCGGGCCACCGACTTGATCAATCTTGTCTCGCGGGTGAAGGATTGCAATGCGTATGCTGTTATCTGATGCTCTGATTTGTCCCGAATTTTCAAATTCGCAGTACGCATGAACGGTGGATGAAATGAAGTCTAGGATTACCACAGAGCTCTGACGAACCTCTCTATCGCTCCCTTGATCCTTCAGGACGGGGCGCACAAGTCCACCACCTAGATCCTGAAATTGGAGTCGCATATTGACGCGGTTCAGCCAGAGAAATTGATACTCAATCTCAACCCTCCTTAATCAACATTCGCTTTCACGGTAACAAGCTGCGACCGTCAGCGCCTTGACCGAGAGACACGGACAGACAGCGGGTCTGCGTTTTAGCGCGCGTCGAACGCACCGACGACACACCAAGCGCACCTCCGGCGCAGAGAATTAGCCATAGTGTCGATCATAACAAGTCTGGCCCTACATGGACACTCAGACGGCTGTTTTGAAGGCTGGATCAGGGGGCAAGTGATTGGGTATTCTCTGTGTTTTCGGGGGGGAAGTCTACGCTTACATGCAGAGGCTTGATACGCGTAATGTCGGCCGCCGATGATCCCTCCTCATTGGCTGTCAGCGGCTTACGCCGCAAGGCAACTTGTCATGCTACCCAACCTTCTCACTTGATATGCGCTTCTTTGACGCTCAAATAGGCTGGAAGATATTTTGAGCGTCCCCTGGAAGTCAAGCTAGTCTATCATGGTCGATCTAGCAAGCGCAGGTCTCTCTAAGTTTGGTTGGGACGAAAGTAGGGGTTTGAAGGCCTCCGGCAATCTCCAAGCTTGCGCAGGTGCCAAGCAAGCTCCCGCTCAAGTGTGCAGGCCGTGTGGTTGGAATGCGGAGAGTAGTCTGCAGAGACACGCGTAGCTACGACTCTCATGCGACAAGACGCATGTCTCGGACGAATACCTGGGTGAATGGCATGTCGCAACATTCACAGAGTGGTGCCTCGCGCCCAAGGCTTCGGGACCAAACACAAATAGCGACAGCCAACAGCAAAGGTTAAAGAGAATGGTGTTTATTAGCTGAAACATTTCCAAGAAAACATGTTCCTCCACCCAACTGGTCACTCTTTCCTTCTCCCCACACTATCTACACTGATGCCTAATCACTCTGTTTTCCATGCCACTATCGAGGATCCGTTCAATCTCACCGACGTGAAGCAGCGCCCCCCACGGACTTCTCCACGGACCCCCGCCTCCCTCTTCCCCTGGCCCCTGAAAGAACCAACAAAACCGAGCCCGCTAGCGCGCTGCACCGTGTTCTCCTAGCGTCATGCTCCAACGTCCGGCTCGGCGGGAGCACGGTCGGGGCACGGCCGGCCCGGTGCCACTTAGCCTCCCTGCCTGCGTCTCCTGCTACTTGCCCCCCGCGAACCATACCTCCCTGAACCGTCAGCGGCGCAACGGTCGGTCACCCACTTGGGGGCGCCCGTTGTGGAAATTCAGAGTTAAGGATGAAGAAAGTATAGGGGATAAGGGGGGCTTACGGGGATGGAGGTAGGGACGGGAACCTCCAACCGTCCGAAATAGTTGAGTTTGCTGGCCTGAGCGAAGGGAAAGAGAGACATCTATAAGAAGGTGCCGGCTGGTCTGTGGTCATCGTGCGTCGACAGCTTCACTTCCCACTACACACAATATCTAGCGACTAACCACACTCCAAAAGTCTTCTCTTCAAGATACCCAATCTGCAAAACCCTGCCAAAATGCCTTCCACCGTTGTCTCCACTCCCGTCCCTGCCGGCGTTGACCGCAATGCCGTCCTCTCCGCCATCCACAACCACGACCTGATGGTCAAGACCCTCTGCCCGGCTCTCATCTCCTACAACCTCGAGTCCGGCTCCGTCGGTGTCGGCCAGTCCGCCACCTACTCCGTCACCGACAAGAAGCCCATTGGCCAGACCACTTACCAGCTCACCATCACCAATCTCGAGGACGGTGTCGACACCCTCGTTAACGCCAAGCCCCCCGTCGGAACCCTCATCATCACCGGCAAGTGGCGTATTGTCAACGAGGCTGCCGGTCTCATTCTTCGCGAGGAGGTCGACATTGAGGCCAACATGCTCATGAAGAAGATGGCCAAGGGCAACGTCGAAAAGACCCACCCCGAGCAGCACGCTGCCCTCCTGGTCCAGGCCGGCAAGGCATAAAGGATGTATTAAGCGACGATACCCCACTGGTTGACTTCATCGCCATTGGAAGCGGCTCGGTATGATAGGCGTTCAACGGACATTGGGATCTTGTGCCAAGGTTACCTTTTTACAGTAATGGGAAATTGATAATTTGGGATACTAAACTTGCATTGCATGTGATGTTGCCCTCAGTTCTGTCTAATACAAGCTTTCAACTCACGCATGATACCTTTGCTTGAATAAGTGACTTAGCGGAGCTCTTCTTCGATTCGTAATGTTGTCTACATCAGGGTTCAAGCCTTTGCGGCCCCTCCCGGGACATGAGCTACAACCTCTATCCCACTGGTATACCATCCTCACCACACCTTAGCACTCTCACACATGCCCATATTAGCTTCTGGTTTGGCATCCACTTTTTCAAGTTCCCAATCATAGCCTCCAGAGCTGCGTTACTGATTGGCACATGTCACGAGGTGACTCCCACCATCTGTTCCCAGCCTGACCCGCCGGCTTCCTTCAAATTTAGCCCAACATTATCGAATGCTTGCTCGATTTGGGCATTAATCCCCATGTAAAATTCCCCATCTTCAGGCCCCACCCACCCGAGTTGCGTGCCAGTATGTGGGCAAAGGTTGACATGATGCTACACAGCCTATCTTGACCAGAGCATTCGATGCAGTCGCCTATCCGCACTGCCTGATCATAGCTGAAAGTCGCAAGGTTTCTCTGGTCTACGACTTCTTAAAAATAAGACTTGAGGTAAGAAATGTTGCGCGGTAAATGGCCCTACTCGGAAGTACTTCTTGGGCCGTCTCAGAGTTAGGAACCTTTCACAATAATATCGTGATGAAAAGAGCTCACCGTAGACAATGAGCGGTCTCGATCTACTTGACTCTCACCAATAAACTTTTAAGTATACGCAGAGTGGGCAGGCTTTTTTTTTATAGACGATGAACTCCAACGTCGTGTATGCATGGCGGAAACTGTATTCCTTTCCATGCAGAGCACCTTAGATATGGAAGAGACGAAACCCAAATTTGGAATTTGTTTTCTTCGGCAGCTTTGATTAGTCTCTCCCCAAGGCCATTTTCACTATCGTGGTGGTGATGGTATATTATCCATTTGATGACACTAAGCGCAAGTAGTAGTACTAGGCCATCCTCTGCACGAACTGAAGAATTCTGCGTGGACGTCAAAGACGGCGTAATCTCACTGAAAATTTGCAAGCATCTCTACTTGAACCCAATTTCTTATAAAACAATAGAATTTCCCTTCCTTTCTTTTTACTGATACGAACATTTGTGACGTGAGGGTTGAACCTCGACTAGATACGACTTGACCTGAGCACACTGGTTGAAAAATGTGGCCAGGTCAGACAGAATTGATGACGGGCGGAGAAAAAAAGAAGAAAAAAAAAAGAACCAATAGTCAAAGGCAGGTCAAGCATCAAAACAGAGCGGACCAAGACAAACTAAATCAAGGACAGACGACTTTGGGGTCTCCGTCCCTACATCGTCGGCACTTTCAAAGCAGAAATGCCCCTCACCGGACACTCTACTACTTCCCGTCCACTCACATCACTCACTCACTTAGCCACCCTTCCCAAGCAGGACCAGATTAGCTACATTCATCGCCGCCATAATGACCCAAACCAAGACCGCAAGGCCGGCAGTGTACCACGAATTCGCCATCTTGACCGTCCCAACAGCATCTCCCCCGCCGGGCGTTGACTCTTCCTCATCGGTGCTCATCCTGAAGCGAGCACCGCCGTCCCGAACCGTCATGAACTTGTTCCGGCAGGTGAAGTAGATCAACGGCGCCGTGACAAACGGCAAGACGACGCTGAGCACCACCTGCGAAGCATTCAGCGCGTCGCTGACGCCTTTTTGGCCGACGGCACCTGCAATGATGATGCTCGGCGTGACGCTGATACTCCGCGTCGCCAGACGTCGCAGCCATGGACGGACCTTCCAGTTCAGGGCTCCCTCGCTGACCATCTGCCCGGCGATTGTGCACACGATACCAGCTGATACGCCAGAAAGAAGCAATGCGAGGGCGAAAATGGTACCCGCTGCTTTGGAAATCGAGTCCGTAAGGAGCTGGTGGATGCTAAAAATGTCCGCGTCGGGCGCCTCTGGGTTGCCGTACAACGAAACGCCCGCGACGATGAGGATGGCCGAGTTGACAAACAGGGCGAAGGTGAAGAGCGAGATGCTCAGCTCGGCGGTCGAGGTCTTGAGGGAGTGCTTGATTGCTTTGGCTGAGGGTACGTAGTATCCCTTGTCGATGCTGTCGCCGTTCAGATCGATTTCGTCCATTTCCGGAGGCAGAAGGTTGTGCTTCGTGTCGTACTCGCGGAGACGGGCTTGGACGATCCCGGAGCCGAGATAGAGGCTGTGCGGCATGACTGTCGCGCCCAGAATGCCGCAGGCTTGATATAAACTGTGTAGAGTTAGAAATGTTCACCTGCCGGGATAATGGAGAAAAGGTGAGGAGATAGATACCCTTGCGATTCAACTACGGCATGCGATGGCAGATAACCCTGAAAAACTTCTCCAACAGGCGTATCCTTGATGAGTGAGAGCTGGATACAGAAGCAAACGACCACTGCCAGCACCAGGCCAATGATGAAGTACTCAAAGATTCGTAAACCTCTCATAGAACCGTGTGGCCGGTAAAAGATGAGAATGATCATGACGTCCAAGATTGAGATTGCGCATCCTGCCACGAGAGGTATGGCCGGCACAAGGAGGTTCAGGCCAATCGCGAAGCCAATCACCTACAATTGCAACGATTAGCACCAGGAAACTCGAACAAAGACCTGGCAGTCGAAGAAGCTCACCTCGGCAATATCAGTTGCAATGATGGCAACCTCTGCAAACACGTAGAGAACGAAGTTCATCCATCGCGGCAGGAAAGCCCGGCATGCCTCGGCCAGGTTGAGCCCAGTGACGGTGCCGAGCTTGATACAGAGGCTCTGGAGGAAGATTGCAAAAAGGTTGGACAAGAGTACCACAAAGAGCAGCCTGAAGCGGTAGCTTGCTCCTGCTGCGACATCTGTGGAATAATTTCCCGGGTCAACTATTCGAGACAAGATGGTACATTAGTCGAATCCACTTTTTTTCGTGGGGGGGGGTTTTCGGGAGGGATATCTCACTATACGCAACGGCAATCATGAAACCCGGTCCTATGAATGAGCCAAACTTCACAACGGCCTTTTTCACCCGGTTGAATAAGGCCTCAAGAATCCTGGGCGAGTTGCCTCCTTCTCCGAGAGGGAGTTGATGTGAGGGAAGAGTAGGGAGAGGGGTCGTGTGGACCTCCTCTCCCTCGGGTAGACCAAGCCCATCAGACTTGGCCGTCGCGGCCGCAGCCGCAGGACCGGAGCCGCCTTTGACCCAGTCCGTGTGGGAAGACTGTGATATATCCCCGTCGCCCGTCCCCGAATCCCCGAGCGAGAGCCCCTTGTCGTCCTCCCCCGGCTCCAGGGCCCTGGCATTCACAATTCCGTTGAGGTCCTCGTTGGTAGTTAGATCATTTGACAGAGCGTTCGGGCTCTGGTTGTAACCCTCCCCTTCATAGGGTTCATCTGTGCGAGACGGACGATTCATGGTGTCGCTGTTTCCCAATCACTGCAGCAATGTGAAGGAGCCCACGTGAATGACTTCATTACCGCGTTGTCGTTAAATCTAGGGTTGTCGGCTAACCGGCTACTAAAAAAAGTCATGACTAATCACAAGACAACGACGTAGCGGGCCCGTCTAGCTCGCTGTCGGCTATTGTTGCCATTAGCTGCAAAGATGCATCAAAATCTCATTTCAATCTATCTTCTCTGGACAATGGTTGTTGTTCGATATCGAAGAAGCTGCAAGAGGACCATGTGGTTGTTTCCTACCTAATACGGCAAGTAAGCCATGCAGTCAACAACGCCAAGCAGCCAAGCAAATTAGAGGACACAAGGTTGCACTCCATCCCACAAATCATCAACTCAAGAGTTCGAAAGTTTTGTTCTTCTCACTCAGACTTTTATTCTTCACTTCCATGGATAGGAATTCATTACTACTACTCGGGTTGTGACTTGAAATGTACGGGAAATTAACTAAGAACACAGCGGTTGGAGAGCATGGACATAATGCCAGATCTGGCAATTTGCATGTGATTCTTGCGCTACCAACGCCACCAGCAAGGCGTTGTCAATTGTCAATAATCAATAGGTATAATACTCTCTGGGATATCATTCACGAAGGCGCATTGTATCGAAAATATCATAGAGCTTTGATTTGATTAGTGCTAAACGCAGCATCTTTCGTGGGATGCACTGTAGCTGATTGTAGTCTTGCAGACATGGTTAAGTATTTATAACCTTCTAGATAACTTGATGCCTAAGCAAGAACAAATATCATACGAACGAATTACGACTGGATTTTGAAGCGCCGTCCCTAAGGAAACGATGGATGGCTCTTGTTTCCAGACAGCATACCATGCAGCAAGTCATCCCAATCAAAAAGCAGGAATGGCTGGATTACGCATCGAGTACGCAAGCTGGAAAGACTGACTGTCTGGCAACGCGGATAAGAGTATCATTGTGAGCGATGCTCAAAGTGCATTGCAAGTTCTATGAGTTTGATCGGTACCATGCCAAGTCTCAACACTGAAGAGTCGTTGGGCAGAGACGGCGGTGCCTCGCCTGGCAGCATCGGTGTGATTTCCAACGTACACTGGTCTAGTATGGATAAATTGCCAGTCAACAAGGGGACAGGGAAACCTCTCAATCGCATTTCTCGACTGGCGCCAACGCAAATGCAGCCAAGTTCTCTCTTTCGGGTGACAAGCTGCGTCATTGGGCCGGAAGGGTGCTGGAGATGCTCCGGCCGAGACATCTGCATGGGGGCACCCTCAGGCCGAATTACGCAACATGGTGATTGAGGATCGGCGAGTATAGAAGCATCAACAGGAGAAACAATGGAAAGATGGAACTTGATTGGAGTTGAATGGATATTACACTCGATGTATAAGATTTGCAGCAACTGAGTGATTTAAACAACCCGACCAGAATTGGAAGGGTGGAAGGGTGGAAATATGTTGGCCGCGCAACTCATTTTACCCATCAGTGTGATCCGCCACCATCTCGCCTGAAGGCTTGTTGTGTTGTTCAAATCGGCGAAGTCTGTCAGCCCAGGTCCGCACAAATACTCCTCTGACGACGGACCGTCAGTTCAGGTGCTTAGCAAACCGAAACCTCACCCTCTCATCCTTCGTTGGTGACAAGCTCTCCCAGATCAAATGTTGCGCCCGGCTCCAGGTGTCCCATCAGCAGACACGGCGCGCCTCTGTCACAACCCCGCGCGCCGGAGCCGATCACCGCTTCCGTCAGGCCGATGATTCCCAACATGTCGTCAGCTCTCATAATCACGCCGCACAGAAATGAACCCCTCTTCGCCTCAGCTTCATCCTCATTCGGTCATCTGGCGTCTAGGACCGCCAATAGGAACCTTCTTCGAACACCTCTCTTCAACTTTTAACGTATTGCTGTCGGGGCCCCAATCATCCAACCGAAAAATGTGCCTTTGACAAAACAGTGCCGATCCATAAGCTCGGTGGGAGTCTCGTGTAACCACCATCGCAAAACGTCGCGCTTGAGAGGCACCTCGTACACATCGCAGATCCTTTGACCTGTATAGAGCTTGTGATGCGTGGATGGCATTGTCCGGGCCCGAGCCTCATTCGGCGAATATCTTGCGTCGTGCAGCCACTCCCGTAATGCGAGTCGATGGTGGGTGTTTCGAGCAACATTGGTAGTCGGTGGCAAATGACGTCGGCGTACTTTCGTTCTCTTCGGAAGATGGGCAGGGATCATCGTGTGGCGCAGGACGACTACCACACTTTTCGCGTGCTGCAATTCATTCGCTGCCGCAGGCTGTTGCGCATCGTCAATCTTGGAAGTATGTTTGAAGTTAAGACGTTGTCACTGAAATGACTCCGACGTGATTGTTGAAGCTAAACCGATGCGAACGCATTTGAAAAATGTTCCTTTTGGTCAATTCAAGGTCGATGCCTCTCCTCCGCCTATGGCGAGATGTATAAACAATATGCGAATATGATTCCCAAAACCGTAGGCCTATACCCAAAAACCGAAACGCCTGATGCTGTCCTATGCCCAATGTTTCATTTGATGGTGTGTCGAAACCCCCAGTGATGATGATCGTTAGTGTACAAGTCGCGAGCCGATGCAAGTTTTTTTTCCTCTCCAAATACCGTGTCCGTGCCGTAAGCCATAAACGAGTTTAGTATAACGCTGTAGACCAGTTCGGCCACAAGGGGGGTATCATGCCCTTCGCGGGCGGTGTCCGATTAGGTAGTGTAGTGAATGCCCAAAGAGCATTTCCTAGGGATGTTTATCCCTGAATGGCGTCAGGGTGTGCGTCACCCAGCAAATAGGGTTGCGAGTGACCTAGCATGGGTTGTCGTGCTGTCGCAAGCCAACTTTTGAGTCCTCGATTGTAAAAGCGATTCGACGAGGGCATTGCGATGCGATCAGTATCCTCCTCTTTAGTCTGGATTCGCTCGTAGACTTCTTATTTCTTGCCCTTGCTCGGAGCGGCGGTGATTTTGCTCGTAGTCATGAGGTCGCCGATGTATTTCTGGAGGAATTTGTTGTTGTTATCAAGCTTGTCGTGTTCTTCTCTGACCGCCTCGATGCGGTTAAATATGGTCAAGAGGGAGTCTTGCAGAGCCTTTGCGTGTCTGTAGAGTCCTTTCGTAAGCCATGGATCAATCGTCCAAGGAGCAGTGCTGTTCTTACCTCTTGAGCTCTTCCCGCGCTTCCCTTCCAAGTGCTTCGATATCCTCGCTGGTCCTTCGTGGGCTCATAGCCCTCACGTCGTCGGGCCCGAACTCGGCATCGTTTGGACCAACCGCTGAGCTGTCCCGGGGCACCACTAGAGGCCCACTGCTCTTGCGACTGGGCAGTCGAGGTCGGATCGGAGTCGGCTGGTGAATCTGGTGCTCGTCGTGTTCGTGATCGACCGAGGAGGATGACGAGCTCGATTGAGACCGCTCGATGTGAGGAGGGAGATGCGATTGTTCGCTGAACTGCGCTTGATGTTCGTTGTCCATGTTGAGAACTTGGTCCAGTCGGCTACTGTGGTAATGTGAAATATTGACTGTCGGTGAGAAGAGTGGGTGCAACTGCTGGCGATTTAGGACGAGGTGAGTTGATTCGACTGCCTGGGTGCTGAGAAAACTGGCTGCAGAGGAGCGAAGAGGGCAGCTCCAAAGGCAAATATGGTTGGAATGAATGCAACTCCGTCACCAGGCTCGATTTGAGAAACGGGGTCTTGCCACCTTGTAAAGCAGGGTCAAGGCTCTTTGGTGCTGGCTCAGGGTGGCGGAGGAGTCGAGGATGGCGGTAGAAGAGTCAGGTGGTTGCACAGGTGGTGTTAGTAGCGGTGATGGCGGCTGGTGGTGGTGTATATGGGGCGTGGATTATTATGGAATGTAGGGGTATTGGTGGTTGTATTCCGAAAGCAAGTAGGGTCCTACCGGTCTCGTAGGCAGGGACAGAGCCGGCGGCGGGAAGAGGGAAGAAGAGCAGATGAAAAGGAACAAGCCGAGTCGTGCAAAGGGGAAGGGGAAAAAAAAGGCGCGGTGGGCCGCAACGGGTAGTGTATGACTATGAACGGGGGAGAAGAGGTCTCGTGGGTGTGGGTGGGTTTTTGGGCAGCCTCTTCTTTTTTTTTTTTTCGCGCTCAATTTTCCCTCTTCCTTGTCACTTCGTCTTATTAGGGGGCGTTCTTGGAAGAAGAGGTCTCGCGCCGATTCCTCCTCTTTTGCTGCTCCTTGGAGGTGGGGGTCGAATGGCAATCGGAATTTGAGGAGCAGGAGAAAAGAGAATAGAGACCCAGAGAATAGGTGACTGAGAGTGGGAATGTCGTGGGAGTAATACGGGATTGCGACGGTAGGGAAGACTGAGCGAGAGAACGGAG
Organism: Colletotrichum orchidophilum; assembly: GCF_001831195.1. Classification (NCBI taxonomy): domain Eukaryota; kingdom Fungi; phylum Ascomycota; class Sordariomycetes; order Glomerellales; family Glomerellaceae; genus Colletotrichum; species Colletotrichum orchidophilum. The sequence goes on from NW_019173002.1 coordinate 115,342, forward strand.
CATGCACTCGGTAGCATGCGGATGCGTCGACGGTCCTGGTAGGTGTACAATGGAATGCGACGAGTGGGATTGGTAGAGAGAGGTGAAAGGGTCGCAAATGGATGGCTTGGCTTGGGTGGGTTTGGTTCGACGTTGACGTTTACAGGCGGCCAGGTTGTCGCGATCTGCGGTACTCAGGACAAGTTGCAAAGACTGGGATGCCTTCTTTGGCCTTCGTTGTTGGACTTTGTGGTGTCGATCGGGTTGGGGCCCTTGCAAGACTCCCACCCAATGTCGTAGGACTGCGGCAAAGGCAGAACGGGGGTGTCGGGGGTTTGGGAGCCACAGAGCGTGGTATGCGCGGGCGAGTTGAGTGACGATGGACACGACAGGGGTGGGTGGGAGGGGGACGCAGCGACAGGGACGGGACAGTAAGAGAATCCGTGACTGGATGTTATTCGTAGAGTGGCCCGGTCAGGCTGAAGCGGTGTGGAGAAGGATGATGTTATCGCAACCGTTTTGTTGCCGTGCGTGTGTCGTCGGCTGTTTTGCCTCTGCAACTCGGTCTCTGAGGGGAGCTGGGTTTGCTTGTTTTCCGAGAGTTATTGCGGAGCTGGGTGTATCCGTACACCGCCCGGGCTGGAGGATGTTAGATTGAGCTGGACGGTGCGTGCGAGCTGCAAAGACTCTGGAGCATGCTAATGAGTTGGCGTTGGCAAGCTGAGAGTTGGGAGATCCAGCTGAGGGCGAGGGCCGTGATCCAGTGGGTTGCTGTGTGTCGAGGCACGGTGTGGATTATGCCAGCCATGTAGGAATGGAATGCCATGAGCTCGCACTAACGCTTGCGTTTGCGGCGGCATGGACGGCTCCCGTGTGACAAATGATTGACCGCCGAGTCCCAGAGGAATTACGGATACCGGAGGGTCGAATCGGAGATCGTGAAGCCAAGGCTGCTCCGGTATCACAGACCGACCAGTGGTGCCGACGATTGATGTTGTGTTGACCATTTGTTGATGCTGACGTAATCCACGCGGTTGCTTCTCAAGTGTCGGACGTTAGGGTGGCTGGTTGGCGACCCGGAGAAAGATTCTACCTCACTCGCACTCCGCCGCCATATGCAAGCAGGAAAGATGATGGTTGTGGTCCTGAACCATGCAATCTGATAATGTTGAATAGGAAGTGGAAGTGAATACAGGGAAAGCACGGGATGTTGATGGTTTGGAGCGAAAACAGATGATGCCCCTAGCCAGGAAGCAGCCATGGAAACAGAAACGTGCCGAGCAGAATTACAGCAGGGTGGCACGGTGGCACGGTGGCACGGCCTGGTTGGAATTCGAAATTGACGACAACCTCGGAGGGCGACGGTGCGTTTGTGATTGTTTGCGCCTGAGACGGACGGATGCCAGAGAGGGGGAGGGGCGGTACGTGCCGCATGTCTGCGGTCACTGGACCTAGGTAGCTTACTTTGTACCGTACGGATACCATTACGGCTACTTCCATTGCTGGGAGGCACTGAAAGTCGTTGGTTGCTAAAAGCGTCCAAGTGCGCAGTCAGAAGGGAAGGTGCAAAGCCTTGGGGCTTGGAACGATGAGGCAAGGAACGGCGCAAAGATGGGGAAAGCAAGGAAAGACCAGACGTGGGAAAAAAACAGGGAGGCTACCGCTTTCACCGAGACAGGGATCCTACCTCGCCGTGGAAAAGATGGGAGCGGGTACGTACCTCGGCCGAGGTAAGTATCCCCGTACCGCACCGGCGGGTCCTTTAATTCGGTGTCCCTGGCCCTGCGCACCAAGGCAAATTTGAATAATTGGCCAAGCGACCTGAGGCACCTTTCTTCTGCCCACATGTCACGCTGACTTTCCCCACACTTTGTGACGCTGAGCGGACATGTCAGCGTCTCGGTACGTACTGGGGAATTTGACAACAGGGGAAAACGGGTCTTTACAGTACATACTACGTACGGATAGGATACCTAGTAGAAGCTCAATCCCACGATCAGGCCTCCGTCTCCTACTCCTTCCGCTCTCTTTCCCGGCTTCCACCTCCCGTCCCGTAACCAATTGCTGTCTCACCGGGCGGCTTCTCGTCCTCATTCTCGGCCTCTCCTTCCATCCTCCAGTGTCTCCCTGATCTGAACCTTTCACGATACTTCCACGACTCCGTAGCCCGTCCCTGCTATTTGCAATTCCTCCTGCTCACACTATTAGGGTGCAACAAGACACCAAGGCAGGTGGCGCGGAGTTTTGCCGATGTCGCTCCATGTGGCATGCGCCGAGCTGAGATTGAGAATGGTCTTGTTTTCTGTTCAGCATTTCCCCTTGTCCTGCTCTCTTTTCCCGTCTGCAAAGAAACGCCCAGTGTACGTAGTAGGAACAGAGGCAACCTGCAAAGAGACTTCTCCAGTTCAGCGTCAATGTCACCACTGACATCCCCTTATTCGGATGGTAGACATAGGTATCAGGACCTCCCCATCATACCGCAAGGACCCCTGGATCTCTAATCAACCCAGCGACAATTTACAAGGAGTCGGGCTGAGAAGTAATAGGACCCTTTGTGTCTGCTCTGCGCCTGCGTGCGCCTGCGTGCGTCTGCGTCTGCGTCTGCGTCTGCGCCTACGCTCTACTATGGCAGTATCTACACCCGCCGCCTGCGTCTCCTGAGATCAAATATCTGTAGAAGCAGTACGGATACCTCTAGCATCTACCCATTTCTACACTGCCAAGCATGTCTACACAAGTACAGATACTTTTAACTCTTCGCTATCAAATCCCTGCTGGACCACACTGGCTGATCAGCGCCTGTGACGCCATACCCTCCAAAGTCAAGACTGACAACCCCCGATCTTCGCCATCCATGACAGAAGTTCAGAACTGAGCTGCATCCCTTCGGGGCTTGGGCTACGTATCCACACAGTTATTATGTCTGCCGCCAAGCTCGACGCTTGACCTTTCACTGGCGCGCGAACCTCCCTGCTGTCCACTCCCGGCAGACAGCAGCCGATTTGGCGGCGTTGGCGCCCTCCACCCCTCTCCGTCCTCACCTGAGTCTTCTCTGCCAGGAGAAAAGTGTCCAGCAAAAGAGCGGATTCTGATTCTCCTACGACTACCCGCCAGTTAGGCCGATGAGGCGTCGCTGCTCGACTGCTCTGTCAGCCAAGAGCCTTTCTCTTGTTCCAACAGGCGTTACAGCGGACCATGCTATCCGCAATACTATACACCACGCTACGAATCGTGCGGGGCATCGAGGGCGACGACAGGTTGTTGGCGAGGTGGGGGTTTCCGTACCCTTTTCTTTTCGCGATGGAGCCACCGTCCCGCTCTCACCCGTTTCGCCTTCATCCTCCCAAGACGATGAGAGAGACTTGCTCCAGCGCCAATGTGTCGTGACAATTACATGACGAGGGGAAAAACTATTTTCACCGCCAGCAAAACTCTCCTCACGTCATTATCCTACAGGACCGGAAACCCAAATTGCGCGGCTTTGGGCATCCACGATGCTTATTCCAAGACACCGACGAACATCAGCATCCGCCAGCAGCCAGCAGCCACGATCCCGTTCTTGATTCTGTCACATCTCGGGATACCGCTTTCCGCGAAAAAGGATAGGATGGATCCCTTCCTTCCCCCTCCCACTATGGAGTACTGTGTATCGGTACGGCAGGCCCCCAAAACTCAGTTCTCCAGTGACTCCCCACCCACACAGGACCCTCTCGGCCCCGTTCCTACATTAGAACAACCGCCGGACCCAAGTTCTATTCAACGCGACGTTGTACAGGATGTACGGATTACTTGTTGCACACTACATTAGCTTGGCCAGCGCCACGGGTCCGACTAGGACAGGTGGTGGGGAGCACCGCGTAACAGGGACGAAGAAGGCAGCTCAAGGCAGAACAGGCAAGGAAAGGCTCACCGGCCAGGTAACCGAGAGCAAGCTGTTTGCTTGCCTGTTTGTTTGCTGCACTAGCATACGCTGACCACAATGGAAAATCCCAATATAGATAGTCGAGGGAGAAAGAGGCATATCGATTGTGTGTGTCTCTGATGCAGGGACCCCGGAAGACGGACTGAGATCTCGGAAGCCTTTTTCTTTTCTCTCTCGCTTCGCTTTATTCAGGGTCAAGGGCTACTACCTCTGCCCCCCCTCTATTCTCCTCCCGGTTCAGTCCAGGCTGCCAGGCCTCAAATCCAAACTTTTTGCCTTTCTTCCTTCCAGTCTACGACTGCCCCCGCAGCCTGTCTGCGCCTCCAAGAGTGATCCCAGCGCCACAACCGTCGCATCTCACAGGCTGTGAACTCTCCTCCAGCACCAGGAAACCTGACACACCGAGAGTGGTCTCGGACAAGGTACCCCCGGAGCCCCTGACATCGGCCGAGTGATGTCATCGGATCAGCGGCCGATACTCGTCTCTCATTTCATATCGTTTGCTTCATTCCCTCAACTTTGCCTCTCGCCATGCAGCAGATGGCAGCCTGTCTCCCTGGCCCCGACAAACCACGAGTCAATCCTTCTGCCCGCCTGTCACCGGCGCCGTTTCACAACTTCAACCACAGGTTAACGCTCTTGGACAGAGGAAGCAGTGGGCAATACGCAGTATCAACATGGGAGCCCTCGTCAACTCCCCGCATGAGAGCAACAAACGATCCTATTTCTCAATCGCTACAGATACTTCCATAGGCTTCTCTCCCATGGTTCAACCTTGCACTCGAGGCAAGCTGAACGCCTTGCTCGTAACTGACTGGATGGGAAAGGCTTCACCCAATTGTATTACTGCGAATATGCTTCTCTTAGGTCTGCGGTCGATATGCTCCGTTCGTTGAAGCTAACAGTAGATCTTCGTACTCGCTCAGGTGACACCGCTGGTAAGGAGCTGATCATCGTCGTTCACCACCACCCACCCTCCCCCCCGGTTCTCCGTTGTTTTTCGATACTCGCGTCTCAAACAGTCACGTACAACGGGCAAGGTGAACGGACGGATCATCATGGCGTGCCGTGCATATCGTCAGGCGGTCTGACTCTCGCTGCATCGTGTGTTGGCGATGGGTCGCCAATGGTTGGACGAACGACCGCTCCACCGCAGAATCTCAATCCAAATCCACTTATCCAACGCACAACCTTTGAGCGTTCTCCATCCATCCATTCTTGTCCAGACTCCAACATCTCTCCCGTGTCAGCGTTCGAAATTAACATCTTCTGCGACTGGGAAGAACAAGGATGTGCCCATTTCAAAGTCCCGCAAGCAACCCGGCGAAGCCTCCAAAAAGCAGGAATGCGAGCATGGCATTTCGCAAAAGCCCAGGGTCTCCAAAAATTTCCACCATCTTCCGGGCTCGTAGCGCGCCAGTTTGTCACAGTCGCAATGTTTCCGCCTTCCCTGTCATCTGGAGAGGACCCCTTCCAGCGAATTCAGCCTTTTGCCAAATCTGTCTCCCTCTCCCCCCTCCTCAGATTCCCAACGAGGTAATGACACAAGCGATCGGCGGTACCCAACATGAAGAGCAGCGCTCGGCACTCAGAACAGCAGGGCGACGATCCCACAATACGCCCGACTCAGCCGATCGTCTCCGACCAATGGCATTCCCGGCATGGGGATCGTCATCAAACGGGAAATCCCAGGGGGCCATGTCAGTGCTGTTCACTGCGTGGACGGAACAGGACGGTTCAGGTTCCGGGAGAATGCTGTCGCAACGCTAGAACCTCGCTCGTGCTGCCATACCCTATCACGAAGCCTGCTCACATCTCATCAGCAGGGCATATCAGGGACAGCACGTCTCCTTTCTCTCACTCCTTTACGACCTTGGAATAGATGAGCTCCTATTGCCTTCCACTCGCATGTTCGGCCGCCAGAATAGCACCGTACTACACGCCGCTCTGCCCCGCCCCCAAGCCGGGGAGAGACTACGGATATCCTGTGGGCCACCGACGACGGCAACATGGCGGTGGGATCATGGCCGTTCCTCTGGCCGCCCACCTGTGTCAACTGCTTCCCTGCATTTTCGTGTGCCATGTCTCGTACCCCGCGCAGGTCCCCTTATCACACGCTTCTATTCATTATATCCCCTTCTTCTTTCTCAGGCTCTCAGACTTACAATCACCCTAAATAGGCATCCGTGGTACCTGGCTATTCCTCGTCCTGCGTGTTGAGATTGGGTGCAGCACATACCACACATACACAAGCACGCCCCGGACGGCATGAAAGCCGGGGCCACGGAGCGGGTCAGGTGAGACCGGACGGCGACTTCCTATGGCCGTAGACGCGCAATCTACTCGTTTCTTGGTTCTTCCCGGGGACCAAAGCCCAGTTTGCGAGTTGGTTCCAGACTCGCTGCCGTCGCCGACGGAGGCGGCGCCGGCAATTTCGCAAGTCCCCGTTTATCGTGTTACTGTCGTCGCCCATCGACGGTCTTTGGCCATCCGGTACCATGGGGCCTTGTGCGTTTTGCTCAGCTTTCTTCGGCGCTTTTCTTCCATTGCCACGAGGCGATTGGAGCAGGTTTGCGTTTCTGCCCGTCAAGGGACGTCCCAGTGCCACCTCGGATGGCGACCAACTCCGCACCAACTCCATGTATCTGGTCGCCGCTTCCGCTCTGAGCGTTACCTCGTCGGATCCTTTCTCGGCGTTCGGGCAAGAGGCATCATCTGTACCTCACGTGCAGCGCTGGTCCTCGGGGGTCGTCCGGGTGCTGAACCGGACCACAGAAATTCCTGTTGCAGAGATCCATTATTGCTAGGAATGGATCCAAAGAACGCGTTGGGGAAGGGGGGTTTGGCGTAACGTGACGGGTTGTGATCTGCGTCGACTCCGCGTACAAAGAGTACACAGAAACTGGGAACAGAAACTGGGAAATTTCTCAACTAAAATCCTACGACCCCACGTGGATTTCCAGGAATTGGGGGGTATCGGCAAGCCAAGATTTCGAATCCCAGCTTCGAATCCAAATGGCAATTAGCCCCTCAACTTCCGGGTTTTCCCATATCCAATTACTAACAGTCCCTCTGTGCTCCGGGCAATGAAACTTTATTGCAAGTTCTGCCACCAGTCGTATGGATCATTCCGGCATGTGAATAAGGAAAAATCTGGTGTCGAGTGGTTGTCCAGTTGTAAGTGCAACGTCGAACGGTACTCAACGTGGTACTCGGTCGAAAAGCTTGACTCAGCTAAGCCCAATAGGTGGGTGAAGGAAATAAGCAATTTAGCAATTTCTCCAAATCTGCAATGACACGCAGGTCTATTACTGGATGCTGGATAGTATTCTCTCGGAGGATTTCGTCCAGGTGGTCCCTTGGATGATTCTCCTTCTCTAGCTCCGGCCAATTCCCAGCTAACCCCCCAATATGCAGAACAAAACTCTCCGATTGTTCTGGGCAACGATCTTCCCACCTCCGAACGGCGTCAACAGCGTCGCAAAACGAAGCCATTTGAAACTCAAGATGTAGATTCTTCCTTTTCTGCGCATATGTCGGCTCCTTACACCAAGTGTCTGTTGCTTGTGGCTAGTGTGGGCGGGCATCGTTTGCTGGTTTATTAGCTGAAGTAGGCTGTTGTCGGTATCTAGGTTGTCTTCACGACAATACACATGCAATCTGTGGGATAAGCGCGCGGAACATGCAATAGGGTTTGAGTGAAGTTCGCGCTGAGTTTCTACGCTGAGACGAGATGAGACTACCAGGCGGTGAGTGTAGTTGGGCGATGATGGCAGGCTATCCTTTACCTTCCCGCGAGGAAGGCAGAGCATGGGATGAGTAAGATTTCGAGATGGGCAGAAAAAAGGCTAAATGGGTCGAATCGGTGTCATCCTATGACGACTTCGCTCTCCCACATGGTCGGAGACAGGGTGCGAAGAGTCAAGATGGGGGCATGTTGTCGAGGAACGATGGCTTCTGGTTTGAGATGGTTGAGGGGTCATGCTGACTCTCTTCTTTTTTTTTTTTTTTTTTTTTACACTTTTGGCTTGCGCGTGTTGCATGTGTGTGGGTGTGGGTGGGTGTTCCGCTTGGCGACTTGATGGGAGTGCTGCATGTGCGTATCTGATGTGACTCGTGAATTGGAAAGTCAATTCCCCGGCGGACTCAACTCCTAAGTTTCAAGAAGGAGGTGTCAACAGGGTATTGGTTCGGGGGACTTTGCATGTCGTCTTCGCGCCTGGGGTAGAGTTGGAGACAATGCGTGCTAATTCTGTGATTTGACGCTTGCTGTTCAGTTTGTGATTTTGATGATGACGAGAACGACTTGAGAATAGACTCTTGAGACGACTAGCAGCCGTACCGGGCTACGTTGAAAGGTGCTGGGTGTCCTGGCTAAACCTTAGATGGTTGGTTGCTCTCTTATCAAGCACCACATGCCAATGTTGGCATCATTAGATAATTTGATTTGCCTGATTAGATTGAGCAAGAGCCTTATCGGAGTTTCTTACACAGCTGCAGGATACCGCGTGCAAGTTCAATCGAGGATTGAGAGGGCGGATTCCACTCTGCAGTGTTCTGGGCATTCCGTATTTTGTATCAACACCACATTAAAACACTTTGACTTTCCTGTACGTCATTCAATCTAGATATCAAGATGTGATACAGATCATAAGTCACTTTTACTCCCCGTCTCTGAAATGAACGAAACTCCATAGATACCGTTACAAAGCAAAGAACCGTGGTCTTTTCCCTCGTATTTCATGCCCATTCCTAGTTTCTTGAGCAATCCTATTGCGTATGTCCTCAACTAAAGCCTAGAAAGTGTAGCAGCGAATTCAGGGGCTCTTCGCACTCAAGACAATGGTCACAGCGTAACGAGTTCTGAGTGCTAATTCCAACGTATAGAAAAGTTTCGTCTATATCCTCTCACTTCTTAGGGGATGTTATAAAATAAATGTCAAGTTACCATGATCATCTTCAAAATATGCATAATAGTACTAATCCTCGATTATTGAGATCACAGAAACCCCGAGAGTTTACAGGTGAGATGCTAGCTACCTAGCTTTGGATAGTAGTAATGTTTCCACAAAGACAACATCTGATCTAAAATTTGGAAAAATCACGCAGCATAGCATAGCATTTGAAAGAGTTCCCCCAGAATATACTCAAGTATGGTCTAAACGCCAATCTAACTAAGATTGATGGAGATGGACCATATGGCTAATACCTGTACTTGTCTATGTTTCCAAAGATGAAGCAAACAGTATTAGCAATTGCATTTATATGATTTTCGTAGTGGATCGACTAGCTTGTCACTATTCATAGTCACATCCCTCTGATTTCTCAAGGTTCTAGTAGCCCGTGATTTTGATTCGGACAGATAGCAGCAGATGTTGATACGCTCGTGGTAAAAACTGTTTTTGCAACTTATCCAGGGTCTTTTTCTGTCTCTTTCTACTAGGTTCTAGTAGAAAGAACTGGCAATTGAGGTCCCAGGGATTTCCAAAGGATTCATTGTGTGCTAGTAGTACGGTTTAAGCTGACATTTTACCTCCCGAACCCAATTTTGCTACACAGATCCCATTCACAGATGTCTCTAAATCTGTTCTGTTCATATTCACTTCGAGCATCACCACTGCTCTGGTGGACCTGTGTCTCCGGCTTTCCTCCAATATTCCACCAAAGACTTCACCGGCCACCAATGCTTAGTCGACAAGCCCTAGTTATCACACTCTTCCGGCATCGACTCATTTCGAGGGTGAAGCCCACAAAGTGGAATCTATATTTTTCCTTTCAAAACAAATACCCTAAGAAGGCCTTCACCTCTCTTAGGTATCTCTTGAATTCCTTCCTTCCTTTGCAGCCTTCCACGGAACAAGACCATCACCACCAACAAGAGGCACTCTTTGAACATTTGACCCTTAGAGAAGTCGGGGATCTTCTCTTTCTGAGTCAATCTTCTTTTTTTCTATTCTGCAGCAGTTTCTTTCATTACCGAAGTCTGCAGACCACCTTGCCCATCCACGACATTGCCCATCACCGCCAAAAGTTTCCAGCCTTTGATACCGCTCATCTGGCTGTTGCTCGTCTGGTATATCACCACCATGATTCCCTCCTTCAGTGTTACCCCTGGCGTCAACGTCCAGCCTGCCAGACATACCACGCCCGAGACTACCTATAAGCCCGTGTCAGTATCCTCTTCCATTTGTCTGACTATATTTGAAGCTGATATGGCGACTTAGTACTCTTGCCATTGACCTGGGAACTGAGTCGTCCCGTGTGACTCTCTACTTCAAGGATAAAGACAATGACGTCTTCATCGATGTCCGCGACCCGGACGCGCCCCTGGGCAGTAACAGCTGCGAATTCCCTGCGATTGTTAGCCTTTTCGACGACACCTTCTCTGGCCAAGATGTCATGCGCAACAATGCCAAAGGCTTGCCGGTCAAGTTCCTCTTCTATAACATTGCCGAGCGCGGAGGAAGCTACGAAGTTGATATTCCCGACACCGTCGCTGAGCGTGTCTACACCGTCTACATGCTCGAAGCCCTCTACGGTGAGGGGCGCTTTGTAGGCATGGCCGCGGCAAAGTTGCCCGAACTCGTGGATGAGTACATGGACACCATCCAAGCCGCTGTTGCCTCTTTCTGCGAGCAGGGCGGATATACCATCAAGGATGCCGTCTGTACCTACACGAGCAACGGTGAAGAGAGTGTGAGAATGATTCACACCCGTCTTCTCCTGAGCCTCTGCCCCGACTTGTTATTTGAACAGTTACACTTCATTGAGGAGCCTCACGCCCTCGCCCACTACTTGCTGCGCGAGCCTGGTCCCTGGATCAACGTTGATGGTCAGAAGGCTTCTCAGCTGCTCGTCTTCGACTTTGGCGCGCATTGTCTTGTAATTTGCATTGTCTTCCAAACCATTACCGTCAGGCAGACCGTTGACTGATATGACAATAGCACACGGCCATCTTCCAGCTGAAATGGAATGAGTCGGGAGCCGGCATTGCCGGAAAGCCTGACTTCTTTAGCGGCGTCAACATCATCAAGGGTGGGTTGAGTGTTTGCGGCCATAACTGTGAAAATGTTGGGCTGACACCCCTGACAGAAGCTTTCGGGGGCGTCGATTATCACGCCCACGTCATTGAGAGGGCTCTTCGATCTGAGATCAGCGGAGAGCTGTCCAAGAGCGAGCTGGAGACTGTGGTGAAGGGCATGATGGCCCACTTCGACGAGCAGCAGAAGGCCAAGCAGATGGGCAAGAGGGCTTTCGAGCTGCGTGGCGGAGGGCGCACTTGGCAGTGCAGCACCACTGCTGCAAAGAAGCTCTACCGAGAGGCATATGGAACGGCCCTGTCTCTCATGGACGAGTGTCTCGCTGACGTCGGTGCCTTTCCGACTGCCATTGCTGTCACCGGCGGCAGCTTCAATAACAATGCTGTCCTCAAGGCCTTCCACTCCAAGATTCGAGAGCGCAAGGAGATGGGTGCAAAGCTCAGCATCTTCCACAGCTACAGCCAGGCTGACTACCCGTGAGTAAAATTACTCCATGTTGTCTTGCAAGCCTTTTCATGGGATATGGCTGTTCCCATGTGAGAACTTTTGCTGATCCCTGACGCTACAGTTCCACTGCTATCGCCAGAGGCGCGGCCCTGGCCATCACGCACACGAAGTCTGTCCGCGACTTCCTAGATGAAGGTGCCGCTTTTGCCGTGTCCTCGCCGGACATACCTAACATGGGACGCGCCCCGCCTATTCTCCTCCACAACGGCGTATCCAACATGGTCAATCTCAGCAACGCTCAAAACTGCAAGTTTGCCATGCTGTGCAAGCCTTACTACGCCATCAACGGCGACAACGTCCAGCTCTTTGGCGCTGACCGCGCTTACAACATCTCCGGCCAGCACAGCTTCACCGACGTCTCCTGCTACCAGATCACCATGCAGTATCTGCATACCCAGGGCGGCCGCGACTACCTGATTGTCACCATCCTTGTCACCCCGGACGGGATTGGCCTTCCATACAAGATCATCTTCAAGGTTCCCGTTCATATTGATAGTGGTAGGAGAGTCCTGAAAGTTGACCACGACTACGATTGGAAGCCTGTGAAGGAGGAGGAGGACCATGATTATCTCGACGAGGACGACAACCATCTTGGAGACTATGATTTGGCCGCTATCAGAAGCTCCATTTGGCGCCGCTATCTCGCCGAGGAAGACGAGTAGAATTGAAGCAACTACTTAGGCTTTGGGGGTTTCGGAGGTTTCAAGGTTCTTGCCAATAGTTCTACATGACGACCTGCTATGATGAAAGACGATTCATGAGAGACAGAAGGAAGTTACGAACGCCTGCGGCCTACAAGCGTCATATCAGGCTATGGCGACTTCTCTGCGCGGGACAAAGATAATCATAACCTCAGATAGATAGCTCAGGAAGACAGAACGATGACATCGAGAACGAAAGCATCCTCTGGCAAATCTAGTGACCAAGATTCAATCCCCCTGTAATGGGCATTGCCGACCCCGAAGCTCCTCTTAAAGTAACAAACCCTGTTTCCGCGAAGTATTTTTGATGGTCATCAATCTGGTGGATCATCGCCTGGACCGTAAAGAACGGCAATTATGTCTCTGCTGAATCCCTATTACACGGTTTCGAGGAAGTCTCGGCGGTTTAGCATTGGAGAATAAAACACTGCATACAAGCGTGAGGGTGTGCAGTCAATGATCATGAAAGCAACCAAAGACAAGCGCATTCAAAAAGACTTTGTATGGAAAGAATATAGTAAGAACATATTGTGTTCCCGGACAGCTGAGTTGACATCCACCAGGGGCCTTCGTCAGTCGCTTGGGCTTGGATGTATTGGCGCTGCAGTCTACGTCCGGCGGTCTTGTGCTATTCCGCCCTCCTGCGGACAGGCTTCCTCATTGTGGCCGGCGGTTTGAACGCTGATTGTCACGTAACGGCCACGAGTAAAGAGTTTAAAAGACGAGGGTTGGTACGAATGCGGTAACCCCCTCGTTGGTCCCGAGGGGTGGGGACTCTGATTGTTCAATGGGAGAAGTCCCTATAGTTCAAGATATATGCATATCTCTCTCTTCATAGCGAAGCCCGCCCGATGCACCTTATTAAACCCATGAGAAAAAAATAACAATAATGAAATGTTTAGACCCTTTGCCATCGTCTCGTAAAACCCAAACGCTGATAACCACGCCAGTTGTTCCCTTTCCCCTTCTCTTTACTCTTGATCTTTCTGTCTCGTCTGGATCTGGTCATTTCTCTCTCTCTCTCGCTCTCGCTCTCGCTCTCCTCTTTTTCTACAAACTCCATGAGGATGTTTGAGTTGAACACTATTGGTTGAACATTTGAAACCCGGGAAATTCCTTCTTATTGCACCTCCTTCTCCTTGCCCTTTTCATTTGTTGCTGTATCATCTTCATTGTACAAACCGTGCTCGTCAATGTACTTGATGACTTCAGCAGGAATGAGCTATAATCATATTAGCAAATGCTGTCGGGAGCCAAGGGGGATTATTCATTGGGGACTTATAACTCACGTAGTCAATGCTCATATTCCTCCTCAACAATAACCGAATCTTGGTACTCGAAACATCGTTGGGAACGACTTGCGGGATGTAGTAGATCTGGTCCTCGTACTCCTTAAGGTTACCGAGGGCCTCATCAATATTCACACCAGCCCTCTCGAGCACAAAGGCGCCAAAGTCGCCGAGGATGTGTCTCAGATCGGAAGGCGACCAAACGCCCGGCTGACTCATGGTGTTGATCAGGTCAGCGCCGGCGAGCACGGCGATACGCACACGCTTGCCATTGCAGCCGCCGCGCTTGACGTTAATTTCGTGCTCAAAGTGGTCGAGCACGACGGCGGTAGGGACGTAGGCCGTCTGCTCAGCCTCCCAGGGGTCGACCATGAGGAAGCGGGATGTCTGCTCGGCGGCGATTTCGCACATGCGACGGCGGTGGCAGGCGGGCGCGAGGCCACGCTTCTTGTAGGCGTCGGAGACGGGGGACAGGTAGGAGCCGATGAGCTCAAAGTTTGTGTTGTAGCGGACGTAGTCTGCGGCCATGACGGCCATGCGGAGGTGGAGGAAGGTGATGGGGCTGTAGGAGCCCGGGGCGACGAGGACGAGGGGCTCGCGGTCGGGCTCGGATTGCTGGAGGCGGAGGCGATGCTCTGGGAAGGAGTAGCCGGGGGGGGCCATGGCCTCGATTTCTTCGGGGGTGGCGACCATCGTGAGGTTTCGCGGATGGGCGGCGGCGGACGCGGCGATGGTGGTGTGAGCGTTGCGCGGCGTGCTGAGACGCCGGAGAGGAGGGGTCGGCGGACGGTGGTAATACGCGGGGGGCGAGAAAAGCCGGAAACCAGCTCTCATCAACTCTTTTTCCTTTTCCTGGGACTGTTCGGATAGTAGGCCGATGCGAGAAGGAAGTGGTATCGACTATGGGGAGGACGGAGGAGCTAAGGGAAGGTCGGCGGGGGCTCCGTGATCTTCCTTGAGGGGTTCGGTGTCTCGGGACGCGGCTATCGGTTCGGTCGGTGCCTAGGTCATAGGCAGCAGCGAGGCGGAGGGACGGGGAATGACGGAATCTGCCTGTGAAGAAAAGAGGTGAAATTGGTCAGCCTTGCGCCATGTACGTCATGTGTTGATGAGACCTTGGGCAGAAGAAACGTGATAAAAACGTACCTTTTCGCAGAACAAATGTCGTTGGCAATCGGACAGTGACCTTTTCTTCTTGGGACGACGGTGGAAAAGAACGTTTCTGGTTGTTGAGGGGTGTGTTTGGAGTTCTAGTTTCCGGTCGGGGATTGCGTGACTAAGATTAAGAATGACACTGCGACTTGCCTTTTGGGAAGGGGGGGGGGGGGGGGGTAAAATGTGTGTTGTCGTCTACACTGGAGCCTTTTTTTTCTCCTCCGTGGGGGGGGCGGGGGGGGGGGGGGGGGGGGGGGGGGGGGGCGGGGAGGGGCGGGCGGGGTGGGTTTGGGGGGGGGGGGGGGGGGGGGGGTAAAATATCTCGTTTCGTCTAACCTAGGTACCTTAGTTTCTGCGCTGCTGGGTGGTACCGTGGTAGAATGGAAGACTCGGAGTGCGTGCGTGGGTGTTGCGGCGTTACGGCGTTACGGCGTTCGTCGCAGTGGTGCTACAGCCTGCAGGTGCTTCTCATCGAGGGGTTGGCGGGGCTGGCCGAAAGGATTTAGTCAGCTACCCCCCACTGCGGGATGCTCTGTGATTGGAGGGGCTGTACGGAAGACAACTGGGCCCATGGTGGAATTGCACGGCGTCTCCGTCTTCGGGGCTCTTCTCTACGGTGTCAGTGATGAGAATTTCTTCTTATTTCAATCATTCTATCCTATAGCTTTCTCACGTGCCGATATCTTGAAATGCATAAATCTGCATTGTGAATCATGACCGTCAAGTCGAGGTTTGGAACCCTTGGACGCAATCCACGGCGTCAAGTGCCATTGCCGAAGTGAGGGGTAGGCGACGGCCGACCGGCAAACGCCGCCATCACTTGGGCTCTCTTGATTTCCCATTCCAAGATGACAAGGTACTCGGATGAGTGCGGCAGGTTGCGCCTCCGCATCCATCAGGCTGTCCGGGAAGTATCTGGCTCATGGCTCCAGGAACTTCCGACTTACGAACACCGCTGAGCGCTGGAGTTCTGTCGTTGAAATACCTAGCGAAATGCGCTGATATCCACTCTGAAATTCTTCAGCACCTGTTGTCCTACCTCACCTTGGGCAACATCCTTCAGACACATACGGATACCTAGTGGCTCTAGCTTCCTGACTCGCAAGCACCACTTTCCCCGTGAAAGCTCCCTCCACAAGGCACCAACTATGAGCCTCGGCCAACACGTATAAATCCCAACGAGTCGCCCAGCAGATCAACGTGGCTGTTTCTCGTGCCTGAAAGATCGACGCGCCCGAGTCTGAAGACAACGTGCCCCAGCTTCTCACCTTACTATGTACAACGAAGGAATGCTGTCTCACTACGCCCGACCAATGTGTAAGACAGATGAAGTCGAGGCTCAGAGGTCTCTCCGCCACGTGACTCACGCAAACGTCGCGTGACACACACAGCGGTTGAAAAGGTTTGCATTGCCCCCTGGGGGGTGGAGGGATGGTATTCCTTTGACCGCAACGTCTCCCCCTCCGACATCGCCAGTCCCCGTCAGACAGGCAACTCTCTGCGCGCTCGCTTTGGGAGATCTCCTAGCGCTTCAGTTCCATGCTGCCGTTTCACTCGCCTGGGCCAAGAAAGCCCCAAGCATCCCCCGGCACTTTTTTCGGCGAAGAGACCAATCGCCGCGTTCTTTACCCTCTGCTCTCATGAATTGAATTTTGCGCCAATGAGCCAAGTAAGGCCTAGCCGCCCAGATTCCGAAGTTTGTCGGAATGAGGAACTCAGTCACAGGAATGCAGGAGCCACCGTCACTGGCCAGTGGCCACAGCGTCTGAAGTAAGTTCAGATGGCAGGTCACAGGTAGTCCTGGTAAATACCTGCTCAAGGCTGTTTTCTGAACGCGAGCTTCGAGGCTCACTGCATGAGCTGGTCCTTTGTGTTCTGTCGTGGAGGAGCGACAATGAGATGAAGATGAAACCTGCCCAAATTCCAAGCGCCTGGCATCTTCTGCCACCTCGGTCTTGACTGCGAAAAGGCAGAGAGTAGGCCATGGGAGGAAGATGTCCCGATGCTCGACTTTTATTCTTGGAGGGAGCCTGCGTTCGAGGTCGCGTCACAAACTTGGAGACCTCATCAAAGGCACTCTCGAGAAGGACATCTGACGGGTGGGAAAGTCACCAGCGGCTTGATCCAGCCGAAAAGCATCCCATTGTGAGCTACCGGTATTCCATCTCACTCGGCCTCCAGGCTCTACAATGTAGTAGCACCTCGCCTCGTATTTCGCAAACGATACCGTGTCCACCATGTCACTCCAAAACAAACCTCCGGCCACCATCATCAACTTGAAAAAAACAACCCGCAGGAAAATCCTCCGCCGCCCGCCGTGTACGGTGTGGGCTACCCTCACCCCGGCTCCGAGTGGCCCCGTCCTCTGCCCCTTCAATAACGCCCAAACAGCACAGACGGCTGGGATTCCCCACAAATTCTGCCCGTTTCGGAGGACGCCTACCGTCCGCCGTCCAATTTCGACCTCGAAACTTTCTGCCCATTTCCCACCAATCGCCCCAGCATCTCTCCGGATGGATGCAATCGCCGTCCGTATCAGGCAGGCTGGCAATGCTTAATGGATTCCAAAATCATGCTACTCTGTATATGAATCCAAATTAGGAGGTGATCAGCGGGTATAGATCAATGGAAACGGAATAATACATCAAACGCAAGGGTGCAACGATCTCTACCGTCCGGCCAAGCATCCCTGAACCAGCATCCACGGCCGCCATACGGCCGAGCAAGACCAACAGGCGCCGGCCTACGTCTCCATGTGCATACACGCCCCTTTCCAATTCCCGTTGCTTTCAGGGCAAGAAGGATCATGGGTGGTAGCAGGCCCCCTGATCAACCACCGCACACCACCCTCCCCGGTGGATCATCACCGCGAAAGCTGTCCATCGAGAGTGCAACATGGCAGACCGACCTACAAAACTAAACCCGGGACCCTCTCACGGGGGTTTTCCTCTTGGGATCTTGTCGCTTTGCTTTAGTATTCTGCTACGCGTGCCGTTTCCATCCACCCCCCTTGTTATAGCTTCTTTCTAACCGTCTTTTTTTTTCTTTCGCCAAAAGTTGTCCGTACTGGAACTCCTTTGTTTGGTTTCGGACTGTCTGGTACATCGCTTCCGTTCCGCTTCTTTACCACCCCCACGCATGCCAATCGTTTGTTTCCTCTGCCGACAATCCGACCATGAAGGCTCCCACGACCCTGCTGGCCATGGCTGCCATTCTCTGCCAGGGCGTGGCTGCTCTGCCCGCCGCCGGCTGGACCGGTACCGCCGTCACCCCGGCCAAGGTGATTGCCCGTGCCAATGCCACTCCCTCTGCGTTCCCTGGCGCCGAGGGATTCGGTCGCAACTCGATCGGTGGCCGTACGGGAAATGTGTACAAAGTGACCAATCTCAAGTAAGCTGTGGCCTACTTGGTCCTCATGTTCTAGGTCAGACTCTCCCTCTGACTTTATCGTGCGCCGCAGCGACTCTGGCACGGGATCCCTCCGCGATGCCGTTTCTCAACCCAACCGAATTGTCGTCTTTGATGTAGGCGGTGTCGTGAAGATTGACGCCCGAATCGTTGTGTCAAAAAATATCTACATTGCTGGACAGACAGCTCCAGGAGGTGTAAGTCGAGGATCTCGGGACCGTGACTCGGGATGACCGACGACCAACTAACACCAGCCAGGGTATCACGATCTACGGAAACGGCTTCTCCTGGTCCAATGCCAATGATGCCATTGTCCGCTACATCAGAATTCGTATGGGAAAGGGAGGCGACTCCGGCAAGGACGCCATCACCATTGCCGATGGCAAGAACATGATCTTCGACCACGTCTCCGTCACGTGGGGAAGAGATGAGACCTTCAGTATCAACGGGGACGTGTCTAATGTAACCATAGCAGACTCCATCATCGGCCAGGGCCTAGAGACTCACTCGTGTGGCGGCTTGATGCAAACCAACGAGGGTGGCGTGTCCCTCTTCAGGAACCTCTACATTGACAACAAGACGCGCAACCCAAAGGTTAAGGGCGTCAACTCCTTCATCAACAACGCCGTCTACAACTGGGGCGGCGGAGGCGGCTACATTGCCGGAGACTCCGAGGGAGCGAGCTACACAAACATTATCAACAACTACTTCATCTCGGGGCCATCCACCTCCGTCACGGCCTTCACCCGCGGCAACGCCAACTTCCGCGGCTACGTACAGGACAACTTTTACGACTCGAACCGCGACGGCGTTCTCAACGGCGCCGCCCTCTGCGTCTCGACGACATGCTACTCCAACATGGCCATCCAGACCACCGCCTTCGACTACCCTGCCCCGGCCAACGTCCTCACCGCCACCGATGCCGTCGCCCACGTCGCCGCAAAGGCAGGCGCCTCCATCGTCCGCGATGCGGTCGACGCTGCTCTGGTCAAGGAACTCCTTTCGTACGGAAAGTCCGGCAAACTCATCTCCGACGAGGCTGACATGGGTGGCGCCGGCGATATCGCGGCCGGTACGGCCAAGAAGGATACCGATGGCGACGGCATCCCCGACGATTACGAGTCTGCCAACGGCCTGAACCCGAATGACGCCACTGATGGTATGAAGATTGGCGCTGGCGGCTATACGAACCTCGAAATCTACGTCAACTCGCTCGTTCCTGCAGTTTACTAGATTCGCCGTCTGGCAGGTTGCTGCGTTTGTTGAACGTTCATGCAACTGCATTGGGGATGTTAGGGGGTTGAAAGGGACCCTAGGTTGATATCGAAAACCCTTGGCTGTACATGGCACGCTCTACCACTTCTTCTTGTGTATACATATTACCCATTGTCGTCAGTCTAACGACGAGGTACATATATTCCTTCAAATGAACATGTGTGTTCACCTTTTCAAGCCTTGGGACTTGAATAGCATATGAATATGTTATTCCGCAAGTCAGACCGCTATTTTTCTGCTACTCTGTGAAAGGCGGGAGGTGGACCTACACCGACGTTGTTTGATGCTGCCGGTGCCGGGCTGGGCGGTAGAACTGTGGGGCGCGGGGCGCCCTAACTACTCGGTCCACTCAGGTAATTCAAGTACACTTCCGGGTTCACTCCGAGAATAAGTGGAACATCACCCGAAGAGCATGAACCAAACTGCCACCTAACCATCCTGCGAGAGCAATACAGACCATTGCGCTCTCCCTTTTCCTGGATCGACCACAAGACCGTCCCTCGTTCCTTACTCTCGATTCCAAGTCGGCTGGAGCAATACCATATGTGCATTGTGCCGCCTTCCTAGAATTCGCTCCCATCTCTTCTCTAATCAGCCTCAAATTCCCTGCAGAAGTCGTTCAGGGCGGTGCCATGTCATGAAATCGAACCAGTGGTGATAACCTCAAACCCTTTTTTTTTCTTTCCCTTTTTTGTAATTTCCATATTGCAGAACACCAGACACCACTCACTGTTAACGACTATCACTGCGCCACAGTGTGTATTGTCACGAAACCTGACTAGTATCAGCACATACTAAGCTGTCTACCACGTGCATTCTCACGTGGCCCTGACAATCACTCGATATTCAGCGTCTTATCTTTTCCTCATTCACTTTGGGTGGATATATACCACTCTCTACCCACTTGATGGGCCCATTGCTGCGTGCCATAACTCGTGACACGAATCCTTAGTAGAAACGCATGAACCTGGAGCTCGTAATATTGAGTAACTTCCCCCACCGGCATGAGCTGCGACAGATTTGGATCTTCCATATCGACTGGACATTATGTTTGTCTCGGTAGAAATAATACATGTTTACGAGGCGTTCAAGACTATCAAATTGGTGGCTGCTGATCCCACTGGTCTAATGGTCTTGCTCAGGGCACGAGGAAGCTACATTAAAGATCACTCATTCTGCTAAGGACTTTTGCTGATGATCATGGCAAGAGTACACAAAAGGAGACAATCAAATGGTGGCTTGACTAAAACTTCCTAGATAGGCGACTTTCACATTGAGCAGCCACCCAAAGTGGCCAGACAATACTTACAGATTATGTAGTACGGCACCATTGCTGGTTCAAAACAGACTGGCATTTGCCTTGATTAAATTGTGTGTCGCTGACATCGTCAGGCGGTGTGCAAATACTTGGATCGTGCGCGTGACCGACCGCTGCGCATCCGAATAATAAACAATTCCAAAACTTCCCGCAAAATGTGAATGTACTACTATGTTGGTATCCCTCCCGTCAAAAAGTCCCGCTCGAGTGTTTGCCGCCCCCAAGGCATTCACCATATCGACATCCTGAGTCATCCCCAACCACAACCAGAGAGTGTCTCTCGGAAATTAATCTCTCATCGTTTGAAGACTCAACCATCTGATGGATACAATCAGGGTATCATATACTAAAAGATCCTCTCATTGCTCTGACTTTCCCGACACCTGATGGCACCGTCAGCTCGAGCTCACTTGTTTGGTCGCTACCAATGGCTTTCATGTGAACGAAGCGACCGTTTCTCAATCGGTCGTGTTGATCGCTTCGGAGTACCTCGATCCTGACTCCGCCTTGACGACTTTCAGTGTCGCAACTTCCAAGTCGGATCTGATGACGACCGCGCATGTCCTTCCACTCTTCTTTGAATGTCGTCCAACTGGTCATGAAGAAGATGACGGCATTCCAAACGCCTTGAAGTGGGAGTACCGTGGCGCTGGCGACGTTCAAGCCAAAGCTGACTACCTCAGGCTTAAGAAGGTTGACTACTCTGTTGATCGAGCTTGGTGTCCACGTCACCAAGACAGAGATAGCGAATATGAAACTTGTCCGCAGGTATGCAAGCTTGACAGGATCTAGGCGCTCCAATCTGTCTGAAAATTTTGTTCGAACACGTCCAATTCGTTGAAAAACAGATCGCTGCGGCTTCGGCGGGGGAGGATTCGATGTACACGTGGTCTCGAAGCGAGGACTTGGCGAACCTTCCTCTTCACTTGTACGCCACGATCGCTGGTGTCGAGGCTCTTGGCTGTCCGACCCCTTCTTTATGGCGGTTGGTGGTTGTTGAGGAGTCCAAGGTCTGGGTGTCATTGTTGTAATTTGAATATCCGTCACGGCGGTTCCGTAGTATTCGGTACGACTGGTGAGATTCTGGGACGTGTCAGTGCAGGGCCGATCATTTCGAGTATCTGCACGTGCTTGGTAACATACCTTTTCTGCCGAGTCCCGCTCATCTGAGCAAGATATATCTTTGCAGTCTCTCACAGTGTTGCTGAAGGTGAGGTTGTGTAGTTGGTTGCGGTGATGGAAAACATGGTAGCCGACGGCAAAATAAATGACACACGAACCGACAATGCAGGTCCAAATGGGAATATAGTAAGTGAAGATTCGAAGCTTGGACCAATCATGGTTTATCCAGCACCATATCTGTTGAAGTCAGTCCCGGGTTTCCCTCTGGTGATCGTGAAGCGGAATTTACATACTGTTGCATCTCCGTAGATAAGGTCTTGCGGACCACGAGGCCGGACTACGAGACAAACAATGGCCGGGACCAAGGGGAAACCAAAGCATATGGCGCAGTAGACCCCAATGTAGCGTCGGAAAGAAGAAGGATTGGCACCGGCGAAGAAGACGAGGTAGACGTTCACAGCCATGGCGAAAGACCACCACGGGTCAGATTGCATGAACCTATTGGATCGATCCATCAGTACCGTTTGCCAAAAGGAAGACTGAGGGAATAAGACGAACATTTCTAGCAAAAACGCCTGTGCCTGACAGAGAGCGGATTCTGCCCCAGCGCGCATGCCATCGTAGCCCATGGCGCAAGCAATGCTAGCGCCGACATTGGCAAGAGACGCAAAGACGATGAAAAGATTTGGAACACTTCGAATGCGCTTGAATTTCCAGTAGGTGATGAATATCAGGGTGACTCCAAACAACGACAGGGACGCTCCAATTCTTTCGAGAGCGATAATAACGTCGACCTGAGGCTGGCTGAGAGTCTGAACCTTTCCCCCCATGTCGGCGATAGGTCCTTCCGGTCCGTCCATGGTTATAGTTGGGAATGAAGATGCTCGATCCGCTGTGCTTCAGCGACTTTGGTAAACGATCAAGCTGACGAACAAGGCAGCAATTCGACCGCAGGCTGGATAAAAAGGTCAGTCTTCGAAGATATTCGTGTTCTGCGTAGCAAAACGCATTCTAGGTCAAGAGCTGCAAGCATACCTGCCTCCGTTTCCCGGCAGCTGAAATGCAGTCTGCAATGCGGAAAGACTCGGCCACCTTGATGTATTTTTGAAAGGACCGAAAGATGAAGCGTAGGCGGTGGTCGAAGTGACGGCAGAGGTGGCACAAACGGCCGGCGTGGCACAAAGAGGAAGCGAAAATTCGTCGCTGACAAGAAACGACAGAGACGCAAGGAGGGGAGAGTATTGGTCGGCATGCATTACAGGCCTCGAGGGCCAAAAGGCCAAAGCAGTATGCCGTGTTGCTGGAAGGCAGCTCTGTGTGACGAGCTGCTGGCCTCTGCAGCACTGGAGAAGCCGAGGTTTGAAGCAGGATGAAAAGACTAAAGCGTAGTTGAGAAGGGGACAACCGAGAGGTCAGAAACGAAGAGAAGGCGAGATCATGTATAAATCTCAGACAGCCCAGACTAGTAGCCACATGTGGTCGAGACGCTGCATGACCGACTGCGGATATGCTCGCTTGGAACGGGGAGCAGGGCCGACGCAAGGAGAGGTTACACGAACGAGAACGGGAGAAGAGGAAGTGACATGGGCTGAAATATCGACGGCGAGCCGCAACTGAGATGAGAGGGGATCTTCTGTGAGGCGTCAAAGGGGTTTTCAGGTGAGAGAAAATACAAAAGACGTTTGAATGCGGAGGATGAGGAGAGGCTAGGAAGCTGTCACGGTTCCCGATTCGAGCCAGGTGCGACGGGATTCTTCTCTGATTGGAACTGGCGGCAATATCAAAAGAGTTATGGCTTGAATTGGAAGTGTCGACACGAGGGAGGAATATCCAGGAAGTAGATGGTGTGGTTGCGCGGTTGAGTTGAAATGATTGGGCACGATGAAGGACCGGGGATAAAGGGGAAGTACCGGAGAAGGAGAGAAGGGGAACAGGGGAGGAGCGTATACGTCCGGAGGCGGTTGCCAAGAGATGAAGTCAAAACAGAGCACTGTGGAGGGAAGGCACGGTGGAGGTGGATTCGGGGGGTGGGAAGGAGGAGGACGAACGGGCATATGTGGGTGAATTACTAGGTACCCTGCCTCGACCGAACAGGCCTTACTTTGGTGGATGGAGCCGGTGTACTTGATGTCATCGACCCTGAGGGCGGGCATTCAAAATCATGAATGTTTACAACCTTGTTCACGCGGGGTGCTGGGGCGCCTGCCTATGGGAAATGATAGCGCACGATGTAATGCGCAAGTATGGATATGGACTGGCGAGGAGGAATATGGGTTGCATTGGACTACATGGGTTGGATGGCGGAAAGGTACGACAGCGAGACGGTAAGACGGTACAACGGTCCGGCGAGAACGTCTCAGACACAGTATCTGTAGGGCAAAGATGATGCAAGGCCTCAACCTGTTTCGTTTCTCCACGACTGCCACACTGTAAGCCCAACGAACGGGTCCTTGCCAGACACGATGTATGCAACCTTACAAACATGCAGCTGCAGGTCGGCGCAAGTCTCTTTTCTATACAGGGCTGGGCAGGGCTGGGCAGGGTGGCAGTCAAATGGACGTAGCCCGGGCAAACAAAAAGAAAACCGTTGACGAGGGAGAGGGAGCTCGGCAGATGGAACGAGGCCCCGATGGCACAAGAGCAAGATTGACATGATGCTTGCTACTGATGTTTCCGGGAACGAGAAGCTTAAGTGGCAAGTAAAGTGCCAACACCTAGCAATCTCTTCCACGTTCCACATGAGATGACCTCAGTCAGCGGCTTCGTCAGGAGCCGCTGGGTGACCGAGGATAAGGTAAGGCAAGGTACCATGGTGTCGTGGGGAGCGAAGCAAGTAAGGTAGGTACCTAGATGCGCCTCATTGTGAGGAGGGTAGATGAATAAGACGGATAAAATTTCTTGCACCCTCATTGCCTGCCCTACCTTATGGAATGCCTTACTTCCACGCTGTAGCACTGGCGGCAGTAAAATTTCGGAGGTCTTGCTCCAACGTGTAGATCGGATGAAAGTTGCCTGGCTGGATCTCATTCTCGGCTTGGACAATTGTCGCGTCCTTGATGAGATGACAGGGGAAGAGCCACGGCACCTCAGTGCAAACGAACCAGGAGGGAGCCCGGAGAGAATGGAAGGAACCAAGAGGAATACGACACCCCTTTCCACTTGGAGGGAGAGTTGAAGTTGCGTTTGGAGCCTACCTACCTTAGGTAGGCCATGCCTGATTCCCGGTTTGCACCTTCTGCCTGCCTCCACATCCTGCCTCCTGCCATTTCCCACTTCTTGCCTCGCTCTGGCAACCCCAGTCCTCAGGTATCCATGGCAAATCAAGCGATCAAGGGAAAATGCAACAGGAAGAAATGAAAGGCATCGACTATTCTGGTCACCTCATACTTTCCTTTACCTTACTAGGTAGCTGCATGGCCAACGCCTCAACGTGTTGACCTTCTGCTTCTCTGACCGCCCTTCCTGACGCACGCTCTTCCCAAGGCAGACTGCCGCATCATCGACTTTTCATTCGCCATGCGTCTTTTCATCTTGCATCTCCCCACGCAGCCCGCCGTTTTGTCGGTCAGATCGAGCATGCAGTCCCGAGGCGTCATCTTCGAGCACACGGTGCGGCTTTCTCCATGGCGGAGTCGACGGATTCGAATCGCTGCCGTTAATCTTTAATCTCATGGTCGCTTATCGAGACGCAAACCGCCTTTGATGGGAGACAAATAAAGAATCGAGACAAGAAATCCACTGTCGGCTCGTGGTCCGATCTTCCTCTTTCAAGTCTCAAGTCCAAGGGTTTTACCATTGTTCTATCTCCTCGAGACTTCTCTGAATTGAGTACTGACCAGATTGACTAGCCGAGCTACCTAGTCTGGTATATGGAGAATCCCTGGAGCCTGCCGTCGTCGCACCCAACCTTGCATGCGTTCGTTTGCCCAAGATGCACCGTCTATCCCTCTGTGCCGCAGCTGGAAGTCCCACCATTGATGGCTGAGCCGGCGAGTGAACGGGCTGAAAATAGAGGCAGAACGCAGCCATGACACTCGGTTTAGGCTACATCGAGCAGTGCCAATAACCTGGGACGCAGTAATCGTGTCCACACCTGCCGCCCACGACTCCTGTGATGGACTACGAATACAGCGTAGATGCGTGGAGGTGCAGATGAGGGCTGACGGCGCAGTAAGAGCAAACGACGGACCCCTCGTTCCAATGCCCAACCAGACTTCGAGGTCTACGCACTGCACTGTTGTTTGCCTGCCCGCCGCTGGCTGGACCCGACTCTGTCTGCACGAATCACAGATCGCAGCCCGCTACTTCACCTATTCCATGGTTTGCCGTAAAAGCCTTCGTGAACCAAAAGAACTGCCCATCGGAGACCCGTGCCCAACTTTCAGGCCAGACTCGACAAATCCGGCAAACGATGTCGTGGGAAATTCTAGTTCCTGGACTCTCTGTATAGCTGCGTTGGTCCTGCTTCTCTTACCCATCCCTTGCGCTCATTTCTCGGGCCAAGACAGAAGCAATATGCCGACTCTCAATAGATGTTGCAGACCTCGGTAGCGATCCAATCGGTACTGCGTTCTGTGGCTCTGACAAATGCATCCCGCCTAAATGCATCGGGTTCTTCTGGCCAATGAGCGGCTATTAACAAGGCAGAAAGAACGCACGTAAGACCATTCAAGCGAGATCACCAGCTCATGCCGGGAACTTGCAAGAGGCATCAATTGCCAGGCACTTGACTCCAAAGACTCCAGAAAGTCTTGCGTGTGCGATGGAGTCCACGAAAGCACAATCACGGAAGACCAGTTGCGAACCTCAATGGGGCGGGAAACTTCAACAGGACACACACTATTCCAATGGGCAAGCTATAACAGGCGCATATAGATACCAGTGCCGGGTGGGCACTTCACAGTTTCGTGCCCTCCAACCGCCCACATGGTCGCTTTGGTGTATCGGCGGTAGGTCCTCAACTTGCCCTGCTGTCCAACGCTTCCCAAACCCCTCATGATCGAGATACCGGTACACAAACAAGGAATCCCTACGTTGACACCGAGAGTCAGGCCTTTCCATCGCCCTGGTCACCAGGCCTTCGATGTGGCGTCTGCAGTTTGCTGTGAAAAGAGGCGCGCCCTCAAACCCTGCGCCTTGTGGCTTCCCATTTTGAGCAGTCTTCTGGTCATTCCCATATCAGTTTGCCAAAAAACCACTCGGCCCATGTTCTGCTTTCGTGTCGCTTGTTTGCTTCCTTCGCTGCAGTCAACCGGCGAAAAACTATTCGTTGTGACAACGCCAGGCCCAGACTGACTGTCTCACCTGGTAAACCCTCTAAACTCTCTGTCTGAGTTAAGCTCAGCAAGGTAGTTCGAGTCCGCCCATCACATGGCGCTGCCCGTGTCGTGTCGTCCTGGAGTCAGATGCTGATGGCGATTTTTCAGACTGCGCGGCACTAATTATCATCAGCAATAATACGCACAGTAATACTCACTGCCCTTTCACGATTGCCAAGCTTTGATGCTCATTTACCCGAGGCAGCCCATTTTTTTCTCATTCTTCTGAAAATGACGATGGTATCTTATTCAACAGCTCCCCGTCATCTTTGGGAACTTCTTATCCATTTTTCAACGGTGACCCATGAACAAATACTCTCTTTTTGCCTGATCCTAAGTCCCGTGCAAGTTTCAGTCGTCCAGACCATATTCTACTTGCATGTATATGTAGCTGATGACTACCCCTTGGTGTCGTTAGCCATGGTCTGAAGTTTGTGTTTGGCCACCAACAGCACCCTTTCGACATCAAAATCCTTGATGATATGGTAGCTTCAGGCCCTCGCGGCTTCCACACCCAGGCCAAAGCCCGATTCCGAGGTCAACTCTAGCATTCTCTCTGCCACCCACCTCCCGTTATGAGGACCGGCGAAACATGAAGTTCGTATCATTACCATTGGCCAGAACATTGTCATAGTTCGATATGCGAGGCCTCCGGTTGGTGTCTCTTTCTTCCCCTCGAGCCCAAACACAATTCGGATGTCCTCGATAACATCTCTAACGACGGAGACACCATCCGACCAGCTTGGCATAAGACCCAAGCTGATGGCGACGTGTTCGCAGCTCTCCTTTAGGATGTTTCGTAACTCAATGGTTCTTTCCAGGAGGTAGACACGAAGAGAACGGTAGTGGCTCCTCGCAATGGCAACTGATGACTCAGATGATAGTGAGAAAAGACCATTAAAAACTTTTTGCTGCTGCCCAAAGCACGTTGAAGCGCCAGAGATACCGAGAAATGCAATAGCTGCCTCGAGGTCGCTGCTCAGATCGATGCCGCTTCGGACCAATTCCAACAAGTCCTCCGGCGGGCTATCGTTAAACGTGGATGAATTACTCTGGACTTGCACCTTGAAGTCAAAGGCCTTCTTAAAGTCAACCACTTGTCGAACAAGTGGCTCAAGAACAGGGCCCTTGCCCCAAGGAGTTTCCATCTCTTCCAGCATTGACCAAAGAGGCGTCAGGTGGTCCCGTTGTATAAACATTTCCATCAACTTTTCCCGGACATGTCAGCCAGAGGACCTTTGCTCGCAAAGAAAAAAGAGACCACACAACTCACTGCTGCATGACAGAAGAATGTGAAGCAGGCTTTGTCCACTTCGTTGGTCAAGCCATGATGTGCCCGAAACTTGAAAAGCTGCAAGCCTCCAGCGCCGTGAGGAAATACGTTTTCTTGCAAGTCGATCGTGCTTGTGCCTCGCTTTCCATTGATAACCTGATAGGTTTAGCCAAGGGCCTAGCTAGACCTCGGAGTCCGGGACACGCCCCCAGGTATGCACGCATCAGGATTGAGAGGACCGACAAACCTACCTCAAACATACCAAACAAAAACAAGGTTACCAGATTGGCATCATCCCGCACTGCAACTGGGTCTTGCAGAGCTTGGTTCAGAGTCGAAATAGCTTTGCCGTAGTGTCTTCGGGCTTCGACCATGAGCCCTGACTGGTGAAGTGATCGAGAAGCGCTTGCCAAAGCCACGGCGTGAGTGGCGTGCCGGGCGTGGCTGGCATCGGAGAGGTCGATGTCATAGTATTCGGGCAGCCGACTGAATATCAATATGCTCGCCTGTGCCGCGTAATTGGCATGGAACCGATTTACCGATAACACTTCCGGGCCGACCTGAATGCACTTTGAAAGTACAAGCTCCGGCTCTTCTTCCGAATCCAGCAGTTTCTGGGAAGAGTCTTTTCGACCAAGGACCACTGGCCCAGGTGAGCTGTCCTGCGATTGACTTTGGTGACGTGTTGGGGGCGGGTGTGGACGATGTTTCCACCTAGATGTCCATGATGCTGGGTACCCGGAAGACCGTCGTTTCTGAGACGTAGAGAGGAATGCCTTGCGTGGTTTGTGGGCGTCGCGCTGAATTTACCAGTCAGCATCGCTATGATTATCGAATAGCCGAGTTGTCTGAAGCAGCGAAGCTTACCTTCCCGCGACTCTCTTCGACCCTCGAATGGCCCTCCTGCGGTTTGGCCAAACTGACCATAGCGACTAGGTCTCGTCAATCCAGTGGGGATATGGGCTCGACATTCGAGCGACTTCTTGTTGAGCAATACGTCGTCATAGCCAAAGATGACGCACAAGGTCGGAGACTGCGGGCATTGAAGCTATGTAAGACCAAGCCAGGCCAGGTCGGTTGGGGAAGCTCCCCCCTGATAACTGTGGAAGCTTGGAGAATGTGTGATCTGGATGATCCCAGTAGCGAATGTTCGCAATCGTAGCGGCATATCCCATGTATTTGACGTCTACCATCCTTGGCGACGCCGGCGAACACGGCGTGGGCAGAAGCCTCCCAGGCGAATCACCTCGGCGATTTAGGCGTGGACAAAGCCTATTGATGCCAGTCCGGTGGTGGCGGACATGGGTGAGACATCACTTTGACCCCACCCCCCCCCCCCCCCCCCCCACCCCCGCCCCCCTCCCCGCGCGCCGACCCCGCGCCCCGCGCCCCCCACTCCGATAAACGCCGCCGCCCCCCCCCCACCCCCCCCCCCCCCCCCCCCCCCCCCCCCCCCCCGAACTGGTCAAACTCTAAATGCATGCAAGTCGCGCCGCGCTTGTACTAGAGCGCCAAATATCTCGCGCCAGGTCCTCAAAGAACCCCCCGGGTCAGGGCTCCGGTGGCTGACTGTCTTTGTTCGTTGGCCCTTTTTTATCATTGGGATTCGACATGTCCCGGGCTGTCGTAAGCACTCCGACGCTGAGATACGTCGGCAATGACGATGCTGATTGCAATGCCAGACCTGCAATTCTAGCGGTAATAAAGGGGCAGGCTGAGGCATCAAAGGACCCATGATATGCCGAGTTGAGGGCCGCAAAAACTCTGAGCTCAGACTTGACCATGAGGCTTAATTTGCACAGACGACACCTTGATTCCTTGCATCCAGGGTCTTTGCCTGCTCCTGCTGAGGAATCATTCACCGGCGTGAAGGGGTCTTATTCTGTTGGCTCGTGCCCCGCTCGAGCTGCAGGATATTGGACCGTGACAACGGCTAGATGATCTGTGGCATACGATGCCGTTGGATCCACAAGCGACGACGAGCCAGGACTTGGAGCTACTATTTTCAGCGTGGAAGCTGCTCGCCCATGGCGAACCATCTCCAGTTGGATGGATGGCAAAGTCGGATGTCCTACCGCGGCATTAAATATGGATTGGGGCTCGTCAAACCGTGCCAGACACAGAGGGGTAAGATTCACGTATTGAGCCGAACCAACATGTCAAAACTCAGGTACGAAGTTTACTAGAGTTGGCGAATTGCGCATTCCGTACGACCCAACGATTTGTTGCCGCGAAAAGCAGCTGACAGCTTGAGCTGACATCCACATGCAGTATCGAGATTCTCGTTTGCACCTTGTACGGGGATTCAAGGATCAAGCAGTAACACTTACTCGAGGGGAGATATCTCCTGCTCTGGAATACTTGCTAGCAAACCGCTACTCTACACTGTCACTGAACCGCTCTTTTGGGCCACAGAGTCTGACGTCAAAGACCCCTCAAACCTAGCTATGGAGGGGGAGAAGCCGTTACATTCGGAGGGTGGGGGGCAGGGTGGGAGCTTGGGTCTGTTGTTGAACCCATCGTTTGCCTTCCACCGGTACACATGTGTGATCTCCCGGGTTGAAGCTGCAAAGACGATTTTCTCCAACTTTCCCCAGCACTCAGAGAGTCACAGCACAGTCATCACAAGAGCGAAAAGCTCGGATTCTCGCTAGGCAGCTGATTGGAGGGACGGCAGCGGACTCATCTATTTTGCGACGGGATCCCAGACAAGCGCCAAAGGCCGACAACCATCGCCGACGGACTTAGTCGGCAAGTTGTTCATGCGAAACCACACACCTAATGGACGGACGGCATTTCCATATCCACGGCTACTGCACCGCCGGCGGCGGCGGGTTGCCGCTTTGCTAGCGAGTCTTCCGTCTTCATAACGCTCCAGCCACCTCGCTCACGTCGCCCTTGGTCCTTGTGTTACGCCGCAACAGTGGGTGCGTGCCGGCGTTTGACGGCAATATGACCGGACCTGCGGGGTCTCGGCGCTGCCCACGATGAGCGGCTCTTAGACGCCCAACTCTATCGGGCTCCCGATGTTAGCCATCCCGCTTCGACCTGTCAGTGCCGATTGCTGTGTGATTCCCATCGGCAACAGACCTGTACTTGATTCCGTGAAACCCTGACGCCGCTTTGCCGAAAGGGCTGGCAACCTCTATTCCAAGTCATGGTTGTCGAAGCCCAATTGCCGAAGACCATACCTGAACAAGTGGAAGTTCGACACGTTCACAGACGGAGAGCAGTCAACTACTTGCCAGGATGCCGAACCGAGAATCTGAGACTGGCGGTGAACCGAACCCTCTATTTGTACCCTGCTTTAAGGCGCAATCAAAGTTGTTTAAGATTACGAGACACAAGCCCGAGACTGGAGCCAGCAGTCCCTTGCAGCCCCGTCACGGTGCGTCCCCCACCATCCCGCGATGGCTTTACCGTCCGTGTCGCCGGCAGACCGATACCGTCGCCGCTGCCGGCAGTTGACCCCGAAGCCACCACCATACAAGAAAAAGACGTTGCTTCATGCCGACGCGCTTGCTACTTTCAAAGGCAGCATGCCGATCTTTTGAAACCACCTCTCGAGATGCCCATTAAACTCCTCGCTCTCGAGTTGATGAAACCAATGGCCCTTGCCCTCGATCAAGACAACCTCGTCCAGCGCCTCGTCGCCCTTCGGCAGATGCTCACGATCAGTAGCCACGTACCAATCGTCCGATCCCAGCGTCAGCCGCGGACACCTGAGCTTTCCCGCAAAGGCCTTGACTGCGTTCTCCTGGCGGCCGAGGCTGTGTTCCGCGTCGCCCCAGCCGCCCCAGCACAGCGCGTACATGACGGCCTTGTCAAACTGTGCCATGCGCCGGAGGTGCCACGTCTTTTGCCAGGCTGGACATTCGGGCGAGTAGCAGTACGTGCTGAAATGCTCAATGAGTATCGGGAGGATCGCCTCCTGGGCGCCGGGCGCGTCGAAGAGGTGGACGTCGCGCTCGCGGACCGCGTTGGAGAAGGCGTGGATGGGGTCCACGCCGATGGAGGCCTTGACGAGATCCGGACGGGCCGTGGCGATGTAGTACCCCGCCGCGTCGCCTAGGGAGTGGGAAGCGACGATTAGGTTCTGGGTGACGCCGAGGTGGGTCAGTAGCGCGAGCATGTCCTCGGCTGTGGACTGCGGGTAGTACTCCACGACGTCCGGGTCTGCGGAGTTTTCGACCCCGGGCCAGGCGCGGATGCCCGGCGTCGGCTGCGGGGCGGAGGATTTTCCCTGTCCGCGGCTGTCGACGGAGATGACGCGGAGGTTGTGGGACAGGAGGAAGGGGACCTGCCAGCTCCAGTCGTGCATTTCGCAGGAGAGGCCTGTGATGAGGAGGACTGTGTATGGGGCTGAGGCAGGGCCCTCGTCTAGGTAGAAGAGGTTGAAGGAAGGGTTGCGGGCAAAGTAAGGCATGGCGGCGGTCGACTATTGAGGTGTGCGATGAGCGGTTCAATGAGTTGAGGAAGTTTTGGTGGTAGACATCACGGTTTAGAGGGGCCCATTCCGCTTGTTATTACATTGTGGACAGCGATGTTTACTGATGTACTTTTGTTCCTACGCGGAAGCCATTCCTCGTGTATGTACGTCTCATTTTGTACGCGTGTAGCAGCCAAGGCCGATGGCTTACTTGGTGTGTTGTGCAGTACGACCCGCCAATCTAGGACATATGCATCGAAAAATTGTGTTGAAATACTGGGTCCGAGTGATTTTGGTGATGTGCCGTCGTTGGGTTTCTTGGCCCGGTCCGCGAAGTCTGACGTGAGATTGTTGGGTCAGTCCGATGACCTTTCCGGTTCGATCTTTGGCAGCGCAGGATAAAGATATCCATAATTGAAGGGAAAGTTTCATGTTGGAGGCGATACACTGTTAGTAGAGTATGATTGAGTATCATAATCTTTTGATTGTGTCGAGGTGGTGTTTACGACGTGCCTAATCCGGATAATGTGAGGAGCCGGAGAAGTTCGGGTTCGGGCCCGGGCAGCTGCGGCGCAGCGGGGTTGCGGGGTCGGGACCGTGGCTTTGATGGAGACTCGTCCGCTTTCCGGGGCCGGAGGGCATGCGGACGGGCTATGTCAGCTAATGCAGGCCAACAACGTCTTATCAACACGAAGACGAGGGACAATATACCTGTCTTTTGACTTCAGAGCTTGGAATCTTGAGGGGTGATTGGGCGTACTGTAGGCATGGCATGGCATTCAGCAAGCGGACAGGTAGGTTTGGCAGACGTCCGAACAAAGAGTTGGTTCCTCATCGCTGAGCCTACCATTACCAAACGTAAGAAATATATCAAGGATACATTATAACGTGTATTGCAAGACCTGGACTCTGTAGGAATGGCCGTGGCTGTGTTTGGCCAGAAGAGTCAATGCGCGTCTGACGCACCTTTCTAGTTGATTTGATATGAGTTCCGCCAGATTACATCAGCTCCAATTTATTCATATCGCTTGGTTAATACTTATGTATGAATATGAAACAAGTCTTAAGCAAAACAGTTTTTAAATTAGATCATGATTGACGTGCTGAAGACACGAATCTTGCTATTGCCATTAGCATGTTTGATATGCGGCGGTGGTTGCTCAGCAGGCGTCAATGTACTCAATCACTCTGCATCCCATCTTTGGGGCTTGGAGGTCTGTATGGCACTCCTGCTCTGATAAGAAGTAGAAGAGAATCAAAGTAAATGAGAAAACACAACTTGAGATCTCTCCATAGAGGTGATGATTGCTTTGAAGCTGATGGATTGGAAGAAGATTCTCGGCGAGACATCCATGAATAAAGATGAAAAAGATTGGGCGGTGGTATCTATTTAGAAAGACTGGTACTATCTATTCCATACACTATTGCGTGGTACAGGGAGGCTCCAGCGGCTTGTAAGGGTCTCATATATCTTTGCTCTAGAAACTCCCCTTCGAGACTCAGTAATGCAATCAAATTTCAAGTTTCTGCTTCCCACGCAGATCCAGAGGTAAATGCTTCATTTCTGGATAATTCGGTTGCCAGCGAAACTATTTACATAGCTTGGGCTACTCTGAGAATCTTTTAATCCTCACTTCCTCATTCTCGTATTTTGAAGATCACTGTAGAACGTTAAACGAATGATCAATGAGGAAGAAGCTAGATTCCAGGGCCAAGGTCTCAATTCATCCCCTTCCAAGTCGAATTCCAAAACTCAAGCAAAAATGATGTTCGAGCTGCCAGAAATACTTTTCGGCCACAACTGACCGATTTTCTTTGGAAGAGTTGCACTATGACCTTTTCGGAAGAGTAAGACAGTTCACGAAGCTAAGCAGGCATCCATGTTCAAGAATCGCATGGCTCTTGATAAGAGATTGCCACAGTCTTGCCGGATGACGAGATATCGTGACAACTTGGCCATCAAACAAAGATGTTTCACTGCAAATTCCAAGCTACGCTTTCTTTCTGTCATTCAATCTACTGGTGGTGTTATTGCTTGGCGTCTGCAGTCATATATCTAATAGCTGTACCCAGCGGACTACTTCACCTTTGCAGCAGCCGAAACCAAGTACTGTAAAGCGCTCAAGAGAAGTACAAATTCAAACAGCTCGACTCAAAACCAACTATTCAATCTTTCGCGTTGCAACTTGGAGCGGTATTGTCAAAACTTCAACTCTAAAGGAGCGCGGCCGGGCAGTCTACTGGAGACTACAGCCACGCCAATCAACCGAGTATTCAGATACTGTGATGTCGATGACCCGAAATTCGGAACACAATAACACAGATAAGGAAAGCCATAATGGTGCGTGAAGTGGTTGGAACTTTCAAATGGAAGCTTTGAAACTGGAATTGTGATTCTTGGTTGGAGACAACAATCCTACCACCATTCTGCCTCCAATGCAGCAGGATGTTTTCATGAGTCCAAAAAGTTCACAATCACTTGCTACTAGTAATTACAGGCCTTCCTGTGAAGGGTGGTCTAGTCGCTTGCTTTTAAACCGTTCCGCCTATTGCTCTGATTATCGTGTCTTTATCGCTTTGTCGTCTCGGGAACGCGATTCCGCCAATGAATGGTGGGACTTTGGCTGCATTCTTGACTCGACTGAACTTCTCAACTACGCTATGCACAGGATTAGAATAAGCAGAATCTGATTTGGAGCGCTTGTTCAGCTTACTTTGACTCAACGGGGAGAGCCCTCGCTTCAAACAGCGATACAGCAAAGACGAGGACGGAAAGGAACTTCATGATGCCTGCTGTTTTATTTTGAGAGGGACAGGTTGTTTTGGATATAGACGACTCTCTCTTAGCCAGTGGCGGTACTGTCAAGGCTTTATGGTACTTCTATACTACAATAATCGGCCTCGGTATTTGGCATGTAAGCCCTTAACACCGTGTTGCAGATTCGCACAAGGTTCAAGACGACGTTTCTGTGTGTTTGAGAAACACGACTCGCGCTGCAACATCCGGCCATTTTTCGTCGAGTGATCTCGCAAAAAAGGCGCCTGATTGAGTTCACAGCTTAATGCAAAAAACGCGCCAAGCCAAAATAGTCGTCGCAATCATCTGAACTTGTGAGTGGCCTTCAAAAATCGTTCGAGGTCCAGCACGATTTGTCCGGGCATACTGTATGTTACTCTCGCTCTTCTATCAAGCCATTCCCATCACTGTCATGATTTATTGTAGGAAATGAGTTGATGGATGCCATCCTTCTCTTGTTGGTTGCCTCCTTTGTCATTATGGCGATTACATGCAGCATTTCAATCAGTTCTAGTCTCGAATTGGACAACAATTGGATAAATGGCAGGTTTGGTCAATTTCAGAAAACTCGTCTCTTAGACATTGGAGTCGCTAGAGATGGAAAGGAACAACGTAGGTTCCGTCTACGTGTACTCTCTTCCTAGTCTAACCCCACAGATGTTACAAACACCTCATGCCCAAGACCCAATCGAAGCTATGTACCCATCTGTCCTAACACTTTATGGTGAGATAGCCATCGCTTAGGCGGCTTCTGCTGCTGCAGCTCCGACTCCCATAGACAGATTGGCTTATTGGCCGGTGGCTCCATTCTCATTTTTCCCGCCGTCAGCCGCCGTACCGTCGTTCTTGTTTCCAGCTTGGTTTCCCGTGTCGGTCTCCTTGCCCGTGTTCGTATCGGTATTTGCTTTTGCCTTCTTCTCTCCATCCTTGCTGCTGTCCTTATTGTTGGCGCCGGCGTTAGCATTTCCATCTGCCTTGCCGCTGTTATTCTTCTTCTCGTCCTTGGTGTTCTTGCCGTTCTTCTTCTTTCCGTCGTCATTCTTGCCCTTTCCGGTGTCCGTGGCTGTACCATTGTTCTTCTTCTCGCCGTTCTTGGCGGCGCTCTTCTTCTTGCATCTGCATACTTTGCCGTTGGCATCTTTGCCCTTCTTCTTCCCTTTGGTGCAACCTTCGCATTTGTCTTTCTTGTTCTCCTTCTTTTCCCCAATGTTTTTCTTGTCACCTCCTGTAAATGAGTTAGCATAGGTTCTTCCGAGTACTATCAGATTTCCTACCACCAGTGCTGTTGGCCTGGCGTGCTACCAGCTCGTCCAAAGAGGCAGCCTCGTCAAGGTCACGAGTGGTGAGATCACTCTCATCATCCTCCTCTGCCCTATCCTCAATAGAGAATGGGTGTAAAGAGCTATCTTGTTCGTCTCTGTCGACAAGATTCTGGCTGTCTGTGATGGCTTCCAGGTCTCGAGCGATTTCGTCGCGGGTAGCGATTAACCCGCCATCCGTGACAGCTGCAGCGGCAAGGCCAGCCAAGAAGAGAACGGAAATGGGCTTCATTGTAATTGAAGGGGTCGTGAAAGCCTTTGGCTTGGATAATAAAAAGGATGATATAATCTGATTGTGCAGAGAAAGGTAAGTTTCCAAGAAGAGGAAACAAGATGCTGTTGAAGACTGAAAGTAGCAAGAGAAAGTAAAGCGTCCGGCGCAATGATGCAATCTGGCTGCTGATGATGAAGTGATACTGGTTTCGACGTCCGCCTAATCGATGGGGATATTCTAGGTTTTATAGTATAAGTCAGTCTAGAATTGATGGGCATATTCGAGCGTCTAGTTCAACCGAGGAAATGTCTAGGTGTTCTGGCCTGACACAAGCCAGGTCTGTCAACTTGACCGCGTAACCCTCGTGCCGGTGGAACCGAAAGCCGTAAATACAGTCAAGATAATATCTCCATGTCCGTGGGAAATGGTGTGCATATTGCACAGGCATCTAGGATTTGCGTTCATCTGGTGTCTTGTGAGTGGTGCCATCCCTTCACTCGGGAGGCCTGTACGGACGGATTCCCAGAACTCGGATTCGGCTATAAGAAGATCTTCCTGTAACAGTTTAGACGAAGACATCGCTCGGAAATTCAGTACGTACCGAAAAACAAGGCTAGCTTGTCTCCGTACCTTAAGATCAGAAAAAAACAAGCATTTGATTTTCTGCTTGGGCCGCCGGCAGGTTTGTGCCGGCTGATGTGCTTGAGCACCGCCCCCATTGCTTCACATTTCCCTGGAAAACTTGAGTGATGGGAAGCTTTCGTCGCGGATCATTGTCTCCGCGGGGAAAGCATCCGCGGATGCCGACGTCAGCGATTGATTGATCAGAGATGAAGGGAATAGGCGGCTTGGGCTAGTAGACTTGATCGGTTGGCTTTTGCCGGTTAGCTCTGACACCACACGGCGGGATCTGGGGAGCGAGATTTCGCCGTCTCGTGTGAGATTCCTGTTTGGGCTTTCTGAGACATCGGCCATTTGGCGCTGTCGACAGGCGTCCTTTCAGTCGCAAACTTGAGACGAACTAAAGTTAGAGTTTGCGCTGAAGAGATTTCGTAAAGGATCCGATGAGTCTGGTCCATCCGAGGTGATGGGCAAATCCAGAGCAGATGTCTATTACGCGTCTCTTCTTTGTCGGACGCCCGATTCGGGCGCATCGCTAGAGCCTTATCCGAGCTTGCTTATGTTGCTCCCTACACCAAAGGCCTGAACAAATGGATGTTGACAATTCGACTTGCCAGCTCATCCGCAAACCATGTGAGTTGCGGGCTGGGAATTTTCCGCCGCGGAAACTAGTTGCCGTGTGTGTCTTTCTTAGTAGCCAGCGAGGATTTAAGTTGTCTCGAGTTAATTTAGTGCTGAGCAGGTTTGACCGGGTGGATTGAGCCTCCTTGCTTGGTATACCCCTGCCAAAGATTCGTCTCACGACCGTGGATCTCATATAGTGGTGCTCTGCCGTGATCCGAGCTGTCCACATGTCAAGCAAGTCATCAGAAAACGTGCCCGTTATGATGGGATGAAACCTGTCAGATCGAATGACAGGCTCCCATTCCCCTCTATTGCGCACCGACCAGTTGAGGTGAGTGAGCTTGGAAGTGGGGTGGCTGCTTGAGTCAATCAGTTATGATTAGATTGCCATCCGGGCTTCACTTTGATTTCGAGTGGAAAGTCGTCGGTCCGTGTTTGGAGATCCTCACGAGGTAATGATCATCTCATCCTCCGCGGACTTGCATGATCTGTCCCGCGGAATTTCCTCGCTGATGTCCGGCCGGAGAACGCAACGAAATACAGTTTTTCCGATGAGTAAATATTAATCCAGCCTGTGGAAGATTTGTGAAGTCGATAAACCCGGGATATAGTCTGATGTTGATGACTTTTGGTCGGCAGAGAATAGAAGATGGCAGCTTTGTACCATATCAGGCTAATCCTATGGGTTTTCTGCATAGCTAGGAGATGACGAACAGTATCAAAATACTCAATTGGCTACCCCCTACTGACAGTATGGTCGCATGCCAGCATCACCCAACTTGGTGCACCGATTTGTAAGAAATAAGATGATCACGTCGCTCCAGCATTCGCAAAACATAATCATTGGGCCAAATCAACCTGCCTGGGAATAAGATAGGTTTGCATCCTTGAAGCCAGAGACAATTGCACAGTACCTATTCTTCAGGAAAATGCATTCGAATAGCCTAATGCTTTGCTCACTACAAATGTACTTCTTCTTAGCCTACTCCTAGTGCAATTCAAGTAGCCAGCCAAGGATCCTCAAGCAACGCTGCGGCGAAGGGGCGATGTGAAGGATCGTACTGAAAAACAGATCTGAGTAGTGAAACGATCTGCTTTTCCTCTTCATCATCCATATCATTTGCCTTGTGGGCTCTGATGAGCTCTTCCAGAGACTCATAAACTTGCGGCGGTCCGCGCTCGCTTACTTCAGATTCAAAAGCATCCATATCATCATCAAACTCATTCGGTTCAGCATCTGACAGAGTGTGGTGAGAGTTCCCGTCGTTAGAAAATTCTTCCTCGAAGTCCATGGGGCGCGCATCAAGCCTTTCTCCATTCGAGCCATAATATTTTGTTAAATTGGGCCATTTTGCTGACAGGGTTTCTGGTAGCGGTCCGATGATGTCTGTTAGCTGAATTAGATGCTCATCCTTTATTCTATTGTCGCTAAGACCGAAGGGAGGGAGCTGGAACAGCGCAGTGCCTGTGAAAAGCTCGTAGACGAGACAACCAAAACTCCACATGTCGATGCCAGTGCCGAGAGCTTCGTTCAGAATTGCCTCCGGGGCTCGGAGGGATACTGGAGTCACCACCGAGAGCGGCGGATCATCGATGCAGAAAGCTAGACCGATGTTAATCTTAAGACATTAAAGCCATGCAGATGTACCTACCTCCGCCTAGGTCCGAAAGCTTCGTCAATTCACCTTGTCCTGAGAGCGCGTAATCTGACATGGGCTCAGCCACAGCCAGATACTTGGGAGCCCATTTGTCGAGCTTGCCATCAATGCGTCGCAAGATGTCGATATTGGAAGTATCTTCGGCTTGCCTAAGCACCTGGCGATCAAAACGAGCGAGGTCCTCCAAAGCGAAGAGAATGTTACCGCATTGAAGGTCACCGTGAACGACGCCGTTGTCGTGTAGAAATAGTAGGCCAGAAAGAACGTGTCCTAAGATGCGTTTGATGTTGTCCTTTGCAAAGCGTCGTACAGGAGGGTTCCGGGGATCATAAATTTCGGCGGGGGCGTTGAGAACCGCGGAGAGGCTTGGACCCATGGGCTCGAGTACAAGACAAAGATGATTGCCGTTCGGGCCTTGATGATAGAAGGAGTCCAAAAGACCTACGACAAACTCCGACCATTGATTTTCTGGTGCCTTTTCGGCAAGGAGTCGTTGCATCTTCACTTCATTTGGCTCTTTTCTTTTGGCTACTTCGATCTTCAAGGCAACGTAGCGTTCACATCTGAAAACAAGGTCAACTTCATCGAGCTTTCGAAGAAGATAGGACTATCGGGAACATATATGTACGACTTACGACGAATCAAATGCCAGCCATACCGTGCCAAACGAACCATTTCCGAGCTTCCGAATAACCTCATAGCGGTTACAGAAGACATCGCCAAAATGAGCCGGATGAAACCCTCCAGGGTGATAAGACTCGGCCCATTCGCACGGGGTGCCGGTTTGATGAAACCTGAAGCTCTCCTCAGAGCTTGGGTCCTTCGAATCCGGTGTTGATGGTGGCGAAGACATCGCGAAACGTCCATTAGCCAATTGAAGTGGTAGATTAGATGCAATGCGACCACAATGTAAGATTTGAGTCTTTCACGTGTCCATGATTTTGATAGAAATTTGAGAGAGGGAGATAGACTGGTGAGGTGTTTGGGGGAAAAGCTGAAATGCGAACCAACAGAAGTGACTCGAGATAAAGTAGACAACTGGATGCCCGATTGGCCTCAACTGCGCCCCACCGTCTCCTAGACAATGCATTTCCTGTTAAGGACGTGTCTTACTTTAACTACCGTCACAGACTACCCGCAAAAATAGCAGACAATCCTCACAATGAACTCATGTAGTTCCAATCCTCTATGTTGATGCCCCTAACGGGCCTTTGCTTTCACCGCCAATTCCACATTTTCCCTTTGGACTTTAGCAATTGGTTGTAAACATTAGATTTGATAGTGACAAGGACCCTGGCGGCTATAATCCTGACGAAGTCATGGCAGCGACACTCGATTAATTAAAGCCCCCAGACTGAGAATCTTACAACTGCGATAATCACGTATTGGGTGTGCAATGCAACTGCTCTTACTGTGACTACAAATTCTTTC
The DNA here is from genome assembly GCF_001831195.1 of Colletotrichum orchidophilum. NCBI lineage: Eukaryota > Fungi > Ascomycota > Sordariomycetes > Glomerellales > Glomerellaceae > Colletotrichum > Colletotrichum orchidophilum. The sequence goes on from NW_019173002.1 coordinate 156,742, forward strand.
TGCCATGGATTTTTTTCAGCATTGATGCAAAGAAGTTCCCGAGGTTGGTGCACTTCTAGTAGAAACTCGTCCACGACAGAGAGCGTTCGTGTTATCACATTTGATGCCCTGTTCGTGGATTTCGCTGCCTTTAATCTGTATGGTCACAACGGCCGGAAGCTTCCCTGGATATAAGCCCACCTGCCCACACGTACTTAATTGGAGTTCGCAGGTAAAACTGACATGGACCGTTGCCCGCGGTGACACCCACCGCGAATTCATCTCCCAAGTTCGGCCCGAACGATTTTGAAGTGACAATTAGCGATACGAAAATTTGACACATCAAGTGGCACACTTTGATCTAAAGATCTACGACGATTGAGAACAACAAGTCAACGTCATACAATCCACGGTCGCCACAAGTTGTGGGCCCCAAAAGTGGGCTGCAGCACTTACACAGAACTCGATCTCGGATCTGTCATCCAAAGAATTGAGACGGAACAGCTCCACGAACTCCTCGATATCCTGTCACCAAACCTCGATCAGACCACACAAATTGCCCCTAAACTCCAATCCAACCCCTCTTCCAGGGAAACAAGATCCGTCGTGCAGCCACACAATCAAGGTTCAAGGACGACCCTACATGGATTATGAGCTTGCGCCCGTGGAAACGGGCCGTTGAAGTACGTAATGTGTAGCAGTATCACAGACCCAAAGGCGCTGACTTCTAGATTTGGGACGTTTGAGCGATCGTGATAGGACGCACGACACGCCGTTGTGTAAGAGATTCTGTGATCATGTGCTGTTATGTCTCAAACGCTCGTTGTGCGCCTGTGGTGGCCAAACAAACTCGTTCAATGCGGACATCGAAACCGCAAAGAAAACTAAAAAGGAACAGAATCTGCCGCAACATGTTCTTGTGCGGAGGACAGAAAATGCAAAAGGATTTGGGCCCTAACCAGGATTCGAACCTGGGACCTCTCCCAAACGCGTCGAAGAGACCCTAAGAGAGAATCATACCGCTAGACCATCAGGGCGGATGAGCAGATTTTGAACCTGCTTCGTGATCGTGAGGCCGAGTTCGAGATCCATATTGTCACAGGGGATATCCTCCGCCTCTTTCAGAATGAATCATCGAAAGACGCCCACTTAATCAGTCGGAACTGACCTGAAGCCACATAAATAGTTAACCAAAGTATCCGCCTCCTACATCGATAGAAGCACACTGGCCACTTGATGAGTGCTTCTCTTCTGCAGCGTGGTCTCTGTCCATCTGAGATCTATGAGATCATTATTCATTCGCTAAAAGGCCCTCCATGTTACCCAGCCTGAGTAACTATCCCATGGGCCGGGGGCTCCTTGCTTGACTTCCAAGTCTGAGCGTTACAAAGTGTACTGGAAGTCTGGTCGCTTATCTCCGAGCGCCTCAATCTCCTTGTCGGACTTATTCTCGACCCAGTGATCTCTCTTGCCCTGCCTCCTCTTTTTATTTTCGATTCTAAGCAATGTTGTCATGAGAGCGCTGCCGCCGCACAAGAAAATGGCCATGTACGCCAGCACAACACCATGACCTTCTGGGAATCGCGGGCCGTGGAAGTAAATGTTGGAGCTGACAATGCCGTTTAGGTTTCCCCATCCGATTACGAATCCCAACACTACGCCGCGCTTGTAAACACCCTCGACATTGTTGGCGACCCAGGTGATTGTGTTGGCGATGCAAGGGTAGATACCGAGAGCTCCCAGGAAGGTGCCCGCATATTTGACCTGAGCGCTTTCGGTAGCTATGAGCATGCAAAAGCCGACGATGCCAATGAGACTGACTCCAATGTTGCATAGACCACGTTGCTGAGTCCTGTCCGCAACATATCCGATAAACACGGTGAAAATCGCCGCCGCGGCGTAGGGTGGGACTGTCATCAGCTGCGAGCGAACAATGCTCGTGTTCCACCCAAGTTCGTTGACGATGGTGGGCAAGAACAGACTGAAGGCGTATAGCGGCATATCGCAACCCATGTAGATCACCATCCCCAGCCACATCTTCCAGTCCTTGAAGGCCTGCCAGAAGAACGTCATCTTGAACTCCTCGTGGTTGGCAGAGGCTTGCTGGTCCATCTTGAGACGGCGGATGACTCGAGCTCGATCGTCTTCTGTGAGAAACTTGGCCTCATCGGGGAAGTCGTGGACCATCCAGAACGATGCAACACCGAATAAAACGGTGAGAAGACCTTCAAGGATAAAGATCCATGCCCATCCCGGGCGGCCGCCGACACCAGCCATTTGCTCAATGCCTGCTGCAAGTGCGCCGCCAAACGACCCTGAGATGGCTGCAGCTGAGAAGAAGATGGCCTAGAGGGATTAGCTGAGTGAAACTCCTCGAATTATTTTGAGAACATACAGCACGAATACCAAACTCTGATCGCTTGTACCAGCACGATAAGTAGTAGTTTACGCCAGGGAAAAGTCCGGCCTCAGTAAGACCCAAGAACCAGCGTGCGGCCATCAACCCACTCCAGTTGTGTACGAAGCCCATGCCCGTCATCGACGCACCCCAGAGTATCCTGTACGCGATCAGCACACTAAGACCCGTAAAGAATACATATTGGGCCATTGTCTTCTTACATGATAACGGGAATGAAAATAGACGGCCGCAACTTCTTGAGCAGAATGTTTGTCAAAGGCTCGAATACCGCATATGAGACAAAGAAAATCGTGAGCGATGAGTTGTACATTGAGCTGGTCAAACCCAAGTCTTTGTTCAGACCGGCAATTTTTGCGTTTCCAATATTGGTTCTGTCGAGAAATGCTAAGAGATAAAGGATGCAAAGCTGCATTGGCGTCAGTCAGGTATACTTACTTGCAGGCTGACTTACGTACCCATGGAATTAGAATCCAGTCAAGTCGCCTTACTAACTTTCGTTCCTGTAATACGAATGTCAGTTTGCCGTATGATTGATGTCTAAGAAGATCAAAATATACCACTTGAAGCCTCTCTTCTTCACTAAGAAGCGCATCTGGGTCACGCGGGATCTCCTGCGCGCCTGGGTCTGATGTGTGGGAGGCCGCGGCCTTCTCCGTGTCGCTCATGGTGGTGGCACGTATCTAGAGCCAATCTAGAGCCAATCTAGAGCCAATCTCAAAAGCTTGGTCTCGATAGAAATAAAAGCGAGAGAACTCGGAAGAAAGCAGAAATGCGTCGCTGCGGGGTTGTCGAGTAGATGTAGTCAGGCGTGGAAAGTCTGAGTAAACGTTGGCACGGGTGGCGGACGAATGAATTTGGGTAGTAACCAGGTCCTGACGGAAGCCAAACCAGATCGGCGGGAGACGGGTCAATATAAGGAACCTGCCCGCGGCGGCGGGAGGTGGGGAACGTAAGAGCAACGCTCCTATCGCCGGCAGACGACTTCGGGATACACTCGGCAATGAACATGCCTGTTACTGGTAGCCAAACCGCTGCAGCGGAACCAGTGGCTTATCATTAGTAGCCATTGGGGGTCCACGCTTGACGTGGAACAGAGAGCTCGGTCAATTGAGGTTGAGGCGCCTCTGTGCCTCGCGTCTTTCAAGTGACGTTGTGGATGAGAGATGGGACTATGTTGGGTCTTTGGCAAGGAAGTAGACCCGTGGGCTCATATTGACCTGTAGGACTGAGACCTTGGAATAATGGAGGGATGAACCTTGGGAGCATAGTTTGCTTCTCGAAGCGTGCGAGGCGCGCCTAGGTGAACACATTGGCGGCTTGCGTGCATCGGCTTTCTTCTGACATGTCTTAGCCTTGCGAACTCCGGCCCATCTCTCCGAAAGGAGCACGGGAGATACACTATGGCCCAGGATTCTGAGACCCATGGTGGCTTACTAGGTAAGCTGGGTTACAACAGATTCTGATTTCGGGCGTAAGGTATTATTCGGAGGCAGACTGCAAAGGGCAGCATCTGACGTGAATCAAATGTCTCTCGCAGCAAGGGGAAAGCTCACCTGCCAGCGGGCCAGGTTCACGACAACGTATAGGCCGGGGATCAACCCGAGACTCCATTTGCCCGCGCGGAGAGTCTGGGGAGAGAGCGGGCATCTAGAGACTAGGAAGAGAGGGGGAGTCTAACGGTTACAGGTTCGCGTGGGAAAACGAGAAGTAGCTTTATCTCCGGTGAGGCCCCGCGGTTGCAAGTTCGGTCACTCGACCAAAACAAGCATTGATCTGCGTCCTCGGCGATCTAGTATTTTGGGGGCTGATGCTGGGCAAGCTTGATTTGACGGCCAGTATTTCTGACGGAAAAAGCACCGCTGGATCTGCAGTAAGCTTTGGTGCTTAGCAAGTGGTTGACTGCCCTTAGCTGATGCCAGCCACTCCGCCCTTCCAGCTAATCTTAGTGGGACGGAACAGGCTGGTACTTGTGCACGAATTTCAAATACACCCACGTGAGGACGACGGTGACGCCGTTGCTTGAGATCTGTGCCGTAGTCGCACGAACGCTTAGGAGTGGCACGAGACCACCGTATGGCGAGGTTGGGTGGCCAATGACGCGGTCTGCTCGGTTGGCCTGCTTTTGCTGTGCGACTGAGATACACTGCGGATGGCCGCCCCGCAGATGAGGTTTGGATAATTGGAATAGGCAGGTCCATGACTACAATGGACCGAGCAAGGTTCAAGCACCTCGCTGGTTTGAGGATTGACATTGCTTGGGATTCGCGTCAGTGAACCGGGCCAATGATACCTGGTGAATTCGCGCCGTTGATGTCTCCGGGATGGTAGGTCCTGTTCCGGCGCGGCATGGCTGCAGCAGAAGGTTCCATTGGTCTCCATATGAGAAAGCTGCTGATTCTGCTGGACCGTTGGACGGACCAAGAATCTATCTGTGCTGAACATTCATCTGAAGCTGTGCGGACGGACTTCGAGCATTATGTGCCATCTGAACATAGGCCCACTGTCTGCACGAAGCCGAAGATATATCCATGTCGGTGCGGTGCCAGCTCCCGAACTGGCCGCAACGGGTCCCGACGCCCTGGCTTGGCAATCCGCGTCCGGGGCCAGACTGGCGGTAAGGAGGGCCCGCCGCTCGGGACATGGCAGAGTGCGTCGATAATTCTCTGTCGCAAGCCGACTGGCCGTTATTGAGCCGCGCCAACCATCGGCCGCCTCGAGGAGCCCCTGTTGCCATGTCCCAGACTCTCGGGGCGGGAACTTGCTCTTGGGACCCCATTGACTAGACGGTTCTCTTCGATAGTTCGTGGATAGCTCAACGTTCGACTTCGGTGTCCTGCCTCCTGACGAAGTGGCACGGAATGTAGGCGAGTTGCCATAAATCGGCCGGGAAGGCAGAGATGCCCAGGCTGCGCGAGCTTGTGAAATGTTGGGCAAGAGAAGCTGCCAGCCGACGTGACCTTTCGCCGGCTGGCGAAGCGAAGCTGAGTCATCATGGATAGCGCCGGTCTCGATCGGCGACAAGCCCCACCATTCCCGCTAATCCCCGACTGCGACAATGGCGCTTTCGGCGGTGGCTTCTGACGTGAGAACTTCATCTCTTACTTGAGAAGAGGCTGAGGTGCTCACCTTTACATATTCATGTCTTTGAGGGAACTTGCTTACTATACCCATAACCTAAATCTTCCTTAATCCGACGCCCCAGCTCCATTCAACAGGGGTCTGTTTCTTCCAGTGAGGGGCAACTCACTCATTCACTGTCATCACACCCCTTGCTCGCACATCCATCACCATGGCCAAACGCGTATGCATCGTCGGTAAGGACACCAATCCCCCAGAACAAACCTCATGCTAACACTATACCCAAAGGCGCCGGCCCCTCTGGCCTCGTCGCCGCAAAAACCCTCCTCCACAACGCACCAAAGGGCGCCTTTGACGTGACAATCTACGACGCCCAACGACGTATCGGCGGCCTCTGGCCCACACGCCGCGACGACGCCGACGGCCTCGTCCATCCCCTCATGCTCGCTAACCAGAGCAAGCACACTGTGCAGTTCAGCGATCTCGCCTGGGCGCCCGAGGACCCGGACATCCCGCGCGCCTGGATGGTGGGTCGCTACCTCGAGCGCTATCTCGAGCGCTACATAAAGGGCGCCGACGCCGTCGCCGACGTGAAGCTCGGCCACCGCGTCGTTGAGACTCACCTCTCGCCCGATGACGGGTCATGGACCGTCACCGCCGAGAGCGATGCGGGACGGGAGACGAGCGTGTTTGATTACCTCCTCGTCTCATCCGGGTTCTTTGGCAAGCCCATTGTGCCGGATGTCGTCTCTGACGGCACAGAGATTCCCGTGGTCCACAGCAGCAAGTACCGTGATCTCCAGACCTTGTTTCCGGACGGCGTGAAGAATGGCGGCAAGATCTTGGTCGTGGGAGGGCAGATGTCAGGCGTCGAGATTGCGGGCACTATCGCCACCCATATCTCCTCCGCCGTCAACGCGCCGGACCCGAGCCCCGTGCCGAACGCGGATAAGCTCACAGTCGAGCATGTCACCCAGCGTCCTACATGGGTGTTTCCGCTTCACACCACGCCCAAGGTAAGCCTCAACCGTTGCTCAGAACGTCGGAAGAATCGCACCACTAACCCAAAGCTCCCAGCCCGGCGCAACGGCGGCTCCCTTCCTCCCCCTGGACTTCCCATCCTACAACCTCAGCAACCGCCCGCACCCCCTCGAGAACAGTCAAGGCCACATCACCCCCGACGCAGCAAGACTCACCCACGGCATCTACACAACCTCTCTAGGCCAAGACCAATCCGACTTCTCACCCTCCGTCGCCGTGACCCCGAAACATCACTCAGACCCAGCCTACCTCGCCGTCTCGGAGAACTACATGGAATTCGTCCGCACCGGCCTCATCAACGTTACCACCGGCAAACTCGGCTCAATCACCGGTACCACCGCAAAAATCACAAGCCCCGCCACCGCAGCCGCCGCCGCCGCTACCCCGGAAATCGAAAACATCGCGGCCGTCGTCCTCGCCACAGGCTTCGACCCCTCCCCCTGCCTCACCTTCCTCCCCGCATCTGTCCTCGAAACCCTAAACCACTCCCCGCAGCACCGCGACCTGCCCCTCGCCCTATCTTTCCACGGCACCCACGTAAAGGACCTCCCGACCCTAGGCTTCGTCGGCTTCTACAGGTCCCCCTACTGGGGCGTCATGGAGATGCAAGCTCGCTTCCTCGCAAGCCTCTGGACGAACCCCTCCGTCCCGCCCCGGCTCTCTGAAGCCCTCCTCGACGACGCCTCCGACTGGCGCACCGTCTCCCTCCGCGACGACCCCCGTGCATCCCAGTTCCCAATGGGCGACTACGCCTACCTCATGCAAGAATTCTCTTCCGCCCTCTCCATCCCCCTCCAGCCTCCCCCCTCCCCCTTGACCCCAATTCTCCCGCATAACAACAAACCCATGGACATCCTCACCCCAGCACGCTACCTCTCCCACCTCGCCTCCTCGTCCGCGAAAGCCGAGGCCGCGAAATCCCTCGAGCAGACAAACGCCACAGCCATTGCAGGCCTGACGATGAGCCGCTTCGTCCCCCGCGCCGTCTTCCGCAGCCTCCTCGGCACGTGGAACCTCGAGCGTGATCTGACAAGCAGACTCCCCAGCCACCCGAGCGGCCACTTTAGCGGCACGGCGCAGTTCCTCCTCCGTAACAAGACCGCCGACGGCCTCAAGTGCGCCACCACCGGTTCCGCCGCCCCTGAGGAGGAATCTACAGACGACGGCGCCCTGGCAACAGAGTACCTCTACATTGAAGACGGGGAATTCCGCGCCGACAACGGTCTAGTCTTCAGAGCTACCCGCCGCTACGTCTGGCGCTACGACGAGAAGAAGGACCTCGTAAGTGTATGGTTTGCAAAGGTCAACGATCCGAAGCGGGCAGACTACCTCTTCCACGAGATCGAGTTCGAAGGCCCTCCAGTAGATGACCAGAAGCCTTGGCAGGCAAAGGCTGGCCATCTTTGCATCGACGACTATTACGATGTTAAGTACGATTTTGCCTTCAAGGCTGTCAACCTTAAGGAGTGGAATATCAAGTACACGGTCAATGGGCCCCAGAAAGATTACACGATACATGGCATCTACAGGCGCTAGAAATATAAAAAGATGGAACTTAAATAAAGCAGAAGCCTGCGTTTCAAGGATGACTATCAAGCCAATCTAAGGCAACCACTGAACGAAACAGATGATAGGTCGCAACACCAGCACCCCCTCGTGCCACTATAGGAATCGGCAAGGTATTAGTGCTTCTAATCATGGATTTTAGGTTCTATTTCTCAATTGTCTTCGTTCATGTATCAATCGCTCTCTTAAAGCATCGCTGGATTTAGTAAAGCTCAATGTCCACACTCGCAAACCATAGCAAGCTCAGCAAGCTCAGCAAGCTCAGCAAGCTCAGCAAGCTCAGCCCCTTTGTCCTCTTCTGCCCGCAGTCTGCAGGCAGGCCATGGACCCTATGCGGCAGAGAAGACTCTAGAGATGGATAATGCTCTGGCTTGCTGCGATGTGAGCGTCCCAGACATGCGGTCCCATATTGCCCGACGGCCCGTCCTAGGTCGGTGGGAAATCCGAGTCCGCCTGTGTCATCACCACATCTCCATCGCCGTCCACTTCTCGCATGCTTCCGTCTCTCAAAATCACATCTCTTTGCATTGGTCTCGTGTTTCCTGTGTTCAAGGCCCAGCAACGAGCCAAACCCTCTTTGTCAAATGCCCAGATCATCATCTCGGGGCCTATGCCTATCGAAAGGTCGACGATGCCGGAACAGACTGCAACAACCTGGCCGTGGATATCAATTGGATACTTTGGGGCCTCCATTGGGTTTTCGGCGTCGTCCAATCCGCTGTCCATGGCTTGGAAAAGCGCCCGAAGCGTAGGCGATGGTGTCGGCCCCCAATGAACCCATTGATCTTCCACTTGTCTGTCAACCAGCTCTGACAGGTTGTCGAAGCGTGAAATGTCCTGGAAAATATCTGGTGGCAGTGTGTAGAAAGCGAGGATTTGCTCCCCTGATTGGTAGCCTATTCCTTCCACCCACCGTGTCGTTGGGAAAACGGCAGCAATCCTTACGCCATGTGCCAAGTTTCTTCCGACGGCGCAAAGTAAGGGAGCGTTCGTGCAGGCTGCCACAGGTGGCAGGAACTTCACCTTTCTCCGTATACTGACCATCGAACCGATAGGTGTATCAGAGCCCAGGCATAGGTACCCTGTCCGGGGATCTGTGAAGAGGATGTGAGATCCGTCGCTCAAGGGCACGGCTCGATAGTTGTCAGCGGTGCTTAATCTGGGCCTCGGTGGCCTATTCTCGCTTTTTATCCACCCATTCCGACGATTGGAAAAAGGGCTAAGAGAGGCGGTCAACTGCTGCTCGGTAATGGTATAGACACTCGAGGTGTCTGCCTCTAGGCCAGACGTCTCAAGCCGTGAGATAATAGCCGGGACCCGGGAAGGAAAGTCATTTTCGTTTTGGCCTAGAGCACCTAATACGATTTGCATTGAACCCGCATGACAATCCGCGATTGACGCGGAGCTGATTAGACGAAGTTTGCCAAACGGATCGAGATTGTCTCGCGGAGGAAGAAAGTAAAGGTAGTCGCTAGGTGTGGACAACGGAAAGCGGCGAACAACATCTTGGGTTGCATCACCATCTTTCCAATGTATCTCGACAGCAGAAGCGCAGCCAAAGGCGACGCATAAGCGATGAGGGCAAATGGCAAGGGAGCGAGGAGGCGAATCGGCCCTGCACAAGTTGCGATAGATGGATTGCTATGCCTTCTGGATCGGCGGAGGGTGTGAAACTGGGCGTGTGCAACAGACGCAAGGTTGGGATTGCTGGCTTGACTCTGAGATGGACTTGATTTGCGCACCAGTGGAGGGTTTGACGGATAAGTTGCCTGATGTTGAGATATCAAAGACAAGACCAACGCGTCCTTTGAGAAGGGCAGCGACGGAGTTGCGTCCCCACGAAGTGTCCATGGCACAGGCAAGGACACTGTCTGGGCAGACAATAGTTGTGACAGGTCGAAGTCGACCTTTGCGGCCTTTCGAGAGCTCCTTCTAAGAAGATATGGTCCAAAGGCATGATGCGCTGTCTTCACATCGATGGCTCAGCTCATAGACAAATATGGTGCTTCTGCAGGCGACCATTAAGTATCGGCCGCACATACTTGCGGTGTAGACAACGGTTTCTCGGTCGGTCTCAGACGTCGGACCAGTATCAACCAGATCCATGAATTGCGTCTGACTGAGTTCGACAAAGGCGGGCTCACCCCCGTTGTGACGCGAGCTGAGGGTGCATTCTCTCGCGAGCCATTTGGACATGATAGACGCTCGACTTGAAATCGGCTTGGACGCATTGTCGGAGCCCTGAGCGCTGTCCAGGATAATATTGATGCTTGAGGTCCACCCACCTCTCATTAACATGCGGATAAGGACATTCTCATTCATGCCAGCTAAGAACCAGGAGCGGCAGGTGTGTCGTGAGGAATTGAAGTCGTAGGGATCCAACAGAGAGTATATGTCTTGCAAGATCTCGACTGGAAGTTTCTTGGCAGCTGGCAGCTGATCCGATACATGATAGCCATGGCCGTGCAACTGCGAGAGGTTGTTGGGTTGGGTCGTCATGGCAAAGGCGAACCGAGTGACTGGGATGTCATCAAAAAAAGGATATCTAGAGAGAATGATGAAGTCGACGCCTCAATGAAAACAAATTGCGCACTTCGGTGGAAACCGAAGTCTTTAGCACTGCTGGTGATACAGACGTCCACGTCGGATGATGTCGATGTTGATGGGAATCGGGCGAAGTGGAGGAAATAGGTTGGCGAGGCGAGAGTCAACATCCAAGTATGGACGCGAGGTTTGGCAATGACATGGGAAAGACTCAAAGTGCGAGCATGCTGCCTATTCATGTGTAAGGTAAGTAGGTACCTTAGGTAGGAAATCTGGGATGTCCATCCCAAGCTCAGGAGACGAATAGACAGCAGCAGTTGAGAACCAAGTCAGGGGAAGTGCGAGTGCCAATCAGCAGCAAGGTGCCTTGCAGAACGTTATTGCCTGTTGCGGAGGCCAGGAGGCTCTTACCCAAAGTTCTCTGAATCAGAGAGTCTGGAGACAAACCAACAAGAATCCGGGCAAAGAGCACAACAAGCTAGATGCCGTGGGAACCAGAAAGTGTCGCAAGGAACTGAGAAGTCAGCTTGCTTCATAGCGTGCATTCATTTCCAAAAAATCATCCGATGGGTCGGTTAGCTCAGTTGGTTAGAGCGTGGTACTAATATTTCATCGTAAATATCAAGTAATGCCAAGGCCGGGAGTTCAAGCCTCCCACTGATCAAGCTTTTGCTTTTGATAACCAAATCTACTCGTATACCTTCATTTCCCAGTAGGTCTGACTTTCTTACTGCAGGAAACAACGTTCGTTCTGTTTTGGCTTTTGAAATCCCATTCGCTGACAAGAGATATTAATTCGGCCCATGCGCTGCTGACTCATTCACTAAACGAGACAGAGGTGGGCAATGAATGCTCTTGAAGCGTGACGCAACCTGGGGTGAAGAGACTGATTGCTAGTGACGTTAAGTCTAGAGAAGGATGGATGAATCGCAGCCGTTCTAGAAGAAAAATTTGACGAGGGCTCATCTCATCGAATTTTGAATCTTGGAAGCCGCGTTGTTGATGGAACCGGTCAAATATCAGGATGTGACCGAACGATAATACTGTTCTCCCCTGAAAATCCAGGACATCTCGCCTGACAGCTCCCTCTGGTAGGAACCAGTCCCACTCTCCTTTCGGCTAGTGAGCTGCCCGGAGCTGCCCGGAGCTGCCCGGAGCTGCCCAGAGCTCCCGACCTGAAAGAGATGCATCCATTGATGGCGGGGTAGCTCTGGGCGCAGGCGACTGGCATCCATCAAGGTGCCATGCACCCTTAAAAAAGAGCGGCAGCTCCCACTGGCGCTCATCCACGTCATCCGGCAGAGTTCAGCTGCGAATTGATCTCCAGTGCCGGATTGGGCAACCACTGGGCAATGCTGACACAGACTTTGACGTTGGCCCTGACATGGTGAAGGAAGGACCATATTCGGCGCCCCAAATGCGGCATGAGACTCAAGGTTGGTAAGGAAGGCAAGAGGGATGAATGAAGACGAGAAGGGAGGAAGAAGGAAGGAGGAAGGAGGCATGCCTCGCCTGCGGACAGCCAAGAAGAAGAAGGAGGGCAGCTGACGCGCGCCTTTGCTTGGCTTGGCTCCGGACCCTCCTCATCTTCTCCCTCCTCTTCTCTCTCTCTCTCTCTCTCTCTCTCTCTCTAAGGTACTTGTACGAAATCCCCTCAATTCGTGTCACCGGTCCTGATTGACTTTTCATCCTCCTCTACATCCTCTTCCTTCACACCTTCGTAGACGACAATTACATTACCAAACACCTTACCCGGCAGCTTCCACATTGTACTACATAAGGTCATCTACCCCCCACTCGCCGCCAACCGCCGTCATGAAGCTCGCCGTCTTCAGTGCCAAGGCATACGACAAGAAATACATCAATGCCGCCCACGAAGTCAGGAAGGAAGAGTTCAAAAAGCACAATGCGAAGCTCGTCGACGACAATAGCGACTTTGGTATCATCTACCACGATTTCTCTCTTTCTACCGAGACCGTTTCGCTTGTCAAGGATGTCGATGCCGTCTGCGTATTTGTAAATGACTCTCTCACCGCCAACGTCGTTGAGGAGCTTCACAAGGCCGGCTGCAAGGCCATCCTTCTTCGCTGCGCAGGCTTCAACAACGTCGACCTTAAGACCGCCGAGAAGTTGGGCATCTTCGTTGCCAACGTCCCCTCCTACTCTCCCGAAGCCGTTGCCGAGTTCGCCGTCGCTCTACTCCAATCCCTCAACCGACGCACCCACCGAGCCTACAACCGAACCCGCGAGGGCAACTTTAATCTCGATGGTCTTCTAGGCAAGACTGTACATGGCAAGACGGTGGGCATCATTGGCACCGGAAGGATTGGCGTCTCCATGGCCCGCATTATGAAGGGCTTTGGCTGCACCCTGTACGCCTTTGACCCCTACGAGTCGGACGCCTTCAAGGAACTTGGAGAGTACCTGCCTCTGGAGGAGCTCCTTCCCAAGTGCGACTTCATCAGCCTGCACTGCCCTCTGATGGACAAGACGAAGCACATTATCAACGAAAAGTCCCTGAAACAAATGAAGCCTGGCGCCATGCTCGTCAATACATCTCGTGGCGGTCTCGTCGATACCAAGGCTGTCGTTCACGCCCTCAAGACTAAGCATCTCGGCGGCCTGGCCCTCGACGTATACGAAGGCGAAGGAGACCTCTTTTATAATGACCACTCGGGCCACATAATCGACGACGACCTGCTTACCCGGTTGATGACCTTCCCCAACGTCCTCATCTGCGGCCACCAGGGCTTCTTCACCGAGGAAGCGTTGCAAGAGATCTCCGAGTGTACGTTCCGCAACCTCGAGGACTTCATGCTGGGACGCAAGTGCAACAACTCTCTGGTCAAGGAAGAGTTTGTTTTGTCTCGTAGAGAATCCCTTCCAGTCCGTATTGTCTGAGAGGTAACGGGGAAGAATGCTGGCGACTGGCGGACATGGAGCAAATACCTGTGGATTGATGTGAATACCCTCCTCTTCGATTCTTGAGCAAATAGATAGTTACGGATCACGACTTAACGAATAGACAATTCCCTCTATCCCATTTTTCCCTGTGCAATCGAATTCGGCTCATTTGATATCAATTTTATTGAGTATTATGAACGGCGGCGGCCGTTGAGATTCACATGCGTCTAATGTCTAAAATGCCCCTTGCTCCCAGATTCCCCTATCCAACGCTAGCCTCCTCTTTACGCCGAATAAACAATGATCACCAACGGATCCAGAGCTGATTGCCAAGGAGCAAAAAACAACTGGCTGATTTACAGTGACCTGCTAGGTTTCTATGTGTGTCGAGATGTATACATGTCGGGATTTCGGAATCGCTTACGCGGGCTCGAAGGTGCGGGTGGGAGCCAGAGCGTTCTTTGGCGGCTTGGCCTTCTCGGTATCGGATCCTGACGTCTCCTCGTCATCACCAGAGTAGGCGTGCTTGCTTCTGGCACGGATACGAGCTCCGAAAACCCAAAACAGGAAGGGAATCGCACAGCACGCGAGACCAAGGAAAGCGAGGAGAGAAGACGCCCACTGGTCACCAAGGCGCGCGTACATCTGGTTCGTGAAAAGGACGACTCCGGCACCCCAGAAGGAACGGATACAGGTCTTCGCCGCGAGTGCGGAGGCGGCCTGGTGCTGGTACGAGTCGACAAGGTAGTTGTTGGCCGAGTTATACAGGAAGATGAAGCCGAAGCCAACGGGGAAACCAGCGAAGGCGGGGCCGGCCCAGTGGATGTGGGGATAAGAGGTCCAGGCGAAGATGAAGAGGCCGATGGGGACGAGCCAGCAGCTGAACATCATGGGAATCAGGCGGGCCTCGGCGGGCGGGTGGCCGTTGTACTTGGCGACCACGGTGAGGTAGTGCTTGTTCACCCAGGGCGCGCAGGCCGCGGACATGAGGACGCCGACGGCGAGGGGAATGAACATGAGACCGGTCGAACCGGCCGACCAGCCCTTATGCTTCTGGTAGATGATGGGGTAGGCGATGAAGAACATATACAGCAGGCCGTAGAGTACGGACATATAGATAGAGATGAGGAAGACGATGAGCTCGCCGAAGAGGAGCTGGAGGGGGCGGATGAGGAAGATTCCCAGGCGCTCGCTAAAGGGCCGCATGTCAATGTCCTGCTCCGTGACGTGGGTTTCGTCGCCGGTTTCCTTGCGCATCTTTTTCGCGCGGCGGGCGAGAATGGTGGGCGCGTAGGTTTCCGGGACGGTGAAAGAGATTAGGATCCAGATTACGGAGGCCAAGATGAGCTGGATCCAGTACAGCCAGCGCCAACCTTTAGCGTCGGCGAGGAAGCCACCGACGAGGGGACCGACGGCAGGTCCAAGGAAGGGGGCGGCAGAGAAGGCGGCCATGGGTACACCACGGTCCTCGTTGCGCCAGAGGTCGGCGAGGGTGCCGCCTACAAGGGTCATGGGCGCGGAGAAGGCGATGCCGTCGATGGCACGGCAGACGAGGAGGGTGCCGAGGTTTTTCGCGACGGCGCAGGGGATGATGAAGATTACGGCGAGGAACAGAGTCGAGCCGTAGATGACCTGGCGGCCGTAGATCTCAGAGAGGGGCGCGAAAACCAGGGGTCCGATGCCGAAGCCGATGACGAAGACGGTGATGGAGACGAGGGCGGCCTCCTCTGAGCAGTGGAACTGGCGGGCGACGCCTTCAATGTCGGCTGTGATGACGGAGGAGCAGAAGGCGACGACGAAGCAGGTTATAGCGACGACCATTGTGCAGTACCACTTGTAGGCTTTACTCCAGTTCTTTGGATTTTCGGGGTCGTTGGGGAGAAAAGTGACCAGCTTGTAGTCGCCGCGGCCCGCTGCGGTGCCGTCTCCTACCCCGGCTGGGATCTCGCCATTGCGGGTTTCTACGCGGTACTCATCGAGGTTGGCGTTGGGAGAGAGGGTTCGATAGGGGAGGTTGACGTCCAGCTCCGGGTCGATTTCCTCCTTTGTTTTTACGGGGCGGAGGATGTTTGAGGCGATGGAGGAGCGGCGGTTCGGGCGAGCGGCAGCGCTGCCCGATGGCGTCCGGGTGTGGGAGGCCACCGGGGCGAATTGGGACGCTGCGGCGCCGTCCGAATCTGAGGAGTCTGGCGGTAGGGTGTGAGATGATGTTCGTGATGGTTGATCCATCTTTGTTTTGGGTTGTGTGTGTTTTTTTTGTGTCTAGTTGGTTGAATTAAGGGGTCCCTGGAATTAGGGGGGAAGCTTGAAAGTAGAAAGACTGAAAGGTAAAGTGCTAAGGGGGTAGCCCGGTATGAACACACGATTGTCGAGGAGGAGGGTATCTAGATGGTCTGCTTCTGGATATGAAAGAAGGGCGTCACCCTTACTTTATACTTGCCCCCCGTCTTGGGAAAGCCACACGAGGAACTGGGTCACTTTTGGTTAAGGGGCCTTGTATCGAGTGAGACACGCACGCCCCCCCCAGGTAAACAGCTGAAGGGCCTGGGAACCGGTCGCAATTCGGGCAATGGGTGGGAAATTTCGGCGCGGCATTCGGGGTACCCACTTATCTGAAAGGACGGCGACCCGCTTTTCCCGTCCGAATCGCCCAACCTGGTTTGTCGTCATGATCCCCTGTTTTCTCTCTCGAAAGTTTTGGTGATCTAGACACCCGGCAGCAACGGTGACGACGTTGGTCCGTGAGTCGTTCATGTGAGGTTTTCTTTCATCATTTTTTCCTTGGTGATACGTACACATACGTCAAGTATTCGTCTTCTCTATGGATCATTCTCTCTCTCTCTCTCTTTTCCGCCATTCGGGATGGAGATGGTCTCCACCGCGGAAGGGAAGGGGAAGGGGGGGGGGGGCGTGTGTGAATGACGAACTGCGAGAACGGAAGGATTCCTTTTCTGGCGAGTGACATTATAAGGAGACAAGGACATGTGAGAGGTCGAGATAACGTGCTGCCCGTCCAAGCAAATGCAATGGCAAGCTCCTTGCAGCTTTTGGGTGGGCGGCAAATTATCTGTACCCAAGGTCGAGTAAGCTCGCAGATGGGCGGCCAACACGGGGAAGCGAGAGCCTAGGATTTAGGTTTGGGAGGGGAGACCGGTCTGGGCAGACAGCAAAATGTCGGCGGCGCGTTTGACACGAGCACCGACTGACTGTTGCTTATTTGGTTTTCCGCTCTACGGAGAGCGGTTCCTTGTTTGGCGCGGTGGCAGGACATGGGTTCATCCTGTCCTTTCCTATGCTAAATCGAATTGAAGCTAATCCCGGATCGGACTAGACAAAAACTTTGGTATGTTGGCTCAACCTGGCCGTGCTGGAAAAGCGGCTCTCTGCCTGGGTGACGCAAAAACCCAGCGTGCAGCGGGACGGGTCTGGGAATAAGAGGGAATGACTTTTGGGCGGTACTAGGGCGTCTTGGCCACGAGTGACAGGGGGCAGTCCCAGTCCGCAGTGGTGTGGTGTACCAGGGCTGAGGAACAGAGGGGAGAAATCTCGGGACGAGCTCGGAGTGTCGTCATACTAAAAGCTTCCTCAGCCGAGGATGAATTTCAAAACAACAGAGGCCCCGGTTCCTCGACATTCTCACCCACGAGGCGGTGTTTCTCTACCACCCTCACCCTCACCCTCCCCCCCGGGCGGGGAAACCAGACTGCGATCTCCGTCCGAACCTCAAAAAGTCTGTTTCCTTAACTTGCCGGTACTTTAGATTCAAGGCGGAAAGGCTGCCAGAATCTGGGATCTGGGATCTCACTGCTTCCGTCGGTTGGCCCGGTGGTGTACGGATACCGTGGGCATTGCGATTCTAGAGCCGAGTTGGGCCCCCTTTCGTCCGGAACGCACGGGCCCTGTGAAAGCACGGCGGAATGAGTGGGTCCGCGGGCGGGTCTCCGGCCGGAGTGTGGGCTCGATCATAGGCAGTTGCGCATATGGGTGCCCGTACCCGGCTGTTGAAGAGATTTCGTTGCCATGGAATTTGTCGTTGGGAACATCTGACCTCACAATTTACTACAATTTTCACGAGACCCTCAATTGTTCTTCAGACTTCTCTCAGGACCCAACCATGTCTAACAATTGTTTGCTGTTGTAGAGCGTCTCATGCCAATCAAGTGGCCGCTGTCAACCTGTGTACCCGGATGCGCAACGCCTGGCCAACGGGGACGATAACGGTGCCGTCTCGACGCACGATGCCAACCGAAAAGACTCGACCAGGTGGAGCCGCCGCAAAAAACGTTTTCGAATCCAATGATCTCTGGAGTCTGGACTCTTTGCGCACGCTTTTGATTACGCTTGCATGACTGTGCTTGTTCCCGCCGGGCCCAAGTGGGGGCCAAGGGGAGGAATTCCGGTACGCGTGCCTACCTGAGGTACTCACCGCGTTTACGGCCCCGCGGTGTTATCAGCGAGACTGCGGGAGTCAACTCGGTATTTGGGCGTATCGCCATTGCTAGGCGACTAGGAAGTTCCGCAGCCCAGCCTAGTCCCATTCAACTGTTCCCACTTGGCGGTAACCCCCCGATCCCTCCATTCCCCTCGAGGGAAACCACGAAGCGAGCCAAGAGGTTAATTAGAGGGGACGGCGGGCGCCTTTAGGGCAGAGATCAACACATTTTGACACTCCAGCGCAGGCTGCAGGTGGATAATGTACTCTGAAGCGTTTCTATCAAGGGTGGGGGAAGGGGGGTTGCAGAACAAAAGCCCTCGATGACTGAGCATCTTACGATTTTCCAAGGGGTTTCCGAACGCAACCTGCGAGATGCGCCGAGATCGTTGGAGTGGGAATAGGGGCCGCTAGGTCTCAGAGTTGCTTTGTTTTGATATTGATGCCCAACGACTCAGGTCCTTAGGGTTTGTCGAAATCGATCCCATGCTCACCTCCTCACGTGTACTCGATGTAAATTATAAAAACGGGTATTGAGGAATGGTTCATCCATCACCGGTTGCGCGCCAACGCGTGTGGCTGGCGAGATTGAAGAGAATGGGAAGGAAAGGTGGGTCCCATTTTAAACAGAGAAAAAAAGTCGGAGCTCGCGACTTGCGTCTCCCGCGCCCCGGCACACCTCGTGGTCGGTGTTTCTAGCCCCCGTTCCCACGCCGCCAAGACCCCAAGAGCGCTCAAAGAGGAGTTCAAGAAAAGCTTGGGGGGGGCACGCGGGTTTCCCATCTCGCGATCGCCTAGACGGGTGACGCATGTGAGGCTTGGCTTTGCGACTACTCACTCTTTGAGAGATATACTATCGGTGAACGGCCACTCGGGTCTCGAGGGATAGATCTTGGCCGACTCGCCTACCCATTGCCGATGTCAGATACCGAAAGAGACGGAAGCACCCAGTCTTCAGAAGTTCAGACCTAGGATACAAGTCAATCTACTACTTCTGCCTTCATCTCCGCCTACTGCCCGACACCCGGACGCGAAGCAGGGCGGACCCACGATGATTTAGCGATCAGATTGACATGAAATGGGCCGCTCGACCTCCGCTCATCGCGCGCTCATTGCGAGATCTGCACCTGGGCATCACGGGAACAAGTTACGCACTAGAAAAGGTCAACATCTTTCAAGCTCCCAATTGCTGGGCAACAAGAATTAGTTTCCTCAACCATTCGTCGCCATTTGCAGCTGCATGTCAAGTCGAGCTCGTTGAGACTGCGCATTGGCTCTGAGGCGCCGCTACAAGTATTGCGATTCTTACAACTGAACCTCGGCTGGTGATGGCGGAAAGCCGCGGGGTCTTGATATGACCTCATAGATGGGGGCCGAGAAATCGTTATACGACACGGTTTCATCACCTAAACCGGGAACCAACTCCGTGCAGCTGCACTGTTCATGAACTCTCATTATCTTGATAAACACTCAATTACTCCAGACTCCAAAGTGGTATAGTGCTGTTACCCCCGCTACCCACCCCACGTCTCCTGATCATGAATGTTCCCGTATACACATGAAGATATTTACAAACGCAGGTGCGAGCAGCTGGCTGAAGCCCCTACGCACTAGCGATTATTGCTGTCAGCCTGCTGCCGCCAGATGTGTGTGTCGCCCAGGCTCATCGAGCTGTTCGAGGCGGTTGAGGCCGTATTCTCAGGGGCATTTGGAATCTCTGTGTCCTCGCCGCTCTCTTCATCTTCCGTGTTGTTATGGACTGGAGGCGGATCCTGGTAGATCCACGGCTCTTCTAGACTGTAGACGGTTAGTAAAAGAAAAGAATTAGGGCGTGCCAACATACCGCGAGGTCAAGCTGGGATTCGCAAAGGTCAGGCCCTTTTCTTTATCCTCATCGATGGTGCTTCCGCGTCTCAGCAAGCCTTGCGAGGGTCTCGGACCCTCAAAGTCTTCGTCAAGTACAGCCGCATCCTCCGGGTCGATGTCAATACGGATGCTTCGCAGAGATATGTATCGTGTGAGGGGCTCGAAACGACGCCTGAAATAGAAGCTGTACCAGACCGTGAATGCGATGAGGGGTAAGACAGCAATAGACTGGAAAAATGCAAGCAAAAATGCCATGATACTGGATAATATGACTTGCGACACCAAGAGACCGAGAATGACGCGGTAGCTGATGATTCTCCAGGCACCGCCGGTCGCATGTTGAGGCTGGTCCATGGCATAGAGTAGCTGATACTTGTAGGTGAAGTAGCCAAAGATGAAGTAGAGGAGCCCCACTGTCAGAATGAGCCAACCATATCCCAACGTGCTGTACAATAGGCATAGCATGAAGATGAGCATCGCTGTCGGGAGGTAGAATCCATAGCTGAATACAGTCGGTTGCATGATTTCGGCAAAATCCCTAGGGGTCTTGGCACCCATGCGATATATCGGATAGAGAAAGACGCTGCCAACCTGGAGGAGTCTGAAAGGAAACAGACCAATACCTTGAAGCATGATGAAGTTGGTGTAGAATATTCCGAGGTTCTGGATCTGATCGGCAACTTGTAGCGTCAGGGTAGCAGGACTCTTCCATACATCCCGGATCTGGCGAACCAAGTTGGTAACGCTAAAGGCAGCGTTGGAAGTGGCAAAGACGACGAAGATGTTGAAGAAGGTGAAGAAGAAGTTTTTGGAAATGATAGAGAGTTCCACGTCTCCTTTGGAAATCATCCCTTGCTCATACGAGAGGTATTCGTAGAGATAGGGCACAGCCACGTTTAGCAACGAAACGAGCAGGGTCGGCAGGCCGGTTTCGATCAAGGCACGCAAGGTCGGATATTGGTCGAAAAATCCAACCACCCCAGGAAACCATGTCTGGAAGTTGCAGACGCTTAGGAGACTAGCAATCGAAGCAACGACTGCCAACCACAACACGGATAGAACGGCAACAAATATGGTAATGATCCAAGAGCGAAGACGACGGATCCCACGAGGCGCATACGTGTTGGGCCACATTACATCCGATGGGGATGGCGCGGGCTTTGTGAGAAGCTGTCCAGGTCGAGGGTCGATGCGGGCCTGGATCGCCATTTGACAAGCTGCGATCGAATCCATTGTGACAAAGGCCAGGTCGGTCGGGGTGAAGTCCTTCTTTCTTGCTTCGTTAATTCTATCGTCGAGACGTCGCAGCTTCTCCTCGTAATAGTCAAGGGCGTCTATCTTGCGACTTTGGAGTTTGAGCAATCCATACCAAAGTCTCACTTTCGGACGCGGTCTCTCGACGAGTTCGGGGCTGATGTTATTGTGCCCCAGTAGCCCACCATTCTCTCCGGCCTCTTCGTCAACTTCATCTTCTCGAGGCTCCAAGACAGAAGGCTCGGCCTGTGGATCGCGGAGGCGCTGGACTGATTTTGGGAGCGCAGCCTGTTTTCCTAGATAGACGCTCCAGGTCTCTTCAAGCTGGGCTAAAGCCTGCGCCCTTTGGGCAATGAGCGAGTCAAGCTCCCGCCAGTCGCAGCATATGTTGACATGCTCCACCTCGCCGATTTGAAGCTTTTCGATGAGCTTTTTGATCTTTCCCTCGTCACGTAAATTTCGAGGGATACCAGTAAGGCGGAAAGTTCTGTCGGTAACGGTTGACTGCGTTCCAAGGTACTCCTGACGAACATGAATGACTCTGAAGGTCGACTTATTCAAGACGTAGAGGGTCAACCCCGTAAAGAAGTAGCCGAACACCAACCATGCCCAGACATAGCTCTTTTTCCTTTCAAAACTCTCGTCGTCGTCTAATGCAGCCCATATAGAATCACTCTGGTCTATTTGGCCTTGAAGGGAGCGGGTCGAGATGGCGATGGAGGCAGTAGCAGTAGCAGCGGGTGTTGGTTTCGGCTTTGGAAAGGTTTCTAAATGTCCGAGTGAGGTGTTGATAGGCAGCATAACGGCATACGCGAAGAAGGCCAATATAGCAAGAATGCGTATGGCCATCTTGAAGAAGGCAAGGAACTGTTCCCATCAGATCAGCATATCCGGATACGAGGAGTAGCTTCGCACTTACGACGAAGGCATCGAGGCCAGCAGAGGCGAGGACCTGTTCCTCAGTGACGCGGTAAAGTCCTGGGATCCACCCGAGAAAGGTATCAGGAAGCGTAGGCAACCCAATCTTGGGATCCAATCTGCGCTTGCGCGCGGCGTATAGAGTCGGCCATCGTGGGCGCAAGATGCAGAATGTGGTGAACGCCGTGAGGCCAAGGATGAGAGACAACCCGAGCTGAACCCAAAAGTCACGATCGCTGGGTTTGATCGCCTGTTTGCCGTCGCAATTTGGGTTGTCTTCGAACATTAGAGGATTCATGTTGCGCGAAGCATATCACCCCGATTTGGGTGCGACTGATAGAGCTGTCGAGTCGCGAGTCGTCGGGTGGTAGCTGGTTATGTGAACGAGAGACTCGTAATGGTTTGAAACCGGGATGCTGAGAGCTCCAGGCGCGAGAAAGGTCTCCACTTTCATCCGAACCTGTGACGTGATGATGCGTCGGGCTAGCTGTACGGAGAGGTAGCGATGTTAGATAAGCAGCGCCACAAGTAGAATAGGGTGGCTGGGATGAAGAATTGGTATTGCACCAGCCACACGAGGGATCGGAGCTGCACCATCTTACCTAATTACCCATGGGACTGGATCCTTCTGCAGCATACGTGCAGCTCTATGGCCTGTCTAAGGTAATTTGTCGTGCAACTGCCGTTCCTAAGGATCAGCATGTGCAGCAGACCAGGAGTATGTATGGTAGGCTCTCGGCCTTTTCAGTAAAGTAGGCGCAATGCAGGTGCCGAACTGCGCTGCCCTACAGTACAACTCTAGGTTTCAAAAGCTACTCTATGCCGTGGTCACACACACGATGCTCGTTTCTGTCTGCGAGACTATCATCGGCGAACAGAACGGAACAACCTTACGTTTATCTTCTTTTCAAGTTTGGCATGTGCCGGCCCCCACCGCTGTGATGTGGAACCCCGACCGGCCTCATGCCGGACCACTTCGGCCCCTTCCCAGACCCCTCGTAGCTCGAGGCAGATACCATTTGATTATGGCAAGGTAAGATCTCTATGCACGTAAAGTGAAACTGCAGGGCTAGCACAGCCACGCGGCGCTCTGTCTAGCTGCTTCCGATGCCCGGTGCTGCAGCTGAGCTGCGTGGCTGCACGCCGAACGAGCATGCCGAAAAGCTTCGCCGTGAGACAGCACAGCCCCGACGAGGAAGCCGCTTGGTGGAGCAGTCGATTGTGAATAACCCCGTACGGATACCTACTGTGGTGGGAGTATTGGGGAGCATTCTCAAGCGCTCGGACAACCGGGTTGAGATGACTGGGAAATTCCGCCTCAAGATTCTGAAGGTTTCGATGCCAGCCTGGTGAAGTGCCATCTGGGGCAAGCCGCGCACTGACACGTATTGTTTGCAGCGTGCCCATCGCAGACATCGACCATGTTCCAGCATCGTGCATCATGCATCGTTGGCCACTGCTGGGACGGCAGTGCACTGCCGTGATGCAGCTCTTCCTCTTCGCGCGACTCTTTGAGCGTATGATCGGGTCCTCTGCAGTCGGCGACCAAGAGGAAGATCATTGGCGCCAGTGGCTGCAGAGGCTTGGCGTCCACTGGGCGCCTCGGGTAACGCCGTTTGCAGTACAGACTTTGGAGAAGCATCACGCCCATCGACGCGGGCGAAGACGACTGACTGATGCATCCTACCTTAATCTGCGCATGGCCAGAAATGGCTTCTGCAGGGAACAACTTTGGATATGGCGCAGGTCCTCTGAGAATGCTGTGAATGATGAGACAATGTAAGAATAGATCAGCTTGGACCAGTCGTCCGCCGAAGAGAGGGCAAAGAGCAGGCAGCCAAATGAATAAAACGTCTTGCCATAGTTGAGACTCAGGCGAAACAGTCTGCAGGGTCACGCGAGTGCCAAGATGCGGCCCGGCCGGGGACGAGTCCAGCGCGGGGGCGCTCTGAGGCAAAGACAGTAGAGGAACCATCTCATTATGTACTTGTTCTGGGCGACCGTCTTTCGATAACCCAGACTTCAGCAAACTTCAGCAAACTTCAGAGAGGGAACGCAGCGACGGCCATTGCCTTTGTTATCGGCGGGCCTGGATTGGCTCGCCCGGCGTCTCTTTGGCTCATGTCAAAGTCTCCGTCTCGAGGTTCCCTGTATTTGGGACTTGGGTCTGTCTATACCTGGCTCTTAGACTGAGGTGACAAAAAGCGCGATCGGCGACATTTGTATTCGTACACTGTAGACATTCTTTGAGTCGCCCGGCCCCTGCCGTGGTTATTAGCGCTCGTTTTCCCGCCCCTTGCCCTCCAATTCCCGCCCTCCCCTTTCCCCAGTCCAGTCCCGTCCATTCCCGTCCAGTCCACCGCATCCCTCCTTCCCGACGCTGTGGAATTGGGATCTGCCCTTGCCTTCCCATCCAATTGCGCTTCGCCTACGGATACGTTAGGTACCTATCTTACTTTCCCCACGGCTTTTGTCGGCCCACAACCGGTACAAAGTACATCAAACAAAAACCACTTCCCCGGTGTTTCCACTCGTCCCGGATTCGCCAATCGACCACGAAAATTTCGGCAATTTCCAATCTTTTCTGCCCCCATCCACGAACCCCTCCATGCCCCTCTCTCTACCATCCGCTGCCCACCGACAACGACCACGACCACGATCGTTGAGTGCCATTGAGAAGCAGGGACATGCTCGACACACTCAAGATGAGCGAAACACAATTGACCTTTGGTCGGACCGACGACTACATCCTCATCTCCAAGCCCAAGAAAGGCATCGCCTACGTCGAGGCTCGATTCAAGGATGGCAAAGGCGTACGTGCTACCCTGCGATGCTCATTTTCACAAGCTTTTCCCCCAACTCGCCGGCTCCCTGCTTACAATGAGAACAGCTCGCCCACACAGACAAGGGATGTCAACTTGTATGGTTTAGTCTCCAATGTTTCCTCTGACCTCAATGTCCGCCTTCTAACTTACGCCAGCTTCTCTCCAAACTTGAACGAGAATGGAGCGCGCCCAAACTCAAAGATGACACCGTCATCTCCCTGGAGGCCGACCTCTTGAAGGAGCCCCTTTGTAAGTTTGGCCTCTCTTCTGTCAACTCGCATTACTAACTATTTCACCAGTCCACAAGGAAATCCCGAGCGATATGTTCCACTCCCTTCGCGTGGTTGAATTCCAAGGCCTTGATCCTTCTACTCGTGTTGTCTCCGTCCGCGACGTTGCCATCAAAGTCAACCTCTACGGCTGCACTCCAGAGTCGCCCTCTGAGTGGGACGATGAGAGTGTCACCATCCTCCCCAATTCCAACGTCGACGGCCTCTGGGAACTGTGAGATTGCCTTTCCTTCCTACAGCATACGTATCACTGACATTTTGACTCCTTTCAGATGCTGATTATGGCCACTACTTAGCATGGTCCTTGATCTCGCTATTCCATACCAACCCATGCGATGAGTAGGCATATTTCAGCCGTCCTACCCAAGAGCTCTCGCAAAATTTTCAAAGTACGACATTATGATCGTAAATGACGTTGAGAGCATCATCTGGGGCCGTATAAGCGATGTTGTCAAGATGTGGATGTCTTTGACAGTCGATCCACAAACACTTTCGCCGCTGATCTCCACCATGCAGGGGCAAACCAACCCCCCTTTGTATTGGTGCTTGCTACTTTCAGCAAACTCAGCGAGCTTGACGCCAGCTTCGTCCATCAGTACCGCATCGCAGCCATGTAATCTTGGCAAAAGGTTCGGGATCATTGCGTAGTCCTGAGTCGCCAGTCCCAAGTCTCATGAACGGCAGCATATTTTGGTTATAACACCATTACACTCACCCATAGCCATACAGTCTCCGGGGGCCGCAGTGTTGCAGAGGCGGAGCGAAGCACTTGTGTTATGGGAACTCTTTCCCTCGCAAGCAACTTGGGAGGTAATCGATTGTTGTGCAATGGTCCTACGGACTACGACACCATCTTCCGACTGAGCCACGGTACCACTTCATCTAGCAGCGAGATGGCTGTCTTTGTCTAACCTCGAAACCTCGAGGACAGAAGGGCAGTAGGATTGAGCAAGACCTGCCATTCATCCGCATGGATATCGCATTCTCCCCGCTGATAGTGCCGCTACCCTTTTGGTGGTAGTCATCCTCGATGATTCGGCACGCAAGAGACTGCCGCGGATGTTGCCATCAACGAATAGAGAACAAAATGCTTCAGACAAGGCTGACGGAGAAGCCCAGCGACTTGGGTACGGAGCAAGTCATATTTTCGTCGCCAAGAACATTGACTCGCTGCCAAATGTCAGTATCAAAGACCCCCTGGCTACAGAGAGACAGTTGATCGACACTCCTCGCGGGCCTTCTGGTACGAACCGAGTCAGCGGTGTAGTAAGCGGAGTGTGGTGGAGTAGATGGCTATAACACCACACTCACCCATGGGGTTGAGGGAGTCTTGTCGGACTGTTCAGTCCTCATGGTTGAAAGCCTGAGTCTTTTGCCATTTGATACACACATTCAGTGTCAGATGGCGGCTAAATGAGTTGATCGATTAATCTAGGATAATCAAAAATGAACGGACCTGCAATCACAATGACGACTTAGTACCATTCACCAGGCAAACGGGCGTCAAGGAACGTGATGAACCATTTACTTGCAGTGCCTGTAATCGTATTCGAACATGTTCCATTGAATTTCGGTCTGCTCCTATGCCAGGCCTTGCTCGGAGCTCCCTTCCTTTACAGACAACGCGGTGTGGGTTTTTTCTAGTCATTCCATGCTCGTCTGTCCCCTCTCAATGAGGGAACCCCGCAATGTGGCCAATCCTTCTCCGAGGTATCCCTTCGAGGGGATGAGTTTGAGACATAGGATCTGTCTCGTCGCATTCATCTAGCGTGAGAGCCCAGCCGAGACCTTGTCTCGGTCCGCGGTCGAAAATTGCAATGTCAAGAAATGCCATGTTGACGGTTGCACTGGCGAGTTCAGCCGTCGCATGTCGTCCCCCTACCGGCACTTGATCAATCGACATGTTGTTGGTGCTTGCGCGAGAATTCTAGACCAGCGATGGTCCCATCTTCACCGAGAACTCGATGGTGATGTTCCACTTTTCCTTCCGGGGAGAGGGGGTGGCTTACGTCTCCCCTAGTATCTCAGTCGGTGAAGTTCTTGGCGAGTTCCCCCGCACTTGATCTGGACGCCAAGCTGAAAGTACTGGGAACTCTCGCTTGCATTTTGTCTTCGGCGATACTCCGAAACCGGAATTGATCGATCAGTTACGGGCGGGAATGGACGGGCTGCAACTGTCGTCGGGACATACCGACGAGAGATCGCCAAGCGTCAAAGAACCATGCCCTCTCAGTTAGTTATTGAAATTTTTTCACATCTTTGATTCTCTCATAAGTTACGTGAAATACCCGGTGGGCAGTGGAAAATCTAGGTCCTTACCTGGAATAGGAACTGATGATCACTTAAGCTTCGAAGCAGTCACGTATATTCATGACGCATCATATGCATTATCAAACATACGGTCAATGAATGCGAGAGAACTAACTCATAGAGATCTGGAGATCTGCGGTCTTTGGCCAATCGCATGGTCCCTTGGAATTCCGAATGTCATTCACAATAGACTTACACATTCTCAACGTTTGCAGGGACAGCATTCAGCCGGCGCTAGGCAAGCCTCAAGCATCAGCTAGGAGCGGGATACCCCATCCGAGATTCAAATGCGATTTCTCAATCCCATGAGATCCCATGAGACACAAAGTCCTCTTGCAACATCTCGGTCTTGGCCCAACGAAATGTCAGGAATTGACTTTTGTCAGCTGTGTCTTGCCCGCTTCAGTTTTTAGGTACATGTAGCCACTGGATCTCATTGAGTGGACCACCATCAACGAAAGCGTGCGTAACAAAGCCACAACAACAGCTTGGAGAAGAGGAGCTGCCTGCAAAGGCTCTTTCACATTGTGTTCCGGGCGTTGGGGACTCACATAAATTGCAAGAAGAAGAACAACACAAAAGCCCCTGCTTCATCACCTCACAAACTATAAGATGTTCGTCAACCTCATCTTTCGAATCCTCTCGCTACCTCTCATCCCATTCAGAAGATACCTGCCTCCATCTCCACCATCTTCATTGCCCCGTACTAGAAAACTACTTCCTCAAGCTGAGCAGCCCTCCCCGAGTCCTCCGTTGCTCAAATCCACCGCCATGTACGTCTACCTCGGAAAGCTCGACTGGAAGCCATATGGCTTGGACGAGACCTTCGTCATCACCTTGCCCAACGGTCCCGCCCGCGCAGGCGACCCCGCCTACCTCTTCTCACAGTGGACCAAGGACGCCCGCGGCACTGAGAAGGCCAATTGGTTCCTGGATCTTGTCGTCGATAAGGTCTCCAAGACCCAGAGCGGTGACGATGTCTTCACCCTCAAGAACTCCCACTACTACTCGTGGGAGATCACTTCCCAGAAGGTCTATGGAGAACTCAAGGTTACCATGTCCAACCCCAACAAGGACAAGAGCACCTTGACCTTGAACCGTATTTGGAAGTCCGAGTCCGAAGTCCCTTCTGGCTCACTTCGCATCTGGACCGGCAAGATCAACTGGCCCAGCTACGCGACCAACGAGATGGCCACCTTCATCGTCCCCGAGGGCTTCGGCAAGGACAAGCCCGTCTTGGCAGTCTGGCAGTGGACCAAGAATGGTCAAAATAAGCCAAAGAATCCCAACGTCCACGTCGCTAAACAATCCATCCTTGCTGGTCCCGAGAAGAGTGTGAAGTTTGAGTACGACTCTTTTTATCATCTGACCTGCACCTGGCAGGAGAATACCGAGAGACTTGCTGTCCACATGAAGGGAAGTGGAATTGAGAGCAACGTCAGTAAGGACCTCGGCGAATTCGCTCTGGCTGCTCATTACGATCGTCACTCTCAGTCAGTATAATCCTTTCGCCCGATGTAAACATCTCTAACAATCCTTTCCAAAACAGTGACTTCAACCCGCCAGAGTCCACCCCCAACAAATCCGAAGTCTACCACCGGCTTCCTCAAACTCAGCCGTCTCTTCCTCGCATTCTGGCGCCCATGCCTTTCCCTCGCGGACTTGTTGACACCCTGACTCACGCTCAGGCTTTCATCGACCAAGCTGGCTACCTTGCCAAGTATGCCGAGGATGTAAGTTGTCACCGCGTTTACTTCGTCAAAGATGGCAAACTAATGATTCGCAGCGATTCAAGGCTCTCGACTCCGACCTCCACATCCGCGATCACCAGCTCGCCGCGGCTGAGACCGAGATCCGGGAGCTCACGAAGAACAGGGATATTCTGGCTAGCGATGACAAGGAGCAGAAGGCGAAAATTGTTGCGCTTGCGGAAAGACTTCAAAAGGCCCAGGAAGAAGCGAAGAAGCAGGAGGCGGTGGTGGCCAAGCTTCAGAACGCTCTCAATGACGGACAAAAGCACGACGCCCAGGACCACCAAGAAATCGAGGATCTGAGGGCCGCCAGGATTCAACTCAAGAGAGAGTTGGACCAAGCCCTGCCCGCCCTTGCTGGCGCCAGGGCTAAAGTCGTAACTCTGTCGGAGGAGATTCAAAGGCTGAAGGCCGCAAAGAAGGCGGCTCTGTCTGAGCTTGCCATTCAGCAAAAGCTCAACAAAACTCTTACAGAAGAGATTGAACAGCTCAAGAAGGCCAATAAACAGCTCAGAGACGATTTAGAGCCCCTTCGAGAGGATAACAAAAGGCTTTCCAATGAAGTCGAGTATAAAAAAGCAGCAATCGATAGAAAGGATGCCGAACTCAAGACCGTACGAGCCCAGAAGTTTACCGCTGACTCGCAGGTCAAAGACATCGGGGACAAGTTCGACGCTATCGAGAAGGAGAAGAATCGATACTGGGATGTTTTGAACAAGCATCGCCTTCTCCAGGAGATTCAGATTGTTTGAGCTCTTTTCTGTAGCCACTGGAATTTCTCTCACCCGGTGCCTTTTCTTTCGTTACCTTCGCTTTGACGCTAGTCATTCACAAAGAAGTCGTCACTTGAGTCAGTTGCAGAGAATCATTCTCTCATACCGACACTAGAAGCATCCTCCTTGATTTTTCTACAATAATCTAATTAATTACCGTCATCTTATTCAAGGCTACATGAAATCAAAATTTCTTCTCAATTTTCGCTGTCTACCTAACTTTATCCATGTTGATACCCCTCCAACCATCCGATTGCATACCAGAAGAAATAGACATGGATGTAGACCACACGCTACCCGTGACGATCACAACTCACTCCCGGACACCGGATTCATCTCTGTCTCTTCGTCACCATACCAAACACCGAACCATAAGACAAAAAGACAAAAAGACAAAACAGAAAAAATGTCAACCAAGAAGTTCCAAGCAGCCGCCGTGGGTCTCGGCCGCATGGGCAAGCGCCACGCCCTCAACTTCCACCAAAACGTGCCCCGCGCGACCCTCGTCACCGTCTACACGTCTTACGACGATATGCTTGCCCACAAGGGGCTCGAGGCCGTCTTTCTGACCTCGGTGACCTCTATCCACGCCAAACACGTATTGTGTGAGAAGCCGTTGGGCACGACTGTGGAAGTTGGAAGTTGCCTCTCAATCCTCTCTCTCTCTCTGAGAGTCCAGGAACAAAAGTTCCTTTCCATGTAAAGGGAAATTTCCAAGCATTGAAGTAAAGCTCACACACCGGAACAACAGTCACAAACCATCGTAGACGCGGCCGCAAAATAGTTAGACCTCAAATTAAAGTGCGGCTTCTCCTGCCGCGACGCCCACAAAAAGATGCAACAAGGCCTCATTGACCGGCCCCCCGCCATTCTCCACAGCCAGACACGCGACGTCCTCAACCCGTCGGGCTTCTTCGCTGCCTACGCCCAGTTCTCGGGCGGCATCTTTGTCAACTGCAGCACCCACGATATTGACCTCTCGCTTTGGTTCTTGGACTAGGAAAAGTTCAGGTGAAATCCGTCCACGCCGTTGGCATCATGGCCGTCGAGCCCGACCTACGCAGGCATAATGACCGCTACAACGCTGTCGGCACCTTCGAGTTTATGATGGCGCACCGCGTACCCGTATGCCTCGAGCATGATGGCTGCGGGTTAGGTGGACTCGACCGAGATTATTGGTACCAAGGGCAAGCTGCCGGTGAGCCTGTTACCGGCGGAGAACTATGTCAAAATTTACAAGACGGGAAGAGATCCGGTAGTAGTTGCCGCAGACTTACTGGGACCGTTTCAGGGCTACTTTACGACGGAGGCGATTGAGTTTACGGAGAGAGTACTGGAGGACAAACCTTTGCCGATCAAATTGGCTTCCGCGGTGGCTGCTGTCAAGATTGGTGCGGCGTAGGGGGAGTGAATGCTTAAGAGAACCAAAATCTGGTTTGACAAGGAGGATGATCGGACGGAGAGGGCTCAGTTGTAGACTTTCATCTAACTCAATTCAGCCTTCATGGCCTATGTTAATCTGCAGAACCACTTTGAAAACGGACGTTGTGTTTGGAAACTCCCATAGTCGCTGCCTTCACATTTCCTTATGTGCCTCCTCAACCATGTCCCTGGACAGACTCCATTCCAAACACTTCGGAGACCGTCATGTGCAATGGCACGCAATACTCAACATGATAGTTTCTTGGGCGGACAAAATCAGCACTAACAGGATATCAGCTGTATTCTGGGCCGTTTCGAAATTTATTCTCACCTCGTATCGAAGTCCGCGTGTTGGATATGCCCCGAGCCTTAGACATATTCTATCACTGCAACTTTTCTGTGTGTTGCTGCAGCACTGGGACAACACTTATGGGCTGCAACCCCCCAGTCATGAATAAGAGTGATGCTGCATCACTTATGTTTCTTTTGTTGGGATTTCCGCGAAAACTCGATTTCAAGAAGGGTTGCAGTCGAGGGGAGGTCCATCGAGGTTGACTGTCGACTCCAAAGGACTGTAATTTTCTGTGTCGAAGGTGAGAGAAAGGCCTTTGGCAAATAGAGCAACCAGTGGCAAAACTGAACCACGCACCACCAAAAATAAAAGGCCCTTGGGGACTCACCAGGGGGCTCGACTACTAGCCGACCTCTCTTGATTTGCTTGGCCGTAGCACTGTCAGCCTTCCACGAGCTTCTGGCCACAGGAGAGGGGTTGCGCATCGCTCTTCCACGGAAAGACGACGAAGCAATCTTCTGGGCATGGCTGGCAGCAGCATTGATTTTTGGTCCATCAGATTGCTCCTCCTGCGATCCGCCGGTGAATTGATAGCCTCTGGGAAGGCTCGCACTGTTGAAAGCGTATGAACGACGTGACCACTCAGGGATGGCGGGAGCAAATGTCTCCTCCGTCTGACTGACACGTGAACCGCTCAGCACATACTCTCTCCTGGTTCGTTCGATGACCCCGGTGATGGGTGTCTGTTCCTCGTGAATGTAGCTGGAGCAATCGAA
The DNA here is from genome assembly GCF_001831195.1 of Colletotrichum orchidophilum. NCBI lineage: Eukaryota > Fungi > Ascomycota > Sordariomycetes > Glomerellales > Glomerellaceae > Colletotrichum > Colletotrichum orchidophilum. The sequence continues at coordinate 189,182 of NW_019173002.1, forward strand.
TGCTGATCCTCCCGATTGCATGCGTTCCATGACCTCAGAGACGGCACGTCTCTCCTCATACTGAGATTTGGACTCCTCTGAGACTTCAACAGTGCGCGTCTCAGCTTTATTAGAAGCTAATGGCACAGTGAATTCGCTCTCTCTTGTGTTAGGGATAAAATTACCACGACCCTCGCTGCAAGATTCCCAAGATTCCTGAGTGGAAGCATCTGAAGTTGATGCATCGGCGATCGTAAGAGGGAGGGCCACATTCTCAGTAGCCGTCTTTGACAGCCCTGAAAATTTGTGCGGTGAGGCTTGGTCCATAGCCACAGATCCTTTCTTCAAATCGGAGTCCGTCTCCCTCGGGTAACGCCTCGAGGTCTGTGGAACATTGAATACTACTGCCATTCGGTTAGCCTATGAGCTTTACTAATGAAGAGTCTGAAGCCTGGGTTACAGGCCACCAGAGGTCTGCAAAGGGGAATTAGATCAGTGAAAAAGAATACATGCTTTTGGCATCCGTAGAAGAACTGAAAACCCGCTCAAGTCCAGGCTTGGCCATTGTTCTTGAGAAAGTTTGCGGTGAATGATTGGCTCCATCCGTTCGACCTTTGCCTTCCGTGTCGAATTCCACCATGTATTCGGGCTTGCTGGGCCGAGGAGTCACCTCTTCTTGTGAGGCCTCAATACGAGCATCGTTTGCCGCGGCCGTGAGGATGTGTCTCCTCAGAGTATTCGGCGGTGGAATATTACATTGCGTTCCTGCTTCGACTTCTTTCTGTTAGTGAAAGTAGAGTTGCTTCTTCCCGGCCAAAGTCTTACCAAAACGTTTGGAGACGTCAGTATCATGTTTGGCGTCGGTTTGGGAACCTGCGTCTCTCGTCTCCTTGATAACGGCGGTCTCCTTTGTCTTTTTCTCGAGAATCTGAATGTGATCAACAGCGGTGGAAAGAAGTTCCCAACAAAAGACTGGGTTCTGTTTCAAAAGATTCGAAAACGTGTCTTGTCGGAGCAGCATCGAGAGATGGGGACCTATTGCTCTCTGTAGCTCTTGGCGCATGAACACCCAAGAGTCTGTCTGCTCGCCGACGATAACTTCAGCCGCCATCCAGAAGTCTCCAACCATCTCGATATTGTTCGACAGAATATCACCAAGCAAGTTGCCTGTTTTCGAAGCAATCTTCTGTTGCAGCGGAAGAATGATGAGTGTGGCGGATACCTCGTACATCGCGAGGAGCTCGATCGACTCAGTCTTTTCGTCTACCACCTTCTCTGTTCAAAATTAGCAAACCTCTTCTTCCGAATGCAGACGCAGTATCTCACCTCCAAAGTAGAAGTACTTCAAGACGGTATTCAGAGCAGAGAAAGTAAACAAGTGTTCCTTGAGTGGAATTTTCCTGATGCCTTCTTGCTGGAGACGTTCGTCGATAGTCAGCAAACCTCTGAGCAGAGCAATCGACTTCGAGAGACGACAAAATACTTGAATACCTACCATCTGAATCATCTCGAGGATGTGGTCAATGAGGCTGCTCTTTCCTCGAATGACCTTGTCATGGAGCTCCCACTTGTTTACACCCATCGTGAGGTGAATGTCCGCATCCTTCTTGGTTTCCCAAAGGCTAAGAGACGGTCAGTGAATGAAGGGAATTGCGGGTTCCTAGTGTACTCACGATGAAAGGTCGGAATTCTCCATGCGTCTTTCTTCTGCCTTTGGCGTCAGAATAAAAGAGCTGCAGAAAGTGATTGATCTTGTGGTATGATGAAGAATTGAGCACGATTTCGGTTGATCTGAATACAGCCCAGGGTCGTAGAATAGACAGGTTGTAATGTGAATTGGTTGGAAGAATTGTTGAATCAAAAATTTTTCTTGTCAAAATGGATGGATGGGGGAGGTATCGAGGAAGCTGGTGCGAGGAACAGATCCGAGAAACAGTCGGGTACTTTCCGGTTGTGGAGGGTGGTGCCTTCCATTTTTGTCAATCTCCACGTACCTGTGGTAAAGTACCTTGTGTTGGGCCCGTCACAACACCTCCGAGGAAGGAGCAATGGTCATTCCCGCCTTCGCCCAGACTCGACCCTTAAGGCCCCTTAGGTAAGTAAGGTAGAAGAATTCAGACGATGTCGTAAGGTAAGTTCAGAAATAATGCTGGCAAGCTTCTCCCTACGTGCACAAGCCCTGAAAGACCCTTCTCAGAAGTATAAAGGGCAGTCAGAGTTTGACATTCCTTGACATCCTTTCTATGCACAAGAACAGAACAGGGCAAAGGTCAAGCTGGTAGGAGACAACGACACCAAATTCAGTCGGATTTGAAAATCCAGAAGAACCTTGAAATTCATATTGGAACAAGTTTGTCAAAGGCCATATCTACTGAACAATGTCAAAGGCGGTGTCCTGTCGAGTTCCCCTCATCCGCGCACTTTCGGCACTGTAATATATTGTTCCAAAATAATCTTCAGATCATTTGCACGCAAGACTACACCCTAGCTGCTCCAGAGAGACTCGACATCGACAGCATCGAAGACGTCTTCATCATCAAACTCATCATCCTCCTCGTCTAAAGTAGCCTCACTGATGGTGCTGCTGCTTTGATTTCCCCCGTTCTCGATGACGTCCATCCGCAAAACGAACTCCTCACGGAGACGTATCAAGTAGCTTCTCATTGATGACTCGTCCATCTCAGAGTTACTGACCTGCTTCAACTGTTCGTGTAGATTGAGAATAAGTTTACGCCGGTTGAGCATCTTTCTCGCCTGTGAGGACTGTTTGTTCTGTTCCCTTCGTTCACGCAACGATGTGGCAACCTGCTCCGCAACCTCAAGAAAACGCTTGGGAAACGCCATTGCCTTTGCAAGGGTAATGCCATACAGCAACTCTTCAGTCTTCCCCGACTCAACTTTGTACATCATAGTCATCTTGGGTACATTGTTGTCTGTCGTCGAGACCTGCGTGATAAGGTGAAGATTCAGTACTCCAGGACGATCGGCTAGGACGTCGGCTACTCTTGGTCAACTTCTGAACACAATAATTTGTGAATGTGTGAGGGGTCCCACCAATCTCTGTGAAGTGAGTTGCAAACCACACAATAGCACGACTCTGTATGAGGGCCTCGGCTATGGCAATCGCGATGGCGAGCCCATCTCTCGTGCTTGTGGCTCGGCCTAGCTCATCGATGATGACGATGCTTCGGTGGGTGACATTGCTTAAGGAAGTCAGCATGGACAGTTTCTCAGACATAATGACACGTACCTGAGAATGAATGCCATTTCTCTCATCTCTAGCGAGAAACTTGACATGTTAGACTCGATGTTGTCGTCAGTAGTCACCCGAGCAAAGATACTGTGAACGATTGGAAAACTAGCGTATTCAGCCGGCACGAAGCAGCCAATTTGAGCCATGATCTGAAGCAGAGAGATACTCTTGATGTATGTGCTTTTCCCACTCATGTTGCAGCCGGTCACAATCTGGAAACGGTGCTCCTCGGTGGCGTAATAGTCGTTCGGTACAAAGCCGCCCTTCAAAGTCTGTTCAAAATTAGTCCGCGCTCAGGGGACTACTTGATGAGCCAAACCTTGTCCATGATTGGATGTCTCGCAGCTTTGAGAGCTAGCGTATCTGATATTCCAGGTCGTGTCCAATCATACGTCGAACTTGCCTGTGCAAACGATGTAATCATGTCGAGCAGCGCAATTGAATCGCAGACGCGGTAGAGGGGTTGTAATTGCGTTCGAATACTGTCAATGAGATCCTGGATCACTTTGTCGCTCAGCATGACCACCTCGGCAACGGAGTCGGCGATTCTCTGATTCAATTTCTTGAGATGCATCGTAAGACATTCGATGTGCCGACCCTTCATCGTCTGGTTGACAAGCACCGCAGGTACGGCCCGGTCCTCGAAATCCACTGCCCGCATTCGGAGGCTATATTTGCGCCCATTATCGAACCTTAAGCTGGCGTCGATGCTGTGCTCGCCTGCAAGTTTGTTAGGATCAGAAGGGAACAATGGTGGTGATGGAAATCTATTACGGTTCAACTCTTCGACGTGTTTATGGACGTCATCTGTATTCTCTTTGTAAGCTTGTCTGGCAACATCTAGAAGCCCGTTGATTCCAGGCTGCCGCAAGGTTAGCCAGGTTTCAGCAACAGTGGCCAGAAATTACTTGCCTTGACCGCAAAGGTTCTTTGATTTCGTAGGTCGAGGGCGCTTTTGGCGTAATGGACATCCTCGTGAATACTCTGGTACACAAGCTCTCTGACTGCTCCAGTCAACTCCGGCCGGCAGAGGTCTCTAATTTTACTGAGAAGAGGGGACGCGGCAGGACCCAGGGCCTGAAAAACTGCAGGAACGGCGTCTATGAAGGTCTTGACTAAGAGAATATGGTTGATGGCTCTTTCTGATGCCTCGACGGACGGTTTGTTAGGAATAATGACGAGCTACATCAGTCAGCAGAACTCGGTGTAGGCTAGGTATCTTTGCAATCCAGTACCTTGGTCAGCATGCTCTCGACATCAGGAAACGCTTTTAGAGCTGTGACATGTCAGCAAACAGCCGAACTAGAGAACGGGGATGCTCAAACCTGTCCGAACCTCTGCAAACATGTCGTGGTTTGCAAGAAGTTCCTCCAAAGCGTCATATCTGGGCTCAAGATATGACTCTTTGAGGGTAGACGGTTGCAGTAGATTACTTCGAAGCACTCGACCGCCCATGGGGGTCAGTGTGTGCTTGATAACACCGAAAAGGCTGTCGTTAGATGTAGCTTGGCGGCGATTTTGTAGAACTTCAAGAGACATGATGGCAGATACGTCAATCATCATGGTATCTTCCGAGGGCTGGTAACGAATGCGAAGAGAGTGTGGAACAACTCTGATGGAAAACTCAATCTCCAAGAAACTCATGGCCTCGATAAAAGTCAGTACTACTTCTGGATGGTATGATTTTGTCGAATTCGGTTACCGCGGCAAATGAGCATGTTGCGTAGAAGCTGCCTTCAATGGCCACCTTCACGGCTTCTGCGTCTTCTCGGAATGCGAAGGTCTGAATACGGCTGAGCCCATCTATCTCTGACCAGTACTTTCTGTCAAGAGGTTTAATTGTTGTATCCGGCATGTGTTCCTCGATATGGCTATAGAGCCTCGACTTGGGATTCGGCGGGCAGCACGAGCTTACGATTAGGAGATGAGTTGGCTCCATGATTTGAAGCTTGTGAAGGGTTCGAACGAAGAACCTATTGTCAGAGATCTGGCTTAGAATTACCTCTCCGGTATCAATGTTGAAGAACACGATTCCAACGGCAGGGGTCACTCCACGAGCCTCGCTCAGCGCGCACACAATGGTGTGTTTGTCGCTGTTGGGCAGGAATGGGGTTCGTGACGTGCGGCTGGTGTAGGAAGTGCTCGGCCGGGTTGTGCGAGATCTTGATATCGTACCACTAGGTTCACTGCGATAATCGTAACTAGAGGTGTAGGCATCACCAGAAACAGGGTCTTCCGCCGAAGAAGGCATCGGCGTTGCCGTGTAAGAGCCGCCCACTCTCGGGTTTGCTGAGGCAGTGCCCGTTCTTGATGTTGTTTGGGAGAAGTACGGGGATGGTCTTCCATACGGTGCAGGTGTCTGAGAAGGCGTGGTCAAGAAGCCAGTCGAAGGCCTCGAGGGCCGTGAATATCGAGGGTCCATTTTACGGCTACATCAAGCCGGCTGAGGTGGTCGGTCTACAGGGCATGGGCTGGGAAGACGTCCGGTCCACAACAGCGGCAGGAGAAGAGTTTCAAAGCTGAGCAGGTATGAATCGAATCTGTGTCATCTGAATAAAGCCGATAGAATGATGGAATGTGGTTGAAGAGAACAAGAGGGCATCAAGCCAAAATCGCAGCAACGGACAACAGCTCCTGCCCGACTTATACGGACGAACCGGGGTTGTCCCGGCCGAGCCTATGGGTGGAGCCACTGGCCACTGGGCTTGCACCAGCCACACAAATCACGGGCCACCTCATGTCTCCAATGAATGCACAGCCACTAAGGTAATGCGATGTCGAGAGGTGGAGTCAAGTCGTCATCCCCACGGCCCCGATACGTCTGGAAGAGTTTGCGACAGGCTTGGAAAAGCAATCCGCACAGGAAGCCGAACCGCGTCGCGCCGCGACACCACGACTCGAAACCCCCCATCTCGACCGACACGGATCCGGGACCAGGCGTTGAAGCCATCGCGACACTGGTGTTCAGTCGCCGCCCCGCCGTCAACATGTTTGGCATCTTGGGCGCCCGCGACCGCAGCGACGGCACCGAGGAATATGCCTCGTTTGATGAGCTCTTCGCGGCGCTGAAGACGCGTATGCAAAAGGATGGGTACAAGGTCGTCAAGTCGCGTACGCATCGAAACAAGGTCGGCGGCACATACGAGAAAGGGAGCGAGGTCGTCAGATGCGATCTCGTCTGCGACCGCGGTGGGCAGCCTTACAAATGCACGGCGACACAGCTGAAGACGTCCACCAAGAAGACCAATTGCCCTTGGAAGGCCAAGGCCGTCAATCGCAAGACCCTGGGGAAATGGATCTTGACGATCATATGCAGCGAACACAACCATGAGGCGCGCACGCCTGACCCGCCGACCGATGAGGAGGATGCCGATGCCGAAGGAGATGCCGACATCGTTCAGGACGTATCAGTTGGTCCGTCTTCCTACGCTGCTGTTATCCGGTGCTTGATACTAACCTTCGTAGTCCCAGACGTGCAGAGCTCTGGCCCGGCCCCAGATCCCACAACAGCCGCCCTTCTTGCTGCAGTTGGTGCCTCCCCAAACACGATGCGCCTCACTGGCGATACTTTCCACAACTTTAAGTCGGAATATCGAAAGATGTCGAAACCAGAACGCCTGGGCATACTAGCCCAGATGCAACTGCGCATCGCGGCTATATACGCTGTCGAGAACGAGGACATGCAGCGGCAAGAAAGACAGGCCCGGCAGGAAAAGAAACACCAGGAGATTGAGGAGAGTCGACGCAAATCACAAAGCACACAACAACCACAGCAGCAGGCACCACAGCAACAACAGCCGCAACCACAGCCGCAGCAGCAGCCGCAGCAACAGCATCAACAACCTCCTCAGCCGCAGCAACAACAGCAGCATCAGCAAGTGCAGCATCAGCAATATCAGCAACATCAGCAACATCCCCAGCACCAGCAGCAACAAGTACAGAATCATAATCTTAACCACAACCACAACCACAACCACAACCGGGTTCAGCAGCAGATGAACCAAATGTCCCGGGATGGCATGGCCGGTATGTCCAAGCACCCGTTCGAGCAGACCACCCACGACGAACACGCGCAATATAGAGACCGACAAGCAGAGATTGAGGAGCGCAACCAAAGGACAATGCAGATGCGTGGGCAGCACCTCAACAACGCTTTCCAGCAGCAGAATGCCGTCCAGCAGACGCCCATTCCCGTGCCCCAGTTTGGCATGCAGCCGGCGCAAGGCCAGCCGGCAGTGTTCCATTCATACACGGCGCCGCCTACAAACAATGCAATGCCAAAGGGAGCGGCGGGTGGCTCGCCGGCCACGGGTTCAAAGAGGCGTGGCCGGCCAAAGAAGACGGCCATGGACCAGAGCCTCGACGCCAGTCTTCACATGGGGAGGTAGGTAGTAGACCGCTTCATGTCACTGGAAGGCTGGAAGGAAGGGAAGAGTGAGAGTGAGAGGGGGAGAGAGAGAGAGAGAGAATGTGTGACGAGTTTGAGAAAGGCTGAGTGTGTAATATGGAGGGGTATTACGGGATACCTTACCGGACGGAGGACTGGGGCAAGGCGTTTATAAGGATACCAGCATAGCAAGCTGACCGGACATGCTTATTTTTCTTCTCGCCAAAAAAGCACAGTTCCGGGAGAGAGCTGCCAGGATGGCTCTCGGAGTTTGTTCATCGTCTGAACCGGGGGTTATTTTATCTTATCAATGCCCTCACTAACAGAGAACTATTACACCCCCACCCGCGACTGCTAGCGATGACATTTTTTTGGGGCATGAGTGGGGACGTCGCAACCACGGGCAATTTTTGGCCGATGATCCTTGATCCGTCTGCACTTCAAAATTTCTGCCCCACCATCGCGCATCGCCGTCTTTGAAATATTTCTGACAATCCTGCCAAAAAAAAAAAAGGACTATTTTCGAGTAGGCGGTCAACCGGCGCAACAAACATGGCGACGGTACTCCCTCCGCCCTCGAAGCGCCAAAAGCGCGAGACGCTTGAGAAGACGCAGACGCAGCAAGATGTCACAGCCATGGCGCCGGGCCTCGAGGGCTCCTTCAAGGCTCGCTTCGTCGACGGCGACGGACAGCAACTGGCCGAGGTGATCGAGGTGCCCCTCGCCGACGCCTCTGAGAAGAACCTCACGCTCCTCCTCAATACCTTGCAAGGAAAAGTCAGTCATATCCTCCCATTGACGATACCACATACAACCCATTGTCTAATCCCCAAGACAGGACAGAGAAGACTTCCTGCCGTACAAATTCCGAATTCACATCCCAGACACAGACATCATCGTCGACCAGTACCCCACCAATCTCCTCGAACTCCTCCGCAGCCATGGCGTCGCAAATCCCTTTGAGACGACAGTCACCCTCAGCGCCGAACCCCAGGCCGTGTTCAAGGTGCAGGCCGTCACCCGCATGGCCCATCGTATCCCCGGCCACGGCGAAGCCATCCTCTCAGCCCAATTCTCCCCCGAAACGAGCAAGAGGTTAGCAACTGGCGGCGGCGACAAGACGGCGCGGATATGGGACACAGAGACGGGCACCCCGAAATTCACACTATCGGGCCACACCGGCTGGGTCCTCTGCGTGGCGTGGTCGGCTGACGGCCGCCGCCTCGCGACGGGCAGCATGGACAAGACGGTCCGTCTGTGGGACCCGGATAAAGGCGTCGCCGTCGGCCAGCCTCTGACAGGCCACGCGAAATGGGTCACCGGAATCGCCTGGGAACCCTACCACCTCTGGCGCGATGGCACCCCGCGCCTTGCATCCGCCAGCAAGGACGCGACGGTGCGCATCTGGGTTGTGAACACGGGGCGGACGGAGCACGTCCTCTCGGGTCACAAGAGCAGCGTCAGCTGCGTGAAATGGGGCGGCACAGGGCTCGTCTACACGGGCAGCCACGACAAGACGGTCAAGGTCTGGGACTCGGTCAAGGGCACCCTCGTGCACACGCTCTCCTCGCATGCCCACTGGGTGAACCACCTCGCTTTGTCCTCCGACTTCGCCCTGAGGACGGGCTTCTTCGACCACACGCCCACGCCGGACACGGAGGAGGCGCGCCGCGCAAAGGCAAAGGAACGCTTCGAAAAGGCCGCCAAGCTTCAGGGCAAGGTGGCCGAGCGGATCGTGTCGGCCAGCGACGACTTCACAATGTACCTCTGGGACCCGTCGCAGGGCACGAAGCCCGTGGCGCGCATGCTGGGCCACCAGAAGCAGGTCAACCACGTCACCTTCTCCCCGGACGGCACGCTCATCGCCAGCGCGGGCTGGGACAACCACACCAAGCTCTGGAGCGCGCGGGACGGCAAGTTCATCAACACGCTGCGCGGACACGTCGCGCCCGTGTACCAGTGTGCCTTCTCCGCCGATTCGCGGCTGCTGGTGACGGCGTCAAAGGATACCACGCTCAAGGTGTGGTCCATGGCGACGCACAAGCTTGCCGTCGACCTGCCGGGGCACCAGGACGAGGTGTATGCGGTCGACTGGAGTCCCAGGGACGGGCAGCGCGTGGGCAGTGGTGGAAAGGACAAGGCTGTGAGGTTGTGGTGTCACTGAGGGAGCAGTACTGCGCGTTATTGTTTTGCGCGACCCGGGTACACTTTGCCATGCGCAGTTATGCGCTTATGACGGATGGGTTTTTGGTAACTAGAATACGGATACACAAAAGAGAATATACCCCCTTTGTTCCCCAAAATCCCAGGTGTTCTCGTCGTGTGTAAAGAATGCGCAGGCTTCAGTACTAATTTGGCAAAAGCCAGATGTTTGTAATTATTCAATATCTGACACATTATCGGCACATCCATACCCTCTTGGAGCTTGGGTCGCGCGAGGTGTTGCACTCCGGGTTGAGTTCGTAGTTCAACGTCAACGAAGTATACCATTGGGGATTACCTATTCAACTTCTTGACATGGAATTTGCTAGACAAGGTTGACTCATGGACCAAATGTTCATTTCAAGCGTTTGGCAGAAGACAAAATATGTTGGCTGAATAGCGATACCAGCCTGCTTTCTGCTTTGCTCAGAGCACAGGGCTCTACTTGCAGCATCATCCTGGTGAACAAGGCGGAATGAAAGAAGCCCTCCGCAGACTACCTAATTTGATCTGCGTACTGTCAAATCCAATGCCGCCCTTCATCGGCTGCCATGTACGAAGGCCATCCCAGAATTAAATGATACTGATCTCAGGCACGCGGAAGAGACCGCTCAAGATTTTGATGACCGCGCTTAAAGCACCTCGCAAGAAGTTATCTAGGTACAGCCAAACAAGTAAAGGCTGTACGCGACGGACTGGGAGGATAAGAAGAAGACGGCGTCTGAGGATGGAGACATCGGGAAAATCACAACAGCCTCGTTCCTCGAAAGTATTCAAAACGTAACATCAACCTCGTTCGAAAGCGAAGACGAACGCATTACAAGCACTTCTCGGAACGCATGCCCTGATACCATGCCTAGAATCTCCATGAGAGACATTAGCGAGGACCTCCATGACACGCGCGAGAGATGGACACCCATAGCCGGCTGCCTTTCTTCAAGCTAGCTCGCCGTGGTAACACATATCACAGTCTGCTTCTGGTGCATCTTTGAAGATGTTGAAAAAAACTGCAGCTTTTTGAGACATAGTAAGCGCCAGAATAGCGAACCGATGACGAGCCGTCGGCTCACTAGAGCCCCGAGACTGATCGAGGAACAAGATTCTGCGATACCTCTACTCGTGGCTACCGGCGGGAGCACCAGCTAGGCCATTCTTAAGTTCCACGCCGTCTATCCGCAGACAACATCCCGAGTTGACTCTGAAGATGTTCCCCTCGGTCATTCATCAAGTGGCTCTACCGGAAGGAGTTCACAAAGTGGTCCACGACTTCATCACAGCTTAGCCGATATGAGGTAAGTAGGACTCCTGGGAAAAGTCTCCGACTAGGGCCAACCTCCGTTTTGAGCAGCAACGAGCTTACCATTCACATAACGCTACAGGAGCCAAAGCATACCTCATGCGTTCCATTCCCCACGACCGGTCCGACAAACCAGCCCGCAAGATCCTGGAGATGCAGGAGCACTCCATGACCCCCAGGTTCATGCTGATCTCCAACCACATTGACGGAACGGCTCTGGCACATCCATAGACTACCGCGTTCGATATCCGAATGATGGCAGTGGTTTATGGTCGAGAGAGGACTGAGGAACAGTGGAGGACACCGATGAATTCGGTCGGATTACGACTTGTTAAAATCCGGAGGTTGACGTCTCTGTGCATAATGTCCTTGATGTCGAACTTCTGAGGTAGTTTGCCTCGTATAAGGATGGGTCAAGGTAGCCGAAATTACATGTACATGTGAAATATTGTAACCGAATCTCTTGCACAAACCTGGACTAGAGTGACCTCTGCTTCATACTTTCAGATTAATATTGGAAAATCTGGTATTGACCTCAGTATCCCGTCTACATCTTACTGTACCGCAGGCAAGTTACTTCCATCTGAATGTCATGACCTCGTACCACATTTTCCTTGTGGAACCAAAGGCAGGGAAGTCAGTAGCAGGGCATAACAGAACATTGCCGACGATTACAAATTGACATCTGGCGAGTTCAAATCTATGATTTTCCTGGCCAAAATAGATAGCATCCCCTCACTCGCCCGAATCGATTAGAGGCCCAACCGGCCCGGCTTCACCTCTCCACAACTTCTGTGTCATCGGCCCCACTTACGGACCAACGGGGGCCTGCAATCGGGGACTCTCGCGGAATTCTGTCGGGAGACTCGGGACAGGACGGGCACACCGGCAAATGAATCAGGTGTTTCGGCAGCCGAGGTCACGCCATGGGTACGGCCAAGTCCACAGTAACTCAAGGCAAGGAAAGCCACTTTTGCCAGGCGTAGCCTGCAAACGTCGTGTACTCGGAATGTATCCTGTCGTCGAATGTTGAGCAACACGAGATCGGCTTTCGCATGCATCCCAAGCCCATCCATCACCAATAGTCACCGCAGACTCACAACATTGACAAGAAGAAAAACGCTGCCGTGAAACGCGCCATCGTTATCACCCAACGGCAAGGATAAAAAATGCCCTATTGCCGCACCGCGATTCTTGATAGACCTCGTCCATCCTAAAGCCAAGAATAGGACAGAGATACTATTCGCTATTTGTATCCGCGGTGGGACGAGCCACGGGATTGGATGTCCTTCATACGGTAGTCTCTATACCAATCACCAATTGCATTTGCCGAGGCCCGAAGTTAGAACGAATCAGCATAGAGCTGAATGTCTGCGCAGACAGAAGAGGCTCAAAAAGTAAAAGTACGACGGCAAAAGGGGATAGAAGGTAGATTACTCCTGGCTCAAGACCGCGTGCTGCACGTCGTCACGGCCGGCATGCGTTTGCACCTCTGCAATGGATCCTTGGCATTAGTCCGTCGAACCCGATCGTTCCATCTTTGGGCCGCCCCTCTTCCCCAATAAGAGCTTATCATGTACACTGTAGTAAGTATCTATACTGCGTCTCTGTCCGCATCGAGGGCAGGGCAACCATCTAGATTGGGTTAGGAATCCCGTGCCGCTGGTGGGTTGGTGGATGTGCATCGTTGCCCCATCCCCGTCCGTTCTGACACGAGCATGATGGCATCCCGTCGGCGGTGCATGGAAGTGCACAGTACGTGTAAACGTGACCGACTACCTTACCCAGTGCTGTGGCGGAACTGCAGGACCGGGCCGCCCCTAGTAAAAGTATCGAGTAAGGCCGGGCACCGCCGTGTCGAGCCGGGACGTTTGATACCTCGCCCGGCCAGCCGAGCGCTAACGAAGAGTTGCTGTGCTAGCGTTTTACTATCAAATCCTCACCTTGACCTCCTCAAACGGTCAACATCAACGCAGAGTGTCAGACGGGGAATTCTAGAACCTGAAAGAGGGACCAAAAGGTTCCTCAGTGGGCCAACTCGAAACAGAGTGACCTAGATCCGGTTGAGATTTACTTCGTACCCAGGCACTGGAAAGGCGGCTTCGAATAAGATGGGCGGGGAAATTCTATCATATATGATGAGTCTCTTTCCGTGTCCAGACAGGGGCACATATGCCAAGCGGCTGGTTTGCAATCGGCGCCTGGAGAGGAGAGGCACGACGTGGCCGACTGGCTACTACCAGTCACGCTTTGTTTGACCAAGCTGGTTCCGACGCGCGTTGCGCGCCGGAGGGATGGCTGTCTGCCATATCGCATTTAGCCTATAGAATCAACAAGAGCCGAGTGTCCACTGCACCATCGGAAGATGTCGGGGGCGTGCTATCGAGGTGGTTGAAGATATGATATCAATGAGGGTGTCGAGGAAGACTCGTGAAAGTTGACATCAAATAGATTTAGGAATAGGGCAGAAATGGGGTGCATGGATGCACCACAGCGCGGCTGCGGTTGACGTGAGGAGAAGAGGATGATTAGACTGGGGTCTCAAAGTGTGGGGAAAGATGGGACATCATGGACATGGACTTGAAGTGAACCAAACTGTGGATTCCCCCGTGTGGATTGTGAAGTTGGATGCCACGAGGTTGACATGAAGGCTTTGACTGGAGGAACGACGACGTGTTCGAGGACCAGCTCCTCCTTTCAGGGGTTGATTGGGCCGCATCAACTTTCAGAGTCACAGCCGCTTTGGCTGGCGGCCGCTGCTGAGGCATTTCTTACTCTGTGGTGTTTTGTTTTGTTAGACATGGTGCCCAACTCAACTCAACAACCATCAAGCAGGGCGGTTGGCGATAGGAGACACACGCAGCCGACCTCATATTGCCGCAGTACTTGCCGATCGGCGTTGCATGTAACGAGCCTGCAAGCGTGTCGACCCTTGGCAAGTCGCCCAATGCAAATGGCACTGTCGTATGGGCTACTCTAAAACTCAGCAACATTGCGCTGATCGTGGCTGCATCGTGAAGAATAGTAAGCAGGAACGAGGAGCGGTTCAAAGTCGCTCCTTTCCCTTTACCCGAGGCCTCCCAAGTAGTCATGGAGGCGCGATGAGTTGACACACGAGTCCAGGCCCCCAGGTCTCATGCCTGGCAGTCCAGAATCGTAGCAACGCGCGTTCTGGAAAGAGAATCGGCCTTTTTGGTGCTCTTGTCACTCGCTGCCAGGCCCTCTCCATCTCTGCCTGGTTAGGATAGGCGAGGATATGGCTTGCTTGAACATCTTCTGACGAACTGCTCTTTTGGGACTCTTGCAGGAGGCACATGTTTCCAAGATGACCGCGAGAATGGGGCGATAGTCGGGGTAGTGATAGGGCCAGTAGATGACTGACATGGGTTCCTGTGGAATTTCTTCATAGGACGCACCCTCACGGAATCCAAAAATCCAGAGCAAAGTTTCCCCGCGCCGTGGTCTCTCCGAAGCTCGATGTCGAAGTGGGCGCTGCCGAGCCACCCCGCCCGCTTTGGAGGATAGGAAGCTGGGCCGAACTGGCCGTATGATTGACTGAGTGTTTACCTGATGGAGACAGAGTAGTTACTCTCCCAAGTTAATCTCTGTGTGTGCAGAGGGGCCTCCTGTCACATGGGCAAGCTGCTCCATCTCGAATATGGGCCACACCAAGTCCTCAACGCCGCCGAAGAAAGAGAGGGGAATTAAGAAGAGAGGAGACAAAAAAAAACAAAAAAACGTGGAACTTGAGTCCAAACTCACAGGGACCGGGGACCCGGCTAGAACCAGTGATTCTGTCAGGGGTGTCGAGACATGGGAGCAGGAGGGATGTTTGGAAGGTTGCTTTGGCCGCTCGCGCAAGCTTCAAACACCCCGCCCGTCCAAGCTGTTTCCATAGGTTCTGTTCAACATGGTGCTGAGCACTCCCCACGCTGTATGCCAGGCATTGCCTGAGAGCCTAAAATGATGGAATTGAGAGGTTGCATGATGGATTGAGTTTGGAGTCCCGCGTTAAACCAGGTCCGGCGTGGATGGCAGACTCTAGGGGACAAGCTCTGGGATCAATGTGGCCGGAGAGCATGCGATATCGGTTCGTTAGGCAGCCCTGTGACCAAGTTCGTGGAAGCTTTCCAGTGGTACCACAAGAAAAGGTTCTGCGACGGCAGACGGCAAAATAACGTAATGCTTCATGACTATGACAAGATTTTGACGATGTCCGTCCAAGGCGCCGCAGGCGCGGCAAACAACCGCCCAGAAAGCCATCCATTTCAGCTCCGAGGGTTTCGTCAGCGAGGCGTGCGCGGATGTATGGCCAAAGGATGGCCACGCGATGGGCGGCGAGTGGATGGGATTCCAAGGTGGTGTATCGTCAAGCGAAAGCGTCTTGTTCGTCGTCGCAAGGCGAAGCTGGTTATCTCTGGATGGATGGCGGGCTGTGTTGGGGTCGCACGAGTTGCATATGCAGCGTCGATATTGATGTGCAGGCGTACGGCGGACGACGTGCGTGTGCGCCAACCATTGTGGTGGGCGGCAACGCTGACAGGAAAGGGACGTCCTGGCATGGTGGTATCGCCGAGCTATTGGAGTACCTGGTGATGGTGGTGGTGATGGAGGCCGATGCTCGTGCTGAATCTCGTCGGGCACACCCAGACGAGGATGTGGTGGTTGGCGGGCTGCGATGATTTGTTGGTGATCTTTTCCAGTGCTATTGTTTGTCTTGCGTTTCCCCCTCACTCGAGCCAAAAAGGAGAAAAGAGGAGTCAAGGTGACGAAGAAGAGGGAGATTCGCGATGGAGAATAATGGACAAAGATGGGAGACAATAGAAGCGGAAGGCCACATAATGATGCCAGACACGATGCTTTCCAGATGATTCTTAGGGTAGCCACCACCAACCCATGGCTACCGTTAGACTTTCCCACAAGGGAGGCACGTCCCACTCCCGTCTGCGCCAAGGTGAGCGTACGGGTGAGCGTACCTCACCAAGCAGCAGTTGCTTGTTGGCGCGACGTGAGGCGTGAGAGAGGCAAGAACGCCTGGCGAGAAGAGGGCTGCGTCCATGAGACGAGTCTCGGTTGGTTCCTCTTCAGCTTGAATGAGGCGGACGGAGGGAGGTAACAAGGAGGCAAACGGGCTTGTCACGATGATCTCGTCGGCAAATCAGCAGACCGCGGAGGTCATGAATCGCAACATCTACTGGCTCGTGCTGTTCGTGATGTTGAGCGAGGAATGTCTGGGCCGGCCAGTCCAGGTCTGACAAGTTGAAATTGAAATTTAGATTGGAAGCCTGACTGAAGAGAGTTTTTTTAGTCACAAATGAGAGAATTCGACCATTCGCAGCGCGATGGAGAGAACCCCCCGGGCGATGGATATGATGGACCAAAGAGTCACAGGCGGCTCCTATCGGCCCTAGGGAGGACGAGATGTCATTAGTCCATCATCAATCATATTTGCCGTTTTGTCTTTTGCGCTCCCCATCTTTCGCGTTCTTCAGTCGTCGGCACACCACCCGTGTCTCAACCTCGGGGTGGAGGAAGTTTTTGGATCGCAGTCCAGCCCGCGTGATAGTCACGGATACACGTACCTACTAGGTTAATTAAGGAACATGCTGTCGGAACTGACCAGTTTTTCTGCGGCGCTGTGGCTTCCGTCCAGTCATTCCCGAAGCATCCTTGACG
Organism: Colletotrichum orchidophilum; assembly: GCF_001831195.1. Taxonomy (NCBI): domain Eukaryota; kingdom Fungi; phylum Ascomycota; class Sordariomycetes; order Glomerellales; family Glomerellaceae; genus Colletotrichum; species Colletotrichum orchidophilum. The sequence goes on from NW_019173002.1 coordinate 205,976, forward strand.
TTGTCTTGGGGCCAGGAAGATGGCGTGGATGGGCAGCATCATCATCCCTGTCAGGCCCCAAGTTTTTTTTTTAAAAAAAAAAAAAAAAAAAAAAAGTCACAACGGCACGGAAACCGAGGTGTGGATGTACGTACTGTTGTGCCCAGGGTAAGTAGGTAGAACTTCGTTTGCTCGCACCGCGAATCCGTTCCGGTCGCAGCATCACGGCAGCTGGCTTCTTCCAATTCTTTCCGCATGAGGTAGGATTCGTTTTCCGTCATGTTGCTCGGGATGATACACAAACCGGACCGCGCCTTCTTCTTTCTAATGGGAAAGATACAATGTACTTGGCTACGTAGTTCGTCGGCCTACAATAGCAACACTGATGAGCAACACCGAGTCAATGTACATGGTTGTACTCTGTTTTCACGGGTAAGCTCGTCTTACCGCGAAGGAGGGACGTTGCATTTCTCACATTGAGCTTTCCCCAGACGAGACGGCGGCTGGCCTGGGCCCCTCAACCGCTCGCTCTCGAACCCAAGAAAATGTCCGTTGCATGATGTGGCATGGTGTTGCATGCTATCTCGGGTTGGTTAGGGTGGATGAGGGCATCTCGCACCTCCTCCTCGATATGGAGGAGGAACGGGCAGGACAGACAAGGGAGATGGGACGCGATAACTGAGTTCCCTTTGATCTTTGGTTCTTCCTCTTCCGAGCAGTGTCACCCCGAGGTTGTGGCTGGTTAAAAGTCTCCTGCCATCCTGATCTTCGATCCCCTTCCCGTCCCTCGTTCTCTTCCCCACACCAGCTCTTTGGCTTTCTCGGCGCTTCCTTGATTTATCCCTGGGCCATTCCCAGCCCATCGCCGTCACCCTCTGGAGATCAAATTTCATCGAGCAACGGCACCCTTAGCCATACAGCCGTACAGCCATATACTCTCAGGAGTCTACATACTTGGAACCTTTGCGGAACAAAACCTCCTGGACCTATCCACCGTCCAACATCGTCGTCACCACCTCCGTCAATCATCAACTTCCCCTGTATTCTCCAGCCTTCGGTCCCGCTGCCATCGCCGTCTTCTTTCTCGTCTTCTTCATCACCGTCACTCCCCGGACGTCTGCTCCGCCGTGGGCCCGTCGGGTCCGTCGCATTGCACACGTGCTTTCAACTGTCGACCGCCAGGGCTGCGGCTGGCCACCCTGCACCCTCCCACCCCCTCGAGCCCCCCGTCTAGCCGTTCACCCGGTCTCCAGTGTCGAGGGTGCACCGCTGTTGCGACGTGGAACATCTTCCCCTGGGGCGCCAACTTAAAACGACATTTGACGCCGAGGGGAAAAGTTCGAGAGACGCTGATGACCTGAGCCAAAACACGAAACAGACCTTCGGTACCTCGCTCAATTAAATCCAAGTGAACAATCCACGATTTCTTTCATACGCAAGACCAGTTCAAAGTTCAACGGGAATCCCAACACACAGCACCACCAACCAAGCCTCAAAGGCCAACAAAATCGAACCAAACGACGAACGAGCTACGAAAGAAGTATAAGCTACCTTCTCAGTTGCAAGGAACAAATAGACGGTCGAATCAAGGTAGCTTCTCAGGCTAGCGGCAACCCCCGTTCCCCTTCCTCAAGGTCCCGTCTACGTCTGTCTACCTTGCTCGCTGCATCTCATCTTGCAGCAACAGCAGCAGTAGCAGCCTCTCTCGTCCAGGACTCGTCGACTGCGTCTCTCCGCTTCCGTCTTGTAGTAGACGGTTGTCGACGGCGTGCATTAGCTTTGTTTTGCCCAGTCTCGTGTTGTCGACGGTACGCCTCCGTGCACTGTATTGGCTCCCCCCGTCGCCGCCTCAAGGTACGTAGCTTGGTTTTCTCATTACGTCAGTGACGTTCCTCGCCCGTTGCGCAGGCGCTGGCTGGCACCTACCTACCTTGTGCCTTCCACCTTTTGTTGTTTGTTTCTTTCCATTCCCGGCCAGATATCCCCTCTCATCTCACCCTCATCTCATTACCTCTCATCCCTCACCTCAGTGGCCTCACCCGTGGCTTCATACAGCCCGGGGCTTGTAAAAGCGAGAGCAATTGAGATGTGAGTGAGCGAGTGATCTAGTTGGTGGGCTAGACCGTTCCGCGAATGGCGTCACATTCAAAGTGCCGCGTCCGTTAGGTTTCCATCATTTCATCCTCACGGAATTCCATGCTCTTCTTGCTGTTGTATCCATCCCGATTCCCGAGAGCTTTCCACCCCCCGGCCCCATCCCGTCCTGGGCCATCCGACAGCCCATCATCATCAGCCTAACCCCCAGTCAAGCCCGTCCAATTCCCTCCGGGCCAATCCCGCCGCACCATCCACACGCGCACTCAAAGCTCTCCAGGTCAGTGACAGTCCAGTCAAATCCAAATCCACACAACGCCCACACCTCATCCACATCTACTTCCAGCGCCCACTGCACCCTCACCTTAAACTCACACTAAAGTGCGATCCCCGCCCTGTCCTGTCCCATCCCATCCCGTCCAATCCCACCCTCATCGTGTCTCTCGCCCAGGGTTGAGTGAAAGAAAAAAAAAGTTTGAAGGGCAAAAAGACCGAGACCACAGCATCCCCACTTTGGAATATTCTCGAGAAAACAATGCTGCCGAAACATCACGGAGAAGACAGAGGAATACACTAGACAAACGCATCACGATGCTCTGTATAGAGTAAACACAAACACTCCCCGTCCTCACCTCACTTCTTACTGTTTCCCCCCCCGATCGATCCCTCGCAGCTCCGTCGCTTCGCACCACTGACCCAACCGTTTTCTGTGGTTTCCCTGACGCATGCGCCTCCGCCCAGCCCAGTGCCATTACATTACGCAAGGCTCAGGCTCTGGCTTGTCCGGGGACAAGGACCAGGAACTGATTAACCCAAGAAAATAAAAAAGCTCAAAGCTGACGGTACATTTTGCGCGCAGCTCCCAGCAAATCAACTCACACCAAGCAGCCACAGCAGCTTCCCGAGACTGCAAAGCTCTTTAATTCCTCCCTCACCCTCCCTCGCTCTCTCACATTACTCACATTTCATTTCACCTCCGGCTGTGTCTGAGACAAGCATAAATCCAACCACTTCGCGCCACTCTCTCGAACTTCGCCTCAGCCACACGCTCCGTCTGTTCATCCACCCATCCCATCTTATCCCGTCCCATCCTTTGCACGACCAAGCTACGAACGAACAACGTCACTTCGCATTCGCCCTCTCCCTCGCCTTGACACCGGCGATCCCTCCCAACCCAAAACACAACTTCAGCTCAACAACACACCACTCGACTCTTCCCATATGTTCTGTCATACGAAAAGCTGCTAATAGCTCCCCATCTCCTCCGCCTCGACCTCACCGTCAACTTTTACTCGCCCTACATCCCTTGCACTTAACTGGCGGCCTCTTCCAACCCAACCCACCCAGTCACCCGCTTCCCCGAGGACTTGCTCCCATTCAGAAAATACAGACGGCTAGCCACTAGCCAGATTGCCCAAGATGACGGTATTTATCGCATCATTGTAAGCCCCCTCCATCTACAGAATATGAGATTCGTACTTTACCCAACCCTCCGTCACCATCAACGACAATGAAGCATCCGCCGGGATACCCACCTCTTGCACACATGTTTCCCATACAACCTGCCAAGACTCCCAGCGGCTACCAGGCCTCAATCTTGATCGCCTTGTCATGCAAGACCAGGAACTAATTTGGCGACTTCCAGATTCCTCCCCAAAACCGTCCACTTCGCTCTCCCCGGTACGCCTCAGCGTGGCGACCCTTTGCGCCGCGCCAAGAAGACCGAAAAGTCACAGCGACCCGAAGCCGATAGCCAGCCCAGTCTCTTCAACCCGATCCGCGACATTACACCCCCAATCACCCCGACCGAAGACGTCATCCCAAAAGACCCCTTCACGAACGAGGACGGTTTCCGCATATTCCCCGACGAGGAGCGCAAGCGTGGTGCGCCCATCGACAAAGGTTCTCCCAAGTGGGGTGCCCGAGCCACCCAGCCCAAATCCCGCGCAAGCTCGCCCCCGCCTGCATTCATCGCCGAGCACAGTCGTACCCTCGAGAAGGCCAGAGAACTCGGTCGCCAGGGCATCACCCAGCCTAGGCCTCTCGTTAGAAGCGACAGCCATGACCGGGTCTTTTCCCACGCCAACTGGCGCGTTATGAACGCCGACCAGGGCAATGGTGGATTGCGCAACGCCGCAGAGGCTGCTGCTCGCGATGGCAAGCTTGGAGAGTACACTTGGGTTGGCACCCTCGGCATGCCTACTGACGCCCTCGAGGGCACACAGCAAAAGCAGGACATTGAGGACAGGCTCGCCACCGAGCACGACATGCTGACCGTTTTCTGCTCCGACAAGGACTTTGACGGCCACTACTCGCACTTTTGCAAGCAGATCCTCTGGCCCGTCTTCCACTACCAGATTCCCGACAACCCCAAGAGCAAGGCCTTTGAGGACCACTCGTGGAAGTACTACGTCAACGTCAACCAGGCCTTTGCCGACAAGATTGTTAAGAACTGGAAGCGCGGCGACGTCATCTGGGTACACGACTATCACCTGCTGCTTGTCCCCGGTATGGTGCGCAAGAAGCTGCCCGACGCCAAGATTGGCTTCTTTTTGCACGTTGCGTTCCCGTCTTCTGAGGTTTTCAGATGCTTGGCTGTTCGCAAGCAGCTCCTCGAGGGCATGTTAGGCGCCAACCTGATCGGCTTCCAGATCCATGAGTACACACGTCACTTTTTGCAAACCTGCAGCAGGTTGCTGAGCGTTGAAGCAACCACCGATGGCCTGCAGTTGGAGGACCGCTTTGTCGATGTGGTCAACTTGCCCATCGGAATTGACCCTGTCAACCTCAGCGAACACCGCGGCGACAATGACGTGAAGAAATGGGTCGAGATCATGAAGGAACGCTATCAGGGCAAGAAGCTCATTGTAGCTCGCGACAAGCTCGACCACGTTCGCGGCGTTCGTCAGAAGCTCCTATCCTACGAGCTGTTCCTCAACAAGAACCCGGAATGGCGCGACAAGATTGTCCTCATCCAGGTGGCGCTCTCTGGCAGCGAGAAGTCTGATTTGGATGCGACCGTTAGTGACATCGTCACCCGCGTCAACTCTTCCTGGGCCAATTTGGCCTACCAGCCTGTCGTCTACTTGAAGCAGGATATTGACTACCCTCAATACCTTGCCCTGTTGACCATGGCCGATGCGCTAATGATAACGAGCCAGCGCGAGGGCATGAATCTGACATCGCACGAATATCTCTTCTGCCAAGATGGCGAGGTCTTCTCCGAGAAGAAGCACGGCTCCCTGATTCTTTCCGAATTCACTGGTACATCGTCGCTCTTTGGCGGCAACGAGCTGTCGGTCAACCCCTGGGACTATCGGCAATGCGCCGACGCGATCAAGACAGCGTTGGAGATGGGCGACGAAGAAAAGGAACGTCGATGGACGGCACTCTACTCGGCCGTCATGCACCACACCGGCTCGCACTGGTTCAGTGAATTCCTGTCTCGCCTGGACCGCGTGTACGACGAGCAACACAAGCACGACCAGACCTCCGTTCCGCGTCTCAACATCAATACCCTAGCTCAGAGATATGCGCGCAGCAACCGACGTTTATTTATCCTCGACTACGAGGGCACTTTGGTTAGTTGGGGCCCGATGAACCAGATCATTCCTGTCAGCCCTCAGGTAAGAATCTTTTCAATGGTCTCTGCTTTATTAACAAGTCTAATTGGAGCAGCGTACCTTGGATGTCTTGAACGAGCTTCTGCTTGACGAGCGCAACACCGTCTACATCATGTCCGGGCGCCGCCCCGAAGAGCTCGACCGTTTGTTCCGCCGCGTACCCAACCTCGGCCTCATTGCCGAGAACGGCTGCTTCCTCAAGGATTGCGGCAAGAACGCCTGGCAAGAAATGGCCGATAGAGAGCAAATCTCCAGCTGGAAGGAATCCGTCAAGTCCATCATGACTTATTACCTCGAGCGTACCCCCGGCGCCGAAATTGAGGAGCGACGATGCAGCTTGATCTTCCACTATAAGAGCGCCGAGGATTATGAGTCTGCGGCTCGCCAGGCTGGAGACTGCGCCAGTCACGTCAACGATGCATGCGAAGAACAGCGTGTGCACGCCATTCCTCTTGACGGCTCTATCGTCGTCGAGCCCATTGACTGGACCAAGAGCACGGCCGCAGAGAAGATCTTTGAGGACCTCCGTGTCCACATGGCCCCTGACTCGGAACATCAGAGCCCGGTCGACTTCCTCATGGTAGTCGGTGACGGGCGCGAGGATGAAAAAGTGTTCAAGTGGGCCAACGCTCTTGGTGAAGACAAGGTTGTCGAGGATGTTGTCACTGTCAGCTTACACAGCCGCAACACCGAGGCTGGTGCGACATTGACACAGGGTGTGAGCGGTAAGTTGAATATTCCTTCGTTTGAGATCTGTGTCAAAAACTGATTGTGACTAGGCGTCTTGCTGGCCCTTCAGAAACTTGCCAATACTCAGTAAGGCAAGCTCTTACGATGGCTATGCCCAAGATGAGCAAAGGGCGCCGCACTGTGAACCTGCGCCAACGTTTTAGCGCATAACGTTTGATTGTTATTGACCTGGCCAATGCCACCGGGCAGATGATACCACAGTGGGATAGCATGGAGGGACGGAGTGCAAAGGCGTATAAAACAGGAAGCTAGGATTTCTTTAACCTTTTTTATTTTCTTCCTATCGGCGAAGGATCACGAACATGGCATTTGGGAAACGATGACGACTGCATTGGCATGCATCAAACGCATACGGGGGGCAACTCTCGCAAAGGAATATTTCCTAATGTCTCTTTTTCGACTTTCTTTTTCAGTTTCTGCTGGTCTCTTTTTCACTTCAGTACCACACACCTCACGAGTTAACGCTTAGTTATGTTCGCTGCTGCGGATTTTAACGTGAAGCTTGTGACGATGCAGATGACTGACTTGAGGCGTTCAATATTTCCGAGTACACAACCCCCTACTCCCCTGTATTATCAAACTTTTGCTGGCTTTATTTCTTGCGTACGTCCGTAACGGGGGGTGAGGCTCGAGGACCTTCTGGTGCCAACAGGGTATCTGTGTATTTGTACGAGATGGGATGAGGCAAAGACGCATCAAGACTAGACGGGAAGCAGAGCCATAAATTAGGATAGGTAGCATCATATCACTGGCATGGCGCGCGCGCATATAGCGGGATGATTGCCCTCTTATTATGTTGTCTTTGTTGTTCGTGTGTACCATTCTGAAAGACTACTGCGTAGCCCCCTACGGATACCCTCGACGGTTATTACAATTTCGCTAGGATGTTTCGATGCCAGAGTCTCATCAGTGGTCCATCTGTTCCGTACACTGGATCTTGCTCCGGCATCCCCACGTCTCTGATGACGGAGCCAAACGTGCCGGCCGGCTTTTTGCCCATTTCGTTTACCCACCTCGGACACCCCTGGATCGTGTGTATCGTGTAAGCCAGAAGCCTTGTATTCTTGCGTTTCACAGCTATTGAGAGGAAAAATGTTTTGCTTAAGTAGACGATGGAGGGGTTGGAGGGGAAGCAACGGGAGGCGAGGGGGGAAGTAGGGGTATGGACTGAACTGAACTGACCTTGGGGTAGACGCCGATATATCGATAATCTTCTGAGCTCTCGAGGCAAGAGTGTGCTGTCCCTGCGGGAAGGACGATGACGTCGCCTGTTGAGACGGAGATCTCTTGGCCTGTGCCTTCGTTTATTTTGCCAATGAGGAGGGTAGAGTTGCCGCTGAAGATGCCTGCGGATGTGTCAGATCCCAATGAACCACTGACCTTTTTGACCTTGTTTTTTTCCGGGGGGCTGGAATCAAGTATAGCAAGGTAGGTAGGAGCGGGAAGGGGAAGATGAACGCGTTTGGGGATGGGACTTCGAGACGTACCGTAACATTCGTGGCTGTTTGGGTGGAAATGGCGGATGGGGATGTGGCCCCAGGTACCCTTTTTTCCGCGTTCCCGCGCGGAAAGCGTCAGTTGGAAAGGCAAGACGTCATATGGAACGAACTTTAGGTAGATGATGATGTTGATGGGAGGGGTTTAGAAATGGCAAGAGGGAGTTGAGGTTGTGGGTCATGATGGATTTACCCTCTTCTCCCACCGGTTCCGGGTCAGGAACTCGGTCACCGTGTCCTCGTCACGGGGTTCCGGGAGGACATTTCTGTAGTGGATGACGGGGAGGGGGCTATTCGGCGCGTCTGTGGTGGGGGAGAGGAGGTAGCATTCGACTTCCATTGATGAAGCCATGTTGGCGATCTGTGATTTCGGTTTCGGATCGTAGTCGAGGGGCACGAGACGACTTGCGGCTTTCAACGATGGGTTTCGAAATTAGGAAGGGAGAGGGAAAGAGGACCAAGTCTTCATTCTTGACAAGGGCGCTCTACCTTGGAGTGGTTATACGGCCAGGTATCCGTAGTTTAGATGATATCCAAACTCCCCGGGAGGGGCGATGGACCAGGGAAGAATTACCTTATTCGGTAAGTAGCTCCCCCTCTGCCTCTGCCCGCTATCGGTAGGAGTTACCAAAGCTAGTCTCACTTGTCAAGAAGAAAGGCGGGGTGATGGAGGGGAACCTAGTAAGGCGGTTGATCGTCCCCGTGGACCGCGGAGATACCGGTCCGTCCCCACTTCCTGTTCGCGACCCCCCATCCGGGCCGTGTTCCGTTTCAAACCCACGAGAAGTTGACTAAAATGTGAGACTCTACTTGGTGGTTACGTGAGATTTTGCCATTCATTTGTAGTATTTTATGAAGCTGCAAACGGGGGATTTACTGGCAAGATTGGCGAGTCTGGGGTGGCGGGCAATGCAAAATACGGATTCTCACGATAAAATAGATGGTACTGGCGTGTAGGACGTTTGAGTTGCTGGTTTTTTCGAGATCGTATTGCCTCGGACTAAGTGGTATATAGTTGGTTGTGTTACCCCGGCCGTGTAGAGTTATAGCTGTTCATCAGGTTTAAAAGTCTGAGTTCTACTCAAGACATTTTCTCTGTCGAGACTCAAGGCCTTTTCTGCGACGTTCCGGCATTGTTGCGAAGGCTTGACCATATTTCCTAAAGACGGCTTTACACTCGACATCAAAAGCTTTGAGAACTTTGTCTTTCAACGCATCCGCCGATGTGGACGACCACGCGGATCCCCTCTTCCACTTACGGCGATTCCGTCAACAAGACGACCTTGGAAACGCCATAGTCCCTATCTTGAGCAACCCCCGCGGCTCAACGACCAGAGTTCAAGACAAGATGGCTCAGCGACGTTAAATAGAGCTTGAAAGTCGTCAAAAAGACCACCGAGGCCATCGGGTTTGCAAAGTTGCGCTGGTAGCTGACCATGTCCTGCAGCTTTGGCTTCCTCGCTGACTATGTTTGTCAAAACCCCCTATTCCCCATAATTTCATGGGAACCTCAACATGAAGTACTTGAAGCCTCGGCTCTGATAATTTGCCCACTGTTCCCCTAGCCACTTCTCTCAACGGCCCCGACGAAATGACTTACACATCCACCTGCAGAATAAGGCCTCCTCGTCCCCGTTGACTGTCCCCAGGACGCGATCCCCTCCACCTGTCCCAAATTGACAAATACGGGCTGGTGGTGCCTCTACACCGCCCTCTTCCTCCCCTACTATCGAGCCCACGGCGCAGCCCTCGGTGGCTTGAGCAACTACACCACCTATCGCGACAAGCCCATCGCCTCGGTCATCTGTGTCTTGGATCCCGCCCTCAGCATTTGAATGGTATCTAATAGCTGGCTTCGGAGCCGCCAGTCCCTCGTCCTAAAGGGCCCCTTGGGGGCCACCTTATCGGCTTCCTTCACGTCCGTAAAGAACCCGGCGTGGAACCCAGCGGTCTCGTGCATGATTAACTTTTGTTGAATGCCATGTATACTGTCAGTATATGGGAGTCTCTGCTTTACCACCACTCCACTCCATCGTCGAGCGCTTGAGACGACGGTAGGAGTTGGACAGAGTTGAGGCAAGTAACCGACCTTCGGCCGCGCTTCACAGGTATACGCCCTAGGCATTGAGCATGGAGAACCGCGGTTTGGGCAATGGGTTGCTTATAGCCGCCTGGCATCTATGTCTTCTCCTTTAACTGCAAATTTTCCTACGTCAACACCCCGGTTTTCATTTCAATGGCGTGTGGTAGTTTTGCGATGATTGGGATGTGGGCTTGGCGCTGCCGGAAGACACCGTTGCGTACAACCAAGCCGAATAGAATAAGTGACAATAATATTGAGGCTCTTGATGATAGAAGTTCTCTGAGACTATTTGTTTGTACAGAGATTTAGGATGTTTTCATGCTTGTATTAACACGGATTGACCCTTGCTACTCTCTTCTTTCAGGAGGCACCTGCGGTCTTCTTCGACAGCCGAAACTTTGTCAGCAACCATGACAATCATGGTGACTGTGCCCAGACACGATTGAATCTATTTCTATAAATGACCAGTACCTCTGTTTATCTCTTTTTATCAGAAAACGACTGGGGTCGCTATGGAGTAAGAGACGAGGTCCATCCTCCTTTTAGACCGGAACCATAACACTCGGCCTGATAGCCTCGATGTTCTGGATACTCTCAGCAGATGCACAAGTCTGGTCTTTGGCAACCTCTGATGCTTCCTTCTTGACATAGTCCTCGACCTTTTTCGCCACATTCAAATCCCCTTCAACATACTGCTTCTGTTCGTGAGCATGAGGGATAAACGCAATTACGCCTGGCGGGAGAGGCTCGGCCTTTTGCAGGTAGAAGCTGAGATCAGAGGACCTGTGGGGAATGGTGGTCATGCAAGTCGCATACTCGCGCTGCTCGATGCCCAAGGGATCCTTTTCGGGCTGCTCGATCCAGGAGAAGCCGTCGCGCCAGTACGAGTACCTCTCGCGGTCGTAGCGCCACTCGTAGTCTTCCCACCGATCCTCGGCCAGGCATTGCATGTAGTGGAGAGAGCTCCCAGGCCAAAGGGCGCTGACTTTTCCAGTGATTCCCTTTTTGACTATGTGATGCGCATTGTCAGTAGCTGCAGGTAGTCCTAGTTGGTTGGGGGCGGGGACTTACACCAACTGCGACATGTGCCTGTCCACACCATGTGCTTCATGAACTCCTGGGTATGCCTGTCAAAGTCGCTTTGCGCTTCTGGCCTCACATCAAAGGATTTGACGCGCTGTCTGATTACTTTTGAGAGGATTCTGATGAAGTAGTCACCCGTCGCTTCGATAGGACCTATTTTCAAAGTTAAAACTTGCCGATCAACTCCTTTGATCTTACGGCGCTCAAAAGCTTACCCATGAGACTTCCGTTCGATATCGGTGTATTGGGTCCCAAGAAAACCATATAATTCGGGAACCCAGAAACAGCTGTCCCAAAATATGACACTGGCTCATCGGCCCACAGATCTTGCATGTTGACGCCGTTGCGGCCAAGAATCGGGAAACGGGGTCGGAACGAGGTGTTGAAGCCAGTCGCAGCGATTAAAACATCGGCAGGGTACTCGATACCACCCGCGACAATACCGCTTGACGTAATCCTTTCGATGCCGTCAAATACCGGTTCGACGTTTGGCTCCTGTAGTGTAAGTAGGTACCTCTCGCCGGGGTTGATCCGTCGACACCCTGCTTCAAACTTGGGAACGAGCTGTTCCTGCAAGGCCTTGTCTTGAATGAGACTCCTCATTCTCGTCTCGAACCGCTGACGCATGTTTTTCTGCCCTGGATCCGCTTTGAAGAAGGCCTGAAACATTCCATTGAACTGCGATTCCAGACCCTTCCTGGTTTCAAGATAATCCTCTCCGTCGTCTCTAAACGCCCTCTTCTCATCAGTGCCATAGGTATGCCCGGGTTTATTGGCCTCTGACAGGGCTACTGGCGGAGAAATCCACGACGGAGTCCGGATAAAGACACTGATCTGACTCGCTTCTGTTTGGATTTGGGGGAGGAGTTGGACGGAACTCGCGCCCGCCCCAATGACCCCGACCCTTTGGCCGCTTAGGTTGACGGACGAGTCCCAATTGGCCGTATGAAGTACAGGCCCGGCAAAATTCTCGAATCCTTGAATGTTGGGCATTTGGAAGTTGTTGAGAATGCCGCTGGCGTTGACGAGAATTTCGGATACGAGAGTCGACCCGTCCGCGGTGTTTACGGACCACGTGCCGGAATCTTCTGACCACTCTGCTTTTGTTACTAGTGTATTGAACTTTATGAACTTGTGCAGATCAAAATGTCGTGCCACGCCGTCGAGGTATGCTTGAATCTCTTGGGATGAGGCATAACTAGATCAAGTGTCAGCGCTATGAAAGATGTATGCTTGGAAACGTGTGATGCGTACAACCGTGACCAGTCAGGATTTGGCGCAAAGCTGAACTGATAGCAGTGACTGGGGACATCACAGGCACAGCCTAGGAGTTATGAGAGTGAGCCATAAAGTATGTGCGAGGCGTATCGAAGGAACACCGACCTGGGTACCTGTTTTCGAACCATGTCCCGCCAAGCTCCGGTGACTTTTCAAGAATCTGTATCTCGACATAATCTTTGAGATGCTTCTGAAGTTTGTAGGCTATAGTTCAGACTAGTCAGCCGGGGGAATCAGCAGGAGCCCATTGGGATCATGAATTCCCACCCATCGAAATCCCAGATACACTATCGCAGTTCTTTCAGCCAAGTCTTTCTGTGATAATTTCTAGGTACGTTTACTTACCCAGCACCTATGATGGTTATACGAAGCCTCTGACGATTTGTTTCGGGTGCTTCACTGGCGGTTTGATCAATGTGACTGCCATTGGCACCGTTCGAGGCGCCGTTGATGTGAGCATGTGATGAAGTCTCAGTTGTGCTGTAGCGTGCCACGGCCGGTGAATCACTGCCACTCAGGTTGGCGTTGGCACCGTTGACGGTAGCATGTTTGCTGCCATTGGATTTCAAGTCTGCGGTACTATTCACAGTCATTGTAAGTTCGTGAGCCTCTGATAGGTGCTTTGGGAAATGTAATATTTCTTGTGCCAAAAGGTGATAATCTCAGGATCAATAAACACAAAGATAAGTTTGGTATCTCAATGGTGTAGTGTCACAAAGTCAAAGTGTGCGTAGATGACCAGCCAGCTTGGGAAGAGTTGCTTGGCGTGATTAGTGTGGTCGGAGGCGGCCCGTGGGATGCGCAGAGTGCAGATAAGAGGGCGAGTGACAACGACGGGCGTTCCTTTTGCAACATCAAAGCTACCAAGCACAATCATTGATCTGAGACAATAACAACTGATAGGCTTAGAGTTTCTCAATGGCCCGAGATAGGACGCCACGGGGAGGGACAACACGTTTATCTCCTAGATCGGGGCAATCCACCCGATCGAATGGATCCGGAGGCCGGCCCGTCTCCGCTTTCTCGGTTCCGTTTCCGGCGTCGAGAACACCCCATGGGCCCATTGTAAGCAAGCAGACTCCGGAATAGTGCGGAGTCGTTATCGTGAACAGTGCAGGGATGGTTTGTATTTTTAAATAGGGATTATTGTAACAATTTCCACTACCGCTATAACCGTAAGCTAGAGACGAAACACCCTTCGACTTCAGCTATCTGTTACCACGCTCAAACAAACTTGTTCTGCAGAAACTTATACCCAACCCCTCAATCCTGTCTTCCAGAGTACCTAGCAGCAAATATGAGCTGGTTCGGCCTCAGCAAACCTTCTTCCACGGCGGCAGCCGAAGAGCCAAAGGCTGTCCGTGCTCTTCCCGCGATATGGTACCATTCTCCCGCCATGTACGAGCTGGAGAGGCGAGCCATCTTCTCCAAGCGGTGGATGCTCGTCTCTCACAAAGCCCGCTTCGTCGAGGCCGGCGACTTTGTGCGGGTCACAGAGGCGGGTTTCAACTTCTTTCTCGTCAAGGACCGCAAGGGCGAGATCAGGGGACACCACAACATTTGCCGACACCGCGCCTATCCCCTGGTGGAGAAGGACAGCGGGCACATGAGCGTACTTGCCTGCAATTACCACGGTACGTTACACTGAAAGCCGGCAAAGAAACAAGTCGTTTTATCATAATACTTTTGTGCTAACGCGGATACATCATAAGCCTGGTCGTACGGTTTCGACGGGAAGCTGGCCAAGGCGCCCAAGTATCAAGAGCTGCCCTCGTTCGACAAGAGCAAAAACAGTCTCTTCAAGGTCCACGTCCACGTGGATAACCTCGGCTTCATCTGGGTGAATCTGGACGGCGCGGAGAAGCCCTCGGTCCCCTGGGAGGAGTTCTTCGCCGAGGTCGACACGCAGCCGCGGTTGGAGGGTTTCAACTTGGATGACTATCACTTTGATCACACGTGGGAGATGTTTGGTGACTACAACTGGAAGACACTGGCAGACAACTACAATGAGGTAAATTTTAGGGTTTCGTATGGTGAGGCATGTTGTGTGATTTTGAATAACGAGCGCTAACTATGCTTTTGAAACTTAGTGCTATCATTGCCAGACTGGTCATCCTGCGGTGGCTGCTTCCACTGATCTGACGAGGTATTGGGTTGAGACGCAAGGAAATTGGATCCAGCACTGGAACGTCGACAAGGAGACTGTCCCTGGCTTGGGGGTTCACAGCTGCTATCTCTATCCGAATGCATCCATGACCGTCACGTAAGTACACATCCGATTCCCCCTCAACCATCCTGCAATCTCCAAAGCACTCAGAACCAGGGCTAACAACCGTCCTTCCATCCCTCTAGGCCGGCCTTCATGTACATTCAGCGCTGCGTCCCCGTCTCAGCAACACAGTCCAAGATGGAGTACGAAGTCTACCGTCATAAGACGGCTACCGACGAAGCCTTCAACTTCATCTCTGAGTTCTTCAAGCAAGTCCTCCGTGAAGACAAGGACCTCTGCAACGGCGCGCAAAAGAACTTGAACGCGGGCGTCTTCCTCAACGGCGAGCTCCACCCCCGCGTGGAGAAAGGGCCATTGTTCTTCCAGGACATTACTCGGAATCTGGTCATGAGTCACAAGGCGCTTGAAGATAAAGAGGGCTCCGAGATATGGCCGGCGACGCCCAAGCATGATGTCTCGGACAAGACTGGGGAAGACGTGTCTTTCTGTCGTAGTCTCGACTGCGGAGCTACTTCGGGCCAGATTGAGGGGTTGGCTTGGTAATTGTCAGTGATGGGACGCGGGTGGGAAGATGTAGCGGCCAAATTGTAGAACAGCGTTTCGTTTGTTGAGCAAGAGTTTGGTTGAAGCCTTGATCGAGGGTTGGGTTTGCAAGGAGGTGCATTGATTAGCGACTTTTCTGGCACGTTCATTAAGTAACTTATGATGCCTAAATGGTGACTTCATGTTAAGACCATTCATTCCGTCTTTGTGCCTTCGGCGGTGATGCTTGAGCCACGTGCCAATATAGTAGGCCATTCAAAACGGGCCACAAAGCTACGTCTGTTACATTTTAGTGATATACAGGCAGCATGTTCAACTTTTATCTCAACATGAGAGGAATAAATGCACCAAATTCAGTCGTGCCATTTGATGAGCACCAACCTGAACTCGAGATGATGGATATGAAGTAATTTGTGTTTACGCCAGACCTTCTGCCGTGATGCCTACTAATTCTCAAGATTTAACCAATCATCAATCGCTCTGCCATAATCATTCGCCTCAATGAACCTCTTCGACTGGTCCCCAAATGGTCCCACGCCCTCAAAAAATATATCCTCAAATGACGGACCCATGCCCCCCAGACCCTGCCCGACCAGATTCGGTGTCGGGTGCTCCGGCAGCGCGACAGGCGCGATATCGTCGTTGGGGGCGTACATGCCCACATCGTTGGGCACCGCCTTGTGGCCCGAGATGCCGGCGGAGCCGACGAGGTCGAACTCGGCGGCACTTGTCTCGGCGGAGAGTTCGCGGGCGTCGGAGCGGAGAGTCGGGCCGAACATGGACTGGTCCCAGCCGGCGTCGGGCCTGCAGGCCCTGTCGTAGATGAGGAGGTCCCAGAGGAGCTGGGTGTTTATGGAGAAGGAGCGGTTCTGGGAGGTGTTGTCGCCACGGTCTGGTGGCGATTTCATGACGACGCTGTCTTGAAGTCTTCGTAGGTTACTTGCCTGTGAGGACGAGATTAGAGTTGGGTGTGCTGGGAACGAACGGACGACCGCAGACTAAGGCAGGTAAAGAACGGAGGACGTACCATGTTGGCAACACTTGGCCAGACGGCTCCTGTTTTGAGTAAAAAGTTCATGCACTTTTCGAACCCAGACTTTGCTCTGCTCCGGAGTATTGGGTCGTGGACGAAACTGTGCTGGAGGTGGATAGTCGCCACGATGACGACGCAGTGTGCCATGACCGGATCCATGACCGGCAGTGACTTCTTCTCAATGACATCCAGGAAAAAGATGATCCAGCCGGCGGTACGATTCATACTCTCAAAGGACTGCTGGATAAAATGGACGGGGATGGTGTGGCGGAAATGTCGCAGGCGCATGGACAGCAGGAACGGGTGGTTCAGGAGGCAGGGGATGGTCTCGTGGACGAACTGGCTGAAGAGGAAGGGTATCCAATACTTCCGCTGTGCCTGCAGGGATTCAGGACTCTGCTGGTCTATCCGGTTCGCCACGAAGCGGAACCTCTGCGGTGCGCGGCAGTCAATGTCGTGGTGGCTCTGCAGGACCATGGAGTAGTCGGAACGAGAGTCCCAGGGCGGCGGCGCGTCGGGGCTGACTCTGGACGCGGCGTAGGCCCGGGCCATTCTCCAGACCACGCAGAAATCGGAAGCGACGGTGGAGATACTCTTGTCCGGGTTGTCGTCGAGTTGGTACTCTGGTATTCCGCAGTACGCTGTGAGGCCGAGGACGTGGGCGCCGCTGTTGGAGGAGCTCGGGAGGGAGCTCATTAGCCTCGGGGCGGGCATTATACAACCCTGGAGATGCTGGAGGACTATGATTGTCCGAAGGCAGTAGTTCCTCTCTTGTGACTTGTTGGGATTGTTAGTCGGTGGGATGCTGTGGGCGAGATGGCTCGCGGTGGTTATGCTGAGCCCGGACTGCGTAATGTTACCAGCTACGAGAACATGTCAGCGAGGCGGAGGATGAAGGGACCGCGGCCCCATCGGAACAGACGTACTGGCGAAATCGAAAATGCTCAGTAGGCATAAGGATTGTAGCGTCGACAGCTCGACCCGCCCTTCCGTGACCCTCTCCATGACCATGCGGCGAGCAGATCTCGCGGTGTCATCTAATTGCTCTTTCATCTGGCTTGTGAGGGCGCCCGGCGGACATCTGAAGACCAGGGCCTGCAGCGACAGGATCAGCTCGGGATCTCGCGAGGTGAGAGACTGCAGGAAGGTATCCTCGGCGAAGAGCGTGATGGGTTGGGCGTGAAACCATAATAGGTAGCGACGCCCGGTGTCCATCAACTGCGCCTCAGCGGCACTTGATGGGCTCCTGGATTGTCGAGTGTAAGTAGACGTTCGTGATGGTATACAATGATTGCCTCTTTCAGATTGCCTTACCTGGGACTCCATACCGGAGGACCTGAATCGGGCTTCGGACCTATCTCTTCAAGAGACACGCTTAGTCTCGGGGAGAGCACATGGCGAGAGGCTACTGATGGTTGGGTATGATGGGACACGGGGCTACGGTGAGTTAGATACGTAAGATGGGTGACTATGGCTTGGATGGAGCTTGTTCAACGAACCTCAAGTGTTGGATTAAGCGGTCCATCTTGTCCTCGAGACTGTTGAGTCGGGTTTCCTAATCACATAGATACCGAATCAGCACCTGTCATAATCCCAGCCCAGACCAAGACTTGGGATACGAACCATCTCTCTATTGTGTCTAGAGAGTTGAGAGTCGGGAACTTCGCCGCCAGGCGCATTGTAGACGCATTGTTGTCCCAGTCGCTCACAATATGAGCATGTCGGACGCTCGCCTGGGCACTTTGACTTTTTGCGACTGCAGTCAGGTTTGTCAGACTGAGACTCTTCTTATTACATCAATTCCCGTGTGGACGTGCGTACCGACATGGCTCACAGGCCTGGCGTGCTCGTTTGGCGTATCGAGCATCGTCCATCATCACAAGGGAGATGTCGTGAAACCCGGGGCCGGTGCTGCGATAACGTGAGCTTCGGAGGAGGGGGTTCCGACGCCGCAGAGGAGAACGCTCAAAGACACGGGACGCGATTTAGAAGCTAGCGAACGCCCTCGTCTCCTTCTTGAAGATGAATGAGTCGTGATTTCGCGAGAGGCTATTATCGAGAGGCATGTTCCATCAGGACAATTCCAGTCACAATCGCAATTGAGCCCATCCCACGAGCCCGGGGTTCTCGGATTAGAAGATAGCTCGTTAATGCTTCAGCGATAAGTGGTTGAGGAGTGAACCGTGATACCCCCCGTCTTATCGGCATGATAGGTAAGGTATGGCATGGGCAGGCCGCAGATAGCAGGTGGCAGATGGCAGAGACTGAAATGCCCCCGCACATTACAGGTACAGGGAAATGATAAACAGGCGGCCCGGGTGACGCATCCCGGCCGTGGGGAAGACCCACTCCTGATAAGGCCAACCGTCGTCAGTACATGTACCCTGCTTCTTTCTCCTCTTTCAGTCTCCTTTCTCAGTCTTTCGCCAAGTTCCTCGTGGATTGTCTCCGCCAAGAGTCCGATCACGAGACCCATCCTGACTGGCCCATTTCCTCAGCTCTGTCCTACTGCACAATGCTGGTGATAAGTTGAGAGATACGCAAACACCTCCAAGATAGGAACAGCTACACCTGTTTATCCTGACTCGGGTTCCTTGAGAGCAAATAACATCCACAAACTTCTTCCTTCGAAGCCGAGATGATGAGGCTAGCTATATCCACATCTACGATTCCCGACTCTCAATATCAAGTTGCTCCATCCTTGAACAATCCACAGCAGCAGCGGAGAAGGTGCAAAATGGAATCTCCAAAATTAGTAGCCATGGGCCCACGTGGATGCCGTCGACCGGGCCGCCCCGATGGATGTGTCTGGCCCGTCTGCTTATGACGATGTATGCTTCTTTTGATTTTGAAGTCTGAGGTCCACGGACCTTGTTGGGCACATGCATAGACTGACAGATATCCTCATCGATCAAACAGAAACCCTAAGCAGCCTCCCCGACTTGGCCAAACAAACTCGTCCGCTCACTTGTTCAGCATCATTGCATGGCCCGACTTGGGTACTCAGACGGAAAGACAGCACTTGGGGAGCCGAAGGTATTCTTGTCCAGGACCCTTGAGTTCATCTGATCTACAACTACCCTCGGCCGTTTCTTCCGCAGCTGTCGCGTGCAAGACGATGGGAATGACATCACAATCGCTGGACCCCATTTCCCAACTGTCAACTGTGGCCTGCCGCCTGCCGCCTGCCATCGGTGCCCTGACATCTGCGGCCTCCGGCAGACGGAGGCTGGGCAGGGGTGCCCCGCCGTCTCAGTAAGCCATTAGCCAATCACAACGAGCCGAAAAGGGGCGGACGCACGGCGGAGGCGGTCACCCCGCAGTCCCGAGATCGGCGCCCCTCCAAAAGCTTGAAGGCTGAACAAGTCCGCGGATGACTCTGCCAATTTCCCCTCCGCGCAGCTTTAACGAGAGAACCATTTCCGTTGTGTCGAAACTCGCTCTACGAGGCTATTACGTGAGAACGAAGGATCCATATCGAGTCACAAAGTGGGCTTTTCGTCAGCATCGAACCACGTCGACTTGCGGTACCCGAAACCCAATTGACTTAAAAGTCGCTCCCCGCCATCCACCGCTCCGCGAGTACCGAACAAAAACAAAACTCTACCCACGATCCACGATCCACGACCTACGACATCAGTAGCCCAGCTCACGGTTCCCCATAAAATCACAGGCGATACTCACAATGGCTGCCTTCCCGCCCCCTCCGGTCAACACCATTGACTGGTCCAACGTTGGCTTCAAGATCCGCGAAGGTGAGAGCTTCCACCAAACGCTACCCCTCTCCCGCACAACAGACTCTCCTGCCCCCCATGGATTTCCAAGAAACAGGCCATGCTAACGGCCTTCCCTTTCGCCTTACCAGTCAATGGCCACATCGAGTCCACCTACTCCGTCACGACCGGTGAATGGACACCCCTCAAGTTCGTCGCCGACCCCTTCATGCGCATCCACGGCATGGCCCCGGCCCTCAACTACGGCCAGCAAGCCTACGAGGGCCTCAAGGCCTTCCGCGCCCCCGGCGATAATACCATCAACATCTTCCGCGCCGACAAGAACGCCAAGCGCCTGCAACACTCGGCCGATGTCGCCTCCATGCCCCGCGTCCCCGAGGACCTCTTCATCGCTGCCGTCAAGGCCGCCGTCTCCCTCAACGCCGGTTACGTCCCGCCCCACGAGACGGGCGCCGCCATGTACATCCGCCCTCAGCTCTACGGCTCCTCCGCTCAGCTGGGCCTCAGCCCGCCCGAGGAGTACATCTTTGCCGTCTTCGTCATCCCCACCGGCGTCTACCACGGCAGTCACCCCGTCAACGCCCTCATCCTCGACGACTTTGATCGCGCAGCGCCCAACGGCACCGGACACGCCAAGGTGGGCGGCAACTACGCGCCCGTGCTGCGCTTCAGCGACCGCGCGAGAAACGAGGGCTACGGCATCACGCTGCACCTCGACAGCGTCAAGCACGAGGAGATTGACGAGTTCAGCACCAGCGGCTTCATTGGTGCCAAGAAGGAGGGCGACAAGGTCACGCTCGTCGTGCCGGATTCCAAGTGCGTCATTGACAGCGTGACGAGCGCCAGTATCCAGGACATTGGACGCAGCTTCGGCTGGACGGTTGAGAAGCGAGTGGTACGTCTGGAGGATCCACCATCCCACCACCCAACAAGTTTGTCATTATGCTAATCCAAGGGGCGCCGACAGATCAAGTACAGCGAGCTCCCCACCTTTTCCGAGGTGATGGCAGCCGGCACGGCGGCGGCCCTGGTGCCCATCCGCTCCATCACGCGACGCGTCGACGCCTCCTCCCCGCAGTCCCTCACGGCCGCCGGCTCGCACGAGCGCGTCAGCAGCGCCAAGGCGAGCGAGGAGACGGTGACGTTCATCCCCGAGAGCCAGGAAGAGGCGGGCGAGATCTGCCTGAAGCTGCTGTCGACGCTCAAGGGCATCCAGCTCGGCAAGCTCAAGGACGAGTTCAAGTGGAACCTTGCCGTCAGCGAGGCGGACGGCACGGCGGTCGCGGGGGAGGCCAAGACGAATGGGTCGGCGCAGACTGTTGATCAGATGGATTGAAATTGTTCCTCGGGATATTTGAATGTTTGATCGGACCTTCCTTTGAGACGTGCATGGTCGTCGGCTGGACTCGCCGAGAGTGGTATAGTCCGTGGCGGACACATGTCGGGAAAGGCTTGATTGGAGTGGAGCAAGTCATCGTAGTTAAAAGCAAAAAGCAAACATGAAATTGAGCGACGATTGGATCCAGATGTAACTATGGAGTACATGTGGGAATGATGCCCCTATTGTTTGGCTCGAGCGGTGTACCGTGGTTTCGGCGCCACGCAGAAGCAGGCTGCTTGACGGACTGACTAGGTAATGTCCCTTATTAGGACAGATTGAGTTTCGAATTGACAGATGTCAAAGGCCATGCCTCAAATGCGGTGTCATGAAGAGGTAACATCGGGCCATGCCCCAAGCCAGGTCACAAAAGTCAAGTCAATCGAGAGAGAGAGTTGCACCCTGGATTCATGGCATCACAATGACACTGACCAAAGCCAACAACACCCCTGGCCCGATTCCAACAGTCTGGCAGAGTCCGTGCTAGGCGTGACACGCCAGTGAAAAAATTAGATTGGATCTGTCAGTTGCTGGCAATGGCATGTGGAAGGAAAAGTGTGTGACGTGGAGGGGAGACTTGCGGGATATGCCAATTCGGCAGCTGTATCCAGTGTGCCAGTGTGGCTATGCACATAGGTAATCAGACAAAAACAGAGAGATAGCCAAAAGTCTTGGCACAGCAGAGTGAGCAATGTCTTGGCGGTCCAATGGGGCCATGTTGTGCCCGAAAAAATCACTCACGCCAAAAAGTTTGACGAGAAGAAAAAAGATGAGGCTTTTTTTTGAGAAGATTGTCATCACCAAAGTCGCCTTTTCTAAGGGCGGATAGCCGACTGCGAAGAAATTGTTAAGGAAATGGATGTGGTGGGCTTGGCGGACGCTAGCAGAAGCTTAGCAGCTCTAAACAAACCAAACACGGCCGGGTGGGTCCAGATACCCGTTCGCGCCTCCGCCCTCCGAGCTTAGGGACCCCACCCGTCTCGCATGTCCCCGCAGAAAACCCTCCGGGGATGGCAGGGGTAGCTACGGGCTGTCGCTTGCATCCTCCCACCTCGCCCCTTCTTTGTTTGCATCAAATGCTTTGCCATTGGATTGTACGGGTTACTTCGTACCTTGGCCTGGGCTGCCTCCCGAACGCCCATCTTCCCTCCATTTTGTTTTGCCCCTAGCTCTTTTCTCTCTTTTTGTCCCTGTGTCCTTCTCTCTCTCCCCATCTCCCTCTCCCTTACCAGCCTCCCGAGTCTGTCATTCTACCCGTCAGGTCTAGTCATGCCCTGCACAGCCCGGGCCATCTACGGCAACGACAAGCATCCGGGCAAGTCCCAGAATGGATGAGGCATTATGTTGCAGCTTCCAAGTGCAGAGCCGGTAACAGATCGTCCCTGGATCCCCCCATCCATCCCGTCGTCAACATCATTTCCCCCAACGCCCGCAACTTGGCTCTTTTGGGCACGGCCTTGGCTCTGGTGTTTGGAGGGGGAAAAGTAATGGGCCAAGCGGTCATCCCACCTCCTCTCTTGTAGTCTGACCTTGGCGACAAATTGGCCACTGGCACACTGGCACGTGCAGCGAGACCAGCTCAGAGTCTCAGTCATCAGGCAGCCCAGCATCGCGAGAGGGGGTAGAAGTCGAGAGCTGCAAGGCGCTAAGGATTCTAGCAAGAGACAACATGGCATCCAGCTCCAAATGCTTCTGAGAGACTGAGACGCCGTGACCACTCTCGCGACCCTTTTCTACCACGAATCAGAGTTCGAGCCTCATCATTCGGCGACGTGTTTCGACGTACCGGCAAGGCTCGGTCTGATATGGACACCATCTCAACCATGCGCGGGTCCCGCGAGCACCGCACTCCTAGTCTACAAGACTCTCCAACTCGTGCCAACCCACCATCTCCCGACTGAAGGAGCCGCTTTACCCCTAACTTTGCTCAAGCTACCCCTGCTACAGTCTCTACTCGCATGCAGAGAAACGTTCATCATCACCACGTACAGCCTACAGCATGTCGGCACCGTAGCGGGCGCTCGTCCCTCACTGCATCGTCCGGCCTCCCTCCTACCCGGCACACCTTGCCGCACTTCGCGTGAACAAGAACGCGAACCGCCCACGGAGGAGGAACTCACCAGCCGCTCCGCTTCCGACCTGACCCCAAAATCGAAGCTTGTGACAATCTTGGTTCTGTCACTCCTACGCACAGGAGGGAGAGGGATCCCCGTCTGTTCACAGATAGCCCGTGCAGATGTGCATATGGAAAGCTGCACGCCACATGCCACATGGAATCCATTAGTAGCCCCCGAGGTGGGAACTTTGTAGAGAAAACTTGAAGTGGGATGGGAGGGGCTGGAACCCCCCCCTTCCCCTCCCCCGGGATGGCCGTCGTTGTTGGTGTCGTCGACCGCCCAGTGGTTCCTAAGATGGGCTGGTGGCTTTTGCTTTTGCTTTCCTGGGCTAAAAAGACAAAAGGAAGAGACCGCGTGTGTACTAGGGCGCCTTCAAGGATGCCTCGAATTCCCGTTACACTAGCAGGGCTAGCCTTGACCGCCATGATGGCCTGGCTCTTCGAGGGACCCCGAGATGGGCAAGATGAACCAAGATCCTCATGACACCCCCACTCCCTTCCCTCCAACTTGCCCTTCTTTGTTTTTTTGGAGACAAAGATATCGTGAGATTAGGGTAGGGCAACTAGAGACAAACCCCCATTCCAAAGTCCCGGGACTTAAAGAAGTCGGTCGCCCCCCAGTCTTCAGCAGGAAACTTTGTTTTCGCGTTGTTGTTGAGACGACACCGTTTTACCACTTTCCTGCCCCCAAAACCTGCTATTTTGTAAGGTCTCATCTTCCACACGCTGTGCTCTAAGCCGGCGCCCCTTCGCATCCTCCTTCACATCTCAGACTTCCACCTTCAGAAACATCCTCCCCGCCTGGCATGGACGCCCAAGGTACTCCCACGACCCCGAGCGCTCCCAAGATCACCATTGAAGACAAGCTCGAGAAGCACAAGTCGGGTTCGACCACCGACGAGTGGTCGACATGGCCGCGTCCTGATGTCGGCTCCAGCTCTGGCATCGCGGGCGGCATCTACTCGAGCCGTGAGCTGCACCGCGTCGCTTCGATTCGCCTCTCGCGCGCCCTCACGCGGGAATCCAACGTCGAGGTCGAGGATGGCGGTGATGATTGGCGCCGCGATGATGGGAGGAAGAAGCAGGTGTTCACTGGCACGACGCTGATGTGGTATGTGGTGGCGGTGACGCGCTCATCCGTCCGCCTTGAGGCAATTATGTGCTGACGTTGTATGAAGGCTTGCGTATCAGTCCATCGGTGTCATCTACGGCGACATTGGAACCAGGTAGGTTATCCAGGAGATGACAACTACAGGATCTTCTAGTTTTGCTAACAGCCAAGTGCCCAGTCCTCTCTATGTGTTCTCTTCCACCTTCTCTGATGTTCCCAACAAGAACGATCTCACCCAGGTTCTCTCTCTTGTTATCTGGTCCCTCACTCTCATGGTCACCCTCAAATATGTTTTCATCGTCTTGCACGCCGACAATGAGGGCGAGGGTGGTACCTTTTCATGCTACTCGCTATTAACCCGATTTGTAAGTCGATCGATGGATCCAGCCAGCCACCCAATCGTCGTAGCATATTCGTGCTAACACCCGAATCAAGGCCAACATCACCAACTTCGATCCCCGTGAAGAAGCAACGGTCCGCATCGAACGCCACAACACCCAGGACGTGCGCCCCGTCACGCGCGGCATCCGCTCCGCCATCGAAAAGAGCAAGTTCACCAGAGGCTTCCTCAAGACCATCGGCGTCCTGGCCGTCTCCATGGTCATCGCCGACGGCATCCTCACCCCGGCGCAGTCCGTCCTGGGCGCCATCCAGGGCCTCTCCGTCGTCAAGCCCGATATCAGCACCTCGACCATCGTCGGCACGACATGCGGCATCCTCGTCCTGCTCTTCCTCATCCAGCCCCTCGGCACCACCAAGCTCGCCACCACCTTCGCGCCCATCGTCATCATCTGGCTGGGCTTCAACGGCGCCTTCGGCATCTACAACCTCGTAAAGTACGACTACACCGTCCTCAAGGCATTTAGCCCCTACTACGCCATCCACTTCTTCATGGAGAAGAAGACGGAAGGCTGGAGGATGCTGGGCGGCGTCCTGCTCTGCTTCACCGGCGTCGAGGCCCTCTTTGCCGACCTGGGCGCCTTTAGCATGCGCGCCGTGCAGATGAGCTGGCTGCTGTGGACGTACCCTTGCCTGATCCTCGCGTACAGCGGGCAGGCTGCGCATCTCGCACTCATGCCGGAGAAGTACACCAACCCCTTTTTCAACACCGTCCCCCCGGGCATGCTGTATCCCAGCTTGATCCTCGCTGTGTTGGCTGCCATTGTCGCTTCGCAGGCCATTATCACGGCCACATTCCAGGTAAATCCTCCCCTTCACGACCTTCACGGGTGCCAAGAAAACCACATGCTAACATCCGCATAGCTCTCCAGTCAGATCATGAAGCTGTCGTACTGCCCCCAGATGAAGGTCGTCCACACATCCTCCACCTTTCACGGCCAGGTCTACGTGCCCCTCCTCAACTGGCTCCTCATGCTCGGCACGATTCTCGTCACCGCCGTATATAACAATACGACCAGCTTAGGTCATGCCTACGGCGTCTGCGTCATCTTCGTCACCTTCTTCGACACCCTAATGGTCACCCTCGTCGCGATCCTCGTCTGGCGCCTCCCTGTCTGGCTCATCGCCTTCCCGGCCCTGGCCTTTGCCACCCTCGACGGCCTCTACCTCTCCTCGGCCCTGAATAAGGTCCCCGACGGCGCCTGGTTCACGCTCCTCATCTCCGCCCTCATGGCCGGCATGTTCCTCCTCTGGCGCTTCGGCAAGGAGAACCAATGGCGCGCCGAGGCCGAGGACCGCTTCCAGCCCAAAACCCTCGTCACCAAGAACAAGGAGGGCATGCTGGCGCTCACCCAGCGCTGGGGCGGCGACGTCCTCTCCCCCGTCAGCGGCTTCGGCATCTTTTTCGACAAGACGGGCGTCCAGACCCCGAGCGTCTTTACACACTTTGCCTCCAAGCTCGGCGCCCTCCCCGAAGTCGCCGTCTTCTTCCACCTGCACCCGGTCGAGGTGCCCACCGTACCAGACACGGAACGCTTCTTCGTCTCGCGCTTCGCGAACCTGCCTGGCTGCTACCGCCTCGTCGTGCGCCAAGGCTTCATGGACGAGGTCGTTAGCCCGGATCTCGGCGCGCTCATCTACGAGCACGTACGCAAGTTCATCGTGCGGCAGGCGACGGCCAAGGCCGCGGCCGCGAGCGAGCAGGAGACGACGACGGACGGCTCGTGGGAGGAGACGGAGGGTCCCGTGGAGCTGCGGGACGAAAAGGTTGCGGCGGAGCTGGCGAAGCTGGACCGCGCTTTTTCGCACAAGGTGCTGTACATTGTCGGCAAGGGGCAGATGCACATGCGCACGGGGACGAGCATCGTGAGGCGGTTTACCCTGGGTACGTTTTTGTGGATTCGGGATAACACCCGGGCCAAGATTGCGAACCTGAGGTTGGCCATGGATAGGGTTGTCGAGGTTGGATTTGTCAAGGAAATTTAGAGTTATGAATTGATGATTGTGGGTTTTTGGTTGTTAGTATTTAGATGACGGTGGCCGCGCTGGAACATGTTGGTTTCGTAGTCTAATTCCAACCTTTTCCCCACAACCCCAAAAGACACCTGAGCTTTCTCCACTCACGGCTGAAGAATTGACTGGTCTAACTTATGTGTAACAAGGCCGATCCTCGAAACCTGCCATCCCAAATTCAAAGACCAATCTAACGTTGTTTGTTGTGAGGGGTTGGTACAGATGAGGGACAAGTTTGACTTTTGAGCTGAGGGTTTCTCGGACACGATTGTAGCACGTAGATATCCGTATCATTGCCGAAATACCCCCTCCCGAATATGTAGACATCCCGAAGACCGGGTCGGGTCGGGTCGGGTCTAAGAGCTCGTTTGGACAACTCGACACCGACGTCGCGAACCTACTGTGAGAGTTGTCATGTCACATCAACACCTGCCTGAGACTATGAACCGTTTTCGTGCTCGGCTATCGCCTGACCTGACCATCTGAGACCAGATGTCGGCCGGTGACGATCCTTCACTTACATGTTGATCCTTGGATAGCCTACCTAAACTCATCCTCTGGCATGTTCTTACTGGTCTCCAGATATCTACTCCAGCAGGAATGTATAGTATCCTGTTCAAGATGGATCTCGAGTCTCGAGGGACATGCCCGTCCACAGCCGGTAAAACAACGAGCCTGATGGATGTTTCCCCCGCTCACGGTCAAGACCGAATCGGTATAGAGTTAAGCGTCATGGTATGCCAGCATGTCGTGGTAATGGAGAAAAAGTTTGCTTCCCATACACGTCGTATTCGTCATGAAAAAGCGGACCGCTTTTCGCGTCGAAGGCCAAAAAGGAGCAGTTGTGTCAGAAGAACGGGGAATGAGTGAAGAACGAGAAAAAGACATGGCAGGTCGAGGGAACAACGAAGGGCAGCAACTACTTTGAGTCCAGCGAGCTTGAATTTAGCCGAGGTACCTTAAAGTGCGCCCTATTTAGTTTTGTTTGGTCTGGGTTTGTAAGATGTTGATTGGTTCCTAAAACTATAATACAGAGAAGGCTTGATATTGTACAAACGTGCCTTCTGGCTGATACATCGGACCTGCCGTAGTGACAGCGCCTGGAACGGTGTCGTAAGCAAGCGGTTCATCCCCTCCACCGAAACCTTCGGCGCCGCTCCAGGTACTCTGCTCGCCGGTCAAAGCTGGCTCATTTTCAGGTAGTGGGGACGTGAGCTGGGTCGAGGGGCCCAGCATGGGTGTTTCGCCGTGGGTGGTGATTTGCCTCGGTGTCGCGTCGTGGAATCCCGGCCATGCGGGCAATGGTCTTTGAGAGGCCGGCGCACCTGTTGCGAACGAATACGTCTGGCTTAGCGAAGTGCTGTCTGAATACGAGCGCAAGTGGCCTGGGCCGTGTCCTATGCGCTGGCCCATGCTTGTGCTAGACTGCATCACTGGTATCTTGGTGCCGGCGTGGCTTGGGTTCGATCCCCAAGGTGTCGATGGAAGTCCCGTCTTTCCGACACTACCGTCTGGAATCTCAGGTGGGTACGGCTGAGCGGTCGTACCTGATGGCACCGAACAGAAATGGAAGCCTTGAATTCTCTGGCGTAGTTCGACAGGGTATCTGTCGAAGAACTTGTTGGTTTGCAAGGGCATGTAACCAGCTGCACCCTTTCCGAGTAACTTTGCATGCTCTTTTGTGAGCTCCTCGAGGAACGCTCTAAACGTTCGAGAAGATTCGTTCTCGTTGCCAAGGGCAGAGAGTTGGTACAGACACTTGCTGACAAGTTCCGAAGAGGATGCAAAGGTCTCTGCTGCCATCGGGGAGCTAGCAAAAGAGGGGAGTCCGATTCCTGTTCCTTGCTCGTGGCGGTCGTTGGTGTAGTGCATCCCGTGGACGTGGACGGTTCCGGCTGTAAATACACAGTAGGAGATGAAGGCCGGGAGTTTAAGGAACTTTGTTTGCAAGGTACGATCGATCAACTCGATGATAGCTGTCGCGTGCCGAAAGGCGACTTCTGTTGCCTCGGCTACCCAGTGCTGTATCATCATGGCCCCAGCTGGCTCGCTTAGATGCAGAGGGAGAAGTGGACGATAGATGAGGCAGTGTACCAAGTGGTAGATGATCTGGCATTGGAGCATGGTGTTTGCTTCTTGGCCTCGGGAGCCTTGGTAGAGGTAATCGGGGTTGTGGCTGATGTCCGCCGCCCAGAGATCGAGGTCATGTCGGATCTTGTGACGATGGCCGAATGCTGCTTCTGTCGTGGGGTCGGTGACAAGCAGATACCTATTGGCATCTGAAAGGATGTGGGCAACCCACACGAGTTTCTGTAGTCCATTATCCGGATCGTCTGCAAACTCGGTTACTGGCTCAGGATTCACGTTGAGGGGGCAGTCGTTATTTGACGGCCAGCCGTCCTGGGAAATTCGTCTGGACGACTGGATGGTTCTTTTGACAAGAGTATCATCGATCAACGAAGGTCTCTCAAGCCATGTTGATACAAAGACGTTCATCAGGTAGCAAGTCCAAAAAAGTCTCCTCTTCATCTTGCTTTGTGTGGGGTTGTAGTCGTTAGGCTGATCTAAGCCCTGGTATAACTCGAGCGCCATGACTACGCCCACAGCTTGAGCTTCAAATTTTTCGTTAGTTCATGGAGACGATAATTTCCCAGAGCCTCTGTTCACTCACAGAGCACGCTGTAGGCTTTTCGGCCGTTACCCATTGCCGCAAAAGCTGCTACTAGTAGCAGTAACGCCTGGCAATTCTCGACCGCGAGATCTCCTACTTCCATGTCCTTGAGAGCCCAAGACGCATAGGTTTCTGCAGATACATGGCTGCTTGGCCTTCTACCGGGTTGTTCCGAAAACCTGTTTGCCTGTCAGACTTGCTCCATTCCACTTTCTACCGCTCCGACAGTTGTACTAAGCACCTTGTGGACACCGCACAAATAGCGTACAACAACGACTTTGGCATGTTGTTGTTTCTCAGCTTCTGTCTAGTGACCTCTTCATCCAGGATGCGGTACGGATTGCGGTGGAAATGCGTGAAGTAGGTATCTACCAAGCCTTCTGCATTGATGATGAATGGAAATTCGCTGAATCTGTGTCAATCGGAGAGGTTTTCGGCAAGGTTGCACAAAGAATAAACCTACGCATTGGTCCCGCAACTCCCCTCGTGGAAAGCGCTATAGGGAGAAACGTCAGATGACGCAGAGCCACATGGCTCAGGATAGCTATTGCTGTAAACGTGCAGTTCGTCGAAATCGGCCGGAACGGCATCGGAGAAAGGCGGAGTTAGCGTCTTGTCGGATTTGAGGAGCTCCTCAAGGCCGTCGATTCGTTTGATCAAAGCACTCAGTGACTCCTTCTTCGGGCCTCGTTTCTTGGGCACACCCTCTATATTAATGATTAGTTGTTCTGAGGCACGGTGACGGTAGAGACGGAGGCTGTGGAATACCGTAGAAACACGATCTCTGATAGAGTTGGCAGACTCCACACGCAGGTAAAGCTCTGTCGCATTTGATCTGCACACATGGCGTGGTGTCGATCAGAAAACGATCTTACTTGCGGCAGTAGAAGCAAATACCTTGCGAACTTGACATGGCTTGCAGTTCATGACACCCCGAACTGCCTTGTTGGCTGGGCTGTCCTGAGGACTGTGCGATGGTTTCGTCCCGGACATTTTGCGCACAGAAATCCCGTCGTCGATAATCTTGAGAGCTGAAGGTGTCAACTGTCATCCCATTCACCCTAAGAATGTGCCGACATTGTCGATATTAAGTGCAACTAATGTTTGGATTCCAAGCTGTTCCAGAACATCAAAACCAGGCTGAACTGAGGGCAGTGAAAACCATGGGTCGAACTCCGGCACTAACTTTCCCGGGTGGGACATTTGTTTTATTCATGAAGTCATGTATTTGTCTACGCTGTAAATCTTCAAGTAGTTACTCAGCCCCCTCGCCTTGATACCAATTTCACATGGAAACTTCAGATGAGCTTATCCTCTCCCCTGAAGTTTTCTGGTTGAAACTGTCTTCACACCACGGCCGGTGGGGGGTGGGGCTTTGGAAAACAAACATGTTCGCTAAGTCCAGGGACCGCGCTCAGTATCATTGTGGGAAGGATGGCCAGACGAAGCTGCCCCTAGATGAGCTCCGAAATCGAACGTTACGTTGCGAGCAGCTGGGATGACACAGACATATCTGCCATCTGTGACGACTGACGTCTTGTGACAAGTGGCGAAGTGTCAATTCTTCAACTTCAGATGAATCAGACTGAGACGATTGGAATGGTGCCTAGTCCATCTACGGAATGATGATGAGATACATTTTCCGTGCATGCGTCTTGGGAGCCAGCGATGCCCTGGTGTGCAAACCATCCCGCGGGTTGCCGCGTCACCATAAACGGCTAGTGCATATCATCCCTGGGTTGTGCCCAGCATTTGTCTCCGCATGTGCAGTTTATCGCCGCATGCGAGCAGATCATAACAATCGATCGCTAAAGTAAGGTAGTCAAAGTTGACACCGCGCGGGTGGGCAAAATACTAATTCATATATTTATGGTACATACTGTTGCAATACCTCGTCGCAAGCGAAGTTCATGTCAGAATGGTAAACCAACTGCAGATACACACAATCAACTTGAGTTACCAAAGCCACCTGGTATTACGGCCACTGTCATGTCTTTTACAAACTGCTGCGCGTGGAAATCTTTCCCACAATCCAACCTCACCTGATCTTCAATCACCGCGAATCCAATCTGACGATCGAGCTTTGGGCACCCGTGGATCTCCTGGAAAGGTTAATTGACCTGCAGATCACGACCGAACCATACCGACTGAGCAGATGAACAAAAGATCTTAATTGACTGTTTTATTGAATCCGAGCGCCAACCACAGATAGGCACAGTTTCAGTTCCCGTGGTTTGAACACCACCACCTTAGGCGCGTGCAAACTCATGCTACGTATACTCACCATGAGTCTTGGCCCGCCTAGAGACACACAAAGTCGGTTGTTTCCCGCCAACTGGAAGAGGAGGGCCTCCTGTCAGCTGCCATCCTAAAATCGTGGCAGGTCCGGCATATCGATTCACGAGACGCTTGGCAGAAATAGGTATTCGTACCGAGGAGTCAAATAAGCTTGTTGCAGATTTGGAACATGGAAGGTCCATGAACAGATTGATAAACCTGAGACAGGAACGCGGCGATCGGTCTGTGAACCCCCGGCCACTGACCAGGCTCTGGGGTTGCCATGCTTCACTCCGTTGGTGTTTTGGGGGACGAATTCCGATCTGATCCGGTTTTTGGTAGATTACCAATTCCACTTGCGGTGCCGCGCACTCCATCATCGTCTCGACGAGTACGTAAAACATGCCCGACTTGGGAGGACGTGGGAAAGAAGCGCCGTATTCGGGCGAGACGCTTGGTTGATGCTATGCTACCTAGTCGATGGCCTGCCGGTCTTCAATCTCCCCCGTCGCCGATTACGCGGGCATCATTGAAGTTAAGACCCCGCCCCCGCCCCCGCGCTGCTGTCTCTTTTTGTACTGGCTACCCGATCCGCGAGGTAGCGGAGGCCTCTCCTGCCGCACCATCAAACCTCGAAAAGGGTTGGACTTCTCAGCCGGTTCCAAGTGCGAAAACTCAACCCAGTCGAACCGCTCTTGGTACAGCGTGACTTTTGATGTTGTACATTGATGTGGTACACCCTCTCAGTGTTCAGAACTTAGGTGTCTGGACCTTTCAAACACCGCAACATGGTAGATGCATGTCTATACCCCATGCAGTTGGTCCATGACTTTTGGGCTGACTTTGAGCCGCTTGATCCTCCTTCTCGCCTTACTGACACACGCTCGCAACTTGATCCGACGAGGATACCAGATGGAGGCAACGTATTCGCCTGTCTTTGAGGCTGTCATTTAGCGTAGACTGTGCCGATACTTGGGACGAGGACGTTTGGCATATCAGACGCCAGTGCGTTGGGCCTTTTGGTACCACAGAACTTCGCATGGCGGCGCTGACTAGTTTCGTCTCTTTTTATAAGACATCTCGTGGCTTGGCAGATCAGTTACCTTTATAGTCTAGGAACTGAAAGGCAAAGACTCTAAGAGCGAATTATTGAGTCCTGCACACGGCTACTTGTGGATTCTGCTGTCCTTGGCACGGATAGCCGCCGCGGATTTTGTTGATGTTATTGTGCCTCGAATCATAACTTCCTACACATTAGTGAGGGCTCTAGTGGAGACCAAGATGCTTTATCACAGGGGAAGGGAAACAGACCTATGAGTTGCGGTCGGCATTGTCATCTGCGTCAAAACTCTAGTCTACTACTCGAGCAAGGGGACTTATGTCGGGATCTTTCGGGCCTTCTCTGGATCAATAATCATACGATCACTTGAGGTTTTGACACACTTCCATCCTTTAAAGTGTCCGTTAGCGGAACCAATATCGGAATGATTGGTTGGGACTTCGGAAAGCTCATATTAAGGTTCCCCGGTAAAAGTAATAGTCAAAGGTGGATGCAAGTCGAAAGCCTCACTAAGTGGGTGGTAATGCATGAAGCTACTGATACTCAAATTACTCAAAAATACATGGGGCACATAGTAGAAGTACTCGCATGTCACATCGCGCTTTCCTGTTGTTCTGTCCTCAAAGCTTTGACACTTTCATCAATCATATGGAAGTCGTGTAACAAAGGTAACGAAAACTGTCTATGAGACATTCTCACTTGAATACCAGATTCGGACCGAGAAATGGGTTTTGACTGAGCAATGGCGGCTTGGCTTGACTGGAACGTTGGGAAACGCCGTGAATTCTCCAACCTTATTGGTGCATGCTGCACTGCTTGAGTTTTTACGCGATAAGATTTATGCATTGGATAAAATTCAAGCTTACCATGGCTCAGACAAACATCAGGAGTAGGGAATATGAGGTATGTTTTCAAAATCTCAAATGGAACAGCAGGGAACACCTTGATATTCTGGAAAATGTTTGGCCGTCTATTTCAAGCTGGTAACCGAGACCAAATCATCTCTCAGTCTTCTTTGCCTTGTTCTGGCCAAAACTCTTCCTACTACGATTGTGGGCGACAACCGGGTCGTTGACGAGCCTGCCGTAACGACAGGATCATTTTCCATCGCAACTTGGTGGTATCTGTGCAAAAACCGTCACTTCTGCCAAGCAGGATGACCAGTGCAGCTTCGAACGCTGTAAATAGGGCACATAGTTGGAATCTTAACTTCGTCGAGGGAAAGTCAGCAGTACATACATGTCCAGTCGAATCATGGGCCCAGGCCTCGTGACGAACGTCCTTTGCCATTTTGCCATCCTCATTCTTCTCTCAAAGCAACTAGTTCAAATTTGGCCCTGTAGTTGGTTGGCTGGAGATTTTTTGAAAGTTGATCAATTTGGTTGGTTGGTTGATTTGTTGTTGGAGTTGCTTTGAGTGAAGGGCCGTCCTCATTTCCCATTTTATATACACTAGTTTCTACTTCATACTCCTTCACATTCACCGCCCCAAAACAAGGATCTTGCATCGATGTTCGCTCTCCCTGCAGGAAGGTGGATGCTCTATAGCGCTGATTTCGGAGGCGCAGTATAAAAAGCCTATCTTCAAGCAAAACATTCGCACAAAGTATCTAGGCAATCTAATTCATGATGAAGATATTGACTTGCAGGTACATGAGACAAAACTCAAAAGCATGGATAAAGGACCTGCAACTACGGCAGTACATGTAAACTCGAAGTTACTATACGTGACCTGCGATCTATTTCGCCGAGTTATCAGCAAGTTGAGTCCCTTCCCATCTTTAACTCCGATCAACAACTGGAAAGAGAAAGGAGCATATCTCAAGGGTCTCACCAAAAGGTTCCCCTTATACTTCTAGTAAACTCTTCAAACTCTTCAAAGGCCGCAACTATTTGACTTGCTACTGAGTGTGAATTCAGTCTGCTTTCGATTTTTGATCTATTACGGTTAGCATTTGAGTCAGTTGTACCTGATGAATGAGACCCGTACGCTTAGTGATTCTAGACAAGATATACCTAAATTCCATCCCTGAGCTCTACCATTGATGGAAGATCTCATTCACCAGTCCATCGCCAAGACTCAACGAAACCTGGCCCGATGGGATGTCATCCGGCCCCCCCTTTCGGCCTGAAGTCACCAATGAGCCCACCTTCTCCGGGCGAGCAATACGTATCTCGCCGGAAGCTTCGGCGTGGAGCCCCCGCAAGGGCCTTGTACAACGGGACCTTGACCCGCACTCGCCTTCCATGGAGTTCAACGGCAGACTACGGGTTGCGGGATCACGAGAAGTCTCGACCGGACTTTCGAGCATTTAAAAAGGGGCGCTGGGTGATCATGTCGATCTGGTGTTGGTCTTAGCCTAGAAAGTGTGTGAAGTCTAGTGTTAAGCTTATCATGGAGCCGTTGTCTCCAAGTTTCAATAACTCATCTGTGTGGTTGGGGGAGGGATAGAAATGACCTCGTCTAGAATCTTCCCAATTCTTCAAAATGGAGGTTTTACCGTTGAGCTCTTGTAAAACCAAAATATTTTGTGAAGGAACGAGACCTAGGCATTCTCGAATCTCAGGGCGGACTGTCGTCATCACACATGGCAACCGATTGCCTTGTTTGATGAAACTAGGAGTTCCCGCGAAAGGAATGACGGATTACGAATGCTTTGCCAAGCAATTGCTCCCAAGGCGTAAAAAGTCTGTTAAGGAACATTTCGGCAGCTTTCCGGCCTAGCGGCGCCACTATCGCGTTGCTGTAAGAAGTTTCATATCAAATCCATCTGCATCAGGCTAGAAGAACAACCGACAGTGTGGGACCAGTCACCAGGAAACGACGTCATTTTCAAGATCCGAAGCCAAGACCCCTTACCAAAGACCAGGGCCCAAGAACGAACGTTCACCGTAGGTGTGGCGCTCGCGGCTCACGTTAAGCGACGCCTCTCAGTCTCGATCCCCTAATGCGGAAACTACTGCAGTCCAATCCCGCGTGACGTTTTGTAGCGACGAAGGGCCGATGTGCGCCCGCGCGGCTGACGTGAAATTGTGAAGTCGATTTAGACACCTTGCTGCTGCGTCACATGATGGTTCTTGTGTGTTCTGGATTACCAGTGGTCCAGAGAGTGCAGAAAAAATGGGATGCCTCCATTGTTTTGGGGCAGAACCACAGGACCACAGGTTCGTTCAACTGTGTCACACCGTTTTGTGACCCAAACCGGCGCCCCTCCTCCTTCTTTCTCCTCAGGTCCTCTCGTCCCCTCATCTCCAGTTTTCCTTAGTGACAGCCAGAGAGTCCACCGTGGGCTGCCTCAAGCCGGACTACGACTCCGACGGTCTATCTCAGTACTGTGACAGGCTCTGTTTTCTTTAGCAGTAACATCCAGGATCTCGATCCACTTCAAGTACAAGAAACTTGGTTTCTCGGTGTGGGGCCGAGGATGCAGAATTTTCCGGACCGGTGAATCGGCGATGTTATCGGGTTGGCACTCCCGCCACCCGCGAATTTTCCAACAACACGGGCAGAAGCGGCAAGATGAGGCTCGGATTTCTCGATTACATATTTGTCGATTACATTTAGTACGAATTACCTTACTCGATGAAAAAGACAATCACCTGATTACCCAGGAGTATTGCCATCTCAAACATGTCTGGTCTTTCCTGTGGTGGAATTGTGATTCTGAGTCCTAGGCCCCCTTCCAAAACACACAAGTTTTCCTGATCCATGAGACTCAGACTCCGGCACCAGATTACCGATGGGTGGTTATTGTCTTTTCGGGGTCAATGAACCAGGCTTCTGCCATTGGAGACACATCGCAGACGCGCAGATTAGGCCCCGGTTTTCCCATGCGCCAGGCACTTCTCGCCTGATGTGTGGAGACGGGCGGTACAGACAATCCGTCCAAGACGCCAAAGAGAATGCAGAGTCAGGGTCCTGCCTTCTTGGGTTAACGATGTGATGCCCCCCAAAAACATGTACTGGGACGAAGATCTCTAAACAAATTGCAGTGATAGACGATGCGTGTGCTACGCGTACATCAACATAGGAAAATGAGCGGCCTGAAACAGAACATGGAAACCACGTTCTGCCAGGGGCCCTTGACAGTTGACAGTTGACAGCTTTGTTCAACCAAGTTGTTGGTAACCTAAGATCGGCGGCACTCTTGTCCTGTCGTTGATGTCGTTGATAGAGTCAACGAGGTCGAAACGGTCTCCAAAGAGTTTTGAGAGTCTCAGAAAGTCTGATGAGTGATCATCCGCCGAGTCTACCAATACGTCAGCGTACATATAGATGCCTGGCAAACGGATAAGATGCAGAAAATTGTTGCGCCAAGGAGGTACAACATCGGCTTCATTGCCCATTCTGCGAAAGAGTCAACCAACAGATTGCCTGCTTGCGGGCCCCCGAGTCAGTTCATTTTGGGTTTGGGGGGAAATTTGACTGGGCGTTCACGGTTCGACGGTCGACCACCACCACAGGTCCGTTTCTCCAGTTCATGCGGGAATGCGGGTAAAAAACGGACTCTCAACGAGGAATCAAGGGCCCGTGAGTTGTTCCGTCGTCTACACCGGGGCCCTTGAGGCTTTTCGTCGTCTTTCATTGGTGTTGGTGCGAGTTTCAGTCGTCTTGCAGTGGGCTTGGCTCGTCTGCTGGTGCGCCTGGCGCGCCTCTTCGGATTACCCGATGCGGTAATGCCGAGAGAAAGAAAACTCCTACATTGGCGACGTCATCCCGTGATACTTGGGCACAGGGATAGATCGGAATAGAGAATCCACCTTTAGCTCCAACAGCCTCCACAGTTAGCCGCAATTGTCTTTGGAGACTGGAGGGCACAAGAATTGAGAATTCACAATACCAAGGGATAGGCAGTGAACAAGCAACTGACAAGAATATTGGCAGAGTGCCAATTCCCGCAAATCGCGTTGTCAAAGCTTGTGCTTGTTGTGCTTACTCTTAGCTCAAAGTCTATATTTTTTTTTTGATCCTGACGCCAAGCGCTCGGCTCATCCACCATCTGGTTGACTCTCGACATGGGAATCTCGACAATCAGGCAAAGAGAAATCTGAAATCTATTCCCCAAGATCAAATAGCCCCGACCAGTACGTCATGTGGTCCACCAGAGTCGACGCACCTGGCTACCAACAACTGCCGACATTGACAAATCGCGTGCGAGTATTTGCAACTTGAAACCTGGTTCTGTTGCCTGTTGTCCCCACGACCGCGGGTCCAACTTAATCTGCCAAAGCAGCCAAAGAGACACATCATATACCCTGGGCGAGCAAAGAGTGTGAGAGTCAGAATCCGCAGCTGCAAGCGCTCTCAGCGGCGCCGATACTACCCTTCCCTCCAAGTTCCTACCAAGCAGCCAAGTCCCGTGTCCTCGGCGCTTCTCGAGGGGGGCGGCGGCGGTCGGCTCAAAGTTGTCGCAGGGTTCGCACAGGGTTCCCTGACTCGCAGACGGCGCCGCTCGGACAGGAATAGTCAAGTTCCAACACAAGTCTAACTGAACCAACGGTATTGGCTCAAGTTAGATGTTGGATGCACAAAGGGCTCCTCGGGGTACTTTTCCTCTGCATTACTTATCAGTCTCCTATCAAAGTCTTCAAGGTATGACGTCGTAGTCTCCAGTACTTCTCCATCTAAACTCCACCGACAATGTACGATTATGGACACAATTGCGGCTCTTTTAGGTACTTTTTGCTCCGCTTTCGCAACTGGTGCCTTATCCTTTGGCGAGCGTGCAAAGTACCGTTCTTCGCGTCGGTCTCTCTCCGAATTCTGCCGCGCGATAGGACGGAATATCCACGAGGGTTTTCGCGTCCTAGAGCGGTGAAGCCACCGTATTGCAACGTCCTTGTGAAGTACGAGCCCGCAAAACTCTTACCCTTCCCGGCGCCGTATTGGCTGCAACTGGCCCCGCGCGTTCCATGACGGCGTCTTGGCCGGGCCTGACGACATGTCACCACCGTTCCTTGTGTCCTTCCCTTGGGTCCCCATCGTCCACCACCCCCGTGGAACCGGATGTGGAGTCGTTATTCCCCCCTCAAGGCCGGAGAATGTCCCCATTCCCCTCCAGAGGGATCTTGGATCGCACAGGGATTGGGGGAAATCGGGGCAGCCTTTTGGGGAAAGGCTGGGGATTGGCTACTCGGGGGGTTTCTGGGTTCGGTGTAAACAGCCAAACGCCAGGGTCCGAGGCTGGCACGAGTAGCCATGTTACCATGTCAGTGCAGGTTCGGGGCATGTACTTGCGTCTCGTGGTATGAGCGTGAGAGGTGAGGAGAAGGAAGTAATTCCTGGCGGCGCGCTGATGTTGCCGATCTTTACCCTGCCGCGGTAGGTTTGGGATTTACATCTATAAGGTCGACACGTTCGCCATCTCAATTCGCATCTGATCTTCTTGTTGTTACCTCTCAACTCGACTCAACCCCATTTCCTTCACCCACCGATCTGCGACCTACAGCATTCGACATTGTCTGGAACACGTCAATCCAATACTGTCCGCTGTGAAAGAGTCTTCAAGATGGGCAAGCTCAACTACTTTGGCCTCAGAGGCAAGAGCCTTAATTGGGCCATCAGCATCATCGCAGGATGCGACTTCTTGCTTTTCGGATACGGTTAGTTCTGACATGACATCGAGGAATTGACTCTAAAGCGATCAAGTAACATGGACTGACTTGACTTCCTCATCCAGACCAGGGTGTCACTGGTGGTATTCTCACTCTCCCTGCCTTCCAGTCCCAGTTCCCTACCATCAACCCCGATGAGGTCGGCCTCGACCCGAGCATCAAGAGCACGCGCTCTACCAACCAGGGTATTGCCGTCGCCTCTTACAACCTAGGCTGCTTCCTCGGCGCTATCATCACTATCTTCATCGGAAACCCTCTTGGTCGCAAGCGCATGATTATCCTCGGTACCGCCATCATGATTGTTGGAGCTGCTCTCCAGGCCTCTGCTTTCTCCATCGAGCACCTCATCATCGGACGCATCATCACTGGGCTGGGAAACGGCGGCAACACATCAACAGTCCCTACCTGGCAGTCTGAGACTTGCTCGTCTCACAAGCGCGGAAAGCTCGTGATGATTGAGGGCGCCCTCATCAGCGGTGGTATCATGATCTCGTACTGGATCGATCTCGGCATGTCTTTCGCCCCCGGCTCCGTCGCATGGCGGTTCCCCCTGGCTCTGCAAATCTTCTTCTGCATCTTCATCCTGGCGTTTGTCTGGAACCTGCCCGAGTCTCCTCGCTGGCTGATCCTCAAGAACCGCGACCAGGAGGCCAAGGAAGTCATTGCTGCCATCGCCAATCTGCCCGAGGACGACGACTACTGCAAGAACGAGTACATTGTGATGAAGGAGACCGTTGAGGAGATGTCCAAGGGTAGCTTCCGCGACCTCTTCACCATGGACAAGAACCGCAACTTCCACCGCGCCTGCCTCGGGTACGTCAACCAGATGTTCCAGCAGATTTGCGGTATCAACCTCATCACCTACTATGCCGCCGTCATCTATTCCAACCTCGGAATGACCCGTTTCATGTCCCACTTGCTTGCTGCTCTCAACGGAACCGAGTACTTCATTGCTTCTTGGCCCGCCGTCTTCCTCGTTGAGCGCGTTGGTCGCCGCAAGCTCATGCTTTTCGGTGCCGTCGGTCAGGCTGCTACCATGGCTATCCTCGCCGGCGTGAACTCCCAAAAGGATAACTACGCTTGCCAGATTACTGGAATTGTCTTCCTCTTCGTCTTCAACACCTTCTTCGCCATTGGCTGGCTCGGCATGACCTGGCTCTACCCCGCCGAGATCGTTCCCCTGCGTATTCGCGCCCCTGCGAACGCTCTTTCCACCTCTGCCAACTGGATCTTCAACTTCATGGTAAGTTCTTGTCTGAAATCTTCAAAGCCTCGGGACTAGATGCTAATGTGGAAACAATAGGTCGTCATGATTACTCCCGTTGCCTTCGACTCCATTAAGCACCACACCTACACCATCTTCGCCATTATCAACGCCATCATTGTCCCCGTCACCTACTTCTTCTTCCCTGAGACCGCGTACCGCTCCCTAGAGGAGATGGACTCCATCTTCGCCAAGGCGTCTCCCGGGCTCAAGGGCGCCTTCGATGTCGTCGACGTCGCTCGCCAGGAGCCCCATCGCTATGGCAAGAACGGCGAGCTGCTCATCAACTATGACGACGTCAAGGAGACTGGGCACGTTACCACCCGCGAGAACCGTCGCGAGGGCAGCACCAGCAGCGGCGAGCCCAACGGCCTGTGGCAGCGCCAGGACGAGGAGACGCAGAACGTTGAGAAGGAAGAGAAGTCTTAGATGGCGGTTTCCATCTCACGTTCAAAATTGCGCATTTTAGTTCCCTGGGTGGCCTAAAAGCGATATACCCCATTTCTACGAATTATGTCCCCATGCCGGGCGATTTTCCGGCCTTCTCAACTTGGGCCCGGGTTGATATCCGGTGTCATTAATTCCTATTTTTTTTATGAAGTCTGCAGGACTTCGACCGTTGTTGAGATACCACTAGTTCATCTAGATTCAAGCATAGATACCACAACAAATCATTCAGTTTTCCAAACATCCCGAAATCATTTCCTGCAACAGTGACTGTGATTTGCAAGTACTAATCGAACATTGAAATCGGAATTGGCCATTGCCGCCGACGTCAGCAAGTTGATGGCTGGGAACTAGGAGCCCATCGCCACTCGAGCACGCTCGTTTGCCTCCCGGACTTTGCCCGGAGTCGCCAGCAAGCTCAGGTAGCGCTTACAATATCTCGGGTTTGACTCGGGGGCGAAAACGACTGTCCACTTGCAACCCAGTACTCGCCAAGAATGGACTTTACCCGCTCAA
Organism: Colletotrichum orchidophilum; assembly: GCF_001831195.1. Classification (NCBI taxonomy): domain Eukaryota; kingdom Fungi; phylum Ascomycota; class Sordariomycetes; order Glomerellales; family Glomerellaceae; genus Colletotrichum; species Colletotrichum orchidophilum. The sequence continues at coordinate 247,768 of NW_019173002.1, forward strand.
CAGACTAGTGTTCCCGGCTTAAGGAATCCGACTGTCAAATAAAGATCAATCAGTCTCTTAGCGTGAAGTATTGCGCGGCTTCGTGAGCCTCAGACACTACCTATGTGTTGATGGGTGCCCCCCCATAAACTTTACTCGTTACCCTGCATATCCCCAGGATAGCCGGCCGCCCCCGCCCCCGCCCCCGGAATGCAAAAAAGGCACCATTGCGACGCAACTGGACAGCCTGGACCAACGGAAACCACACCATCTCATCTCCAACCGGGCTGACAAGAGTCTCTTTTTGTGTTTCTTGGGGTCTTGAAGCCGGCTTGCCCTAAACGGAAATCCCGGACAGGAATCTGCAACCGCTCATGCGGCGCTTCGGCTTCCCAACATGTTCGCGGCACGTCCCTGACTGAGCCCTTTATTTGCTTCTTGGCGGCTCCCAGGGGCCCAATTTCTAGCCGATTTTCCGCACTTCTTGACTTGACTTTTCGGTCCGGGCAACACGCCACCAGGAAACTCTATCTAGCGGTTACCACAAAGGATATTTACGAACCCCATGGGGGACCACGTTGACCCGGGCCACCAAGAAACGGGATTTGCGACCGATGGTCGTATAAGCTACCAAGTTAGGATCCACACAGGACGGTAGAGACCCATGCATGAAAAGCTATGCCTAGGTAGGTTGTTTTAAATTTAATGAACATCCCAAGCTGCTACTTCATGTCTTTCGGGTGAAATTATACAATATTCGGTGATATCTGGGGCCCATTCGACCCAATTTTGATTATTTGAAATCTGGCGATATGTATGATGCATGTTCAGCAGTACACGACCCTTTCGTCATGTCTACGAGAGGTATCTGCATACCCTCAAGAATACAGATCACATGGGAAATGGAGGGACTCGAACTTAACTTGGCGGTTATGCATCTCATTTTGATACATTATCCAGTGGTAAAAGCTTCATCAATTACCTCATTGTCGTTGTCGAAGCTGCTCCTCTAGATAGTCACCAAGAGCCACGTCTTCTTTTCCCGGAGCAATTGAATCTGAAAGTGACTACCCCTAATCCTCAATTCAATTCCCCCTTCCCTGCACATCGCCCAGCGGGACCAGACTACCAAGCTCGAAGCTAGGAACTGAGCTCTTAGAAGTCGCACTTCCAGGCGTTCCTGTTTAGGTACCTAAGTAGTTGAAGCTGCAGCCCCTGAATTTATGGCAACGCTCAGGACCGACCTCGATGGTTTTGCCCTAGTAGTTCTCGATGATGGCTTACATGCAACAAAGTAAGTACATAGTGACTCAAGGTTAGCAAGAATAATAGACGACTAGGAGCTCATTACTCCATCATTCACCGCTTTTGAAATGTTGAGCTGGATTACGGCCGCTCTTGTCAGCGAAGTGCAAGATGACTCTGCGGCCGGACGTCTCGCATGGGGAATCATGAGCACCTGCAAGCTAGCGGGGGTTTTTGGGGTAATGTCTTCGTCTGTGGAGGGACCGTCCCAGTACCATAGTTCGTAGAAGGCGCCGGCGTCGTTATCGCCGAAAATTGCAATAGCAGCCAGGCTACTCTTTGCCAGGATCCCAGGATCGGGGCGAGAAGAAGTACGCTGGCCTTTATTGTGGAATTTGAAACCAAGCAGTGGAAATAAGGGAAAGAGTCCGATGGTTGCTGTCTTTGGCTGTAGAGGTGTTGTGGTGTGATGACAGATGAAAATGGGAAACCTGAAGCGGGAAGCTTGTTGTTTAAATATTCAAAATTCCTCCCCAGCTTCAGGACTCTTTCTGGAGTCTTCAGCTTGGATTTGGTGTACCCATACAAAAGCTTGATGAGCGTATTGTCGTAGGACCGTCTTGCTGATTATGTACCATCTTGGCAATTTGAGCTTCACCTGGACCATCAGACGTCGGACTCAGCCTCAAGATCTTGGTCCAGCCTGATTGATATGTTGGTTCTATCTCACATTAAAAAGCCAGGTCGATAATTATCAACTGATGCTGATCAACTCTTGAATACGTTGCGGAAACCGAGTTCATATCTCGTCAGTAAATGGTTATGATGCTGGGAAGTACATGACGACTCTGCTGTGCCGAGGGGAAACCTGGGGCCTAAATAGGGCGTACACACGGCTGTCTTAGAGCTTTAAGTTGCTCCGCAACAAGAAGACTCATTGGCTTCCAAATATTCCCTTGTGGACTGCTCTGTATCCCAATGAGGAGCCTGAAGGCAAAGACTGTATTGTAGGCAAAAAGTAGATCCAGGTACTTGGGCTTGCCTGTTTAGTGTGACGGAACGGACTCCTCCTATCTTGGGCAGTCAATCAAAGAAACTGACAAAGTTTGGCATGTATCATCTTCTAAATATTCTACGAGTATGGGACCAATTTTAATAAAACCAAGAGAACATTGAAAATCGGAATAGGAAAATGCTAAAGCTATCCGGCTGGGCATGGTATTGCCCATGTTCTCCACCACCATTAACATTGCGACGTAGTCGACCCACCCATGACCAACCGTTGCAGGCATATGATCCAAAAAAGAGGTTGAATTTTTTATCGAGGTGGAGGAATGTCCATGTCTAGGAATCAGGGAGTCTCAATTGTTAGGGGGTTCCTGCACGCCGTCATCTACTGACGTAAATAGCAAGGGAACGGGTTTAGTAGGATGGACAGACATCAATCGTTTCGGCGTATTTTGTGCTACACATGATGAGTAAAATAAGCAAGATCGACTTATTTCAATCGTTTAGCAAGCCGGCGTGAATAGCCGAGCAAAAGACTGGGCTTGCTAACAGCTATTGCGAGGAAATACGAAAGGGATGATCGGCGTGACTAAGGCATATTGGAAACAAGTCGTATTTGGCATAAATGCTTGAGGTACTTCGGCAGGGATATGGAGAAAGGCAAAAACTCAATCGATCTAAATCATCAATCAAAACATTTCTATCTCACATTAATGTCACACGTTCAAGCCTCTTGCGGGATTAGTGAGACAAGCTCACAGATCTCCAAGACTCCGTGTATGGATCCTAGCCTTCTCGGCTATTTCATGCGCAGACTCGAGCTTTTTAATGACCCCGTCAAAGTGAGAGCGTCTTCGTACTGTCTCATCATCCTCGCGAGCGAGCTTCTCAACTTCTTGATCAGTCAACGTGAAAACCCAGTCCGTCGACAATCCCATGAGCGGTCCCTTGCGATAAGACACAAAATCCTCGACAATATCGTTGGTGATGTATCTGATGAAAGCCTCAAGTGAAAGCTGGAGCCTGTATTAGAAAACTTTGACCGCCATAAGAGTATTGGGGGCTCCACTTACTTCGTAATAGACCTTGACAACATCATGCACATCTCTCACCATGTTGCCTTCGATAGAGTGATGGAAATGATGGAAAAGGGCCTTTGAGCGGTTCATATCGAGATGTTCCGTCAGCGATGGGCCCGAGCAGAAAGCTCTGATGAGTCGAACAGTCCGTAACGTTTGCAACCTTTCATGGAACCTTGCGTCTGTTGTCTGAAGATGAGCCTCCCTCTCTCGTCGGCAGTGATCCTTGAGCTCTTGAAGAGCCTTCTGTTTAGCTTGTTGCTGGAAGCGAGAAAGGGCTCGAGAGAGTTCCTCGAACAGGATTTTCGAGCAACTGTCGGGAGAGCAAACGTCCTCGAGAATCCAGTTAGAGGCGAACTCTACGTCATTAGCAATGGCTTCGATGTGTTGTTCTGCAATGCGTTCCCAGTGTTCTGATTGCTTCTTGTAAAGAACCTGAATGACTTGTGTATTCACCATCCCTGGGAGTTCTGTCGTTTGCCAAATGTGGAGCTGCTCGCGGATTTCATCAACGAGCGGTGTTCCGCGGGCGACATGAGACTTAGTTGGCTGCTGACGCGTGGGACCTTGTATTTTGGGCGGTGTTTTGGGTGGTGTCGTGGCATGCTCTAGGTCGGCAACTTTTCTACTTCCAGTTGTCAATAGCCCATGATCGGAAAAGGAGGCTATAGTGTCGGCAAGCTGAACCATGGGATCGATTCCTCGGTCTTCGAACGTGTGCGTGTGACCATGTGCCAGCATCTCTGCGGTGAAGCTCTCATTCGCCTGACGCACCAATCCTCTTACACGTAGGTTGTCATCAGACAAGGATCCGGGGCTGTTGAGAGTCTTGGTTGCGATTTTGTGGTATTTCTCAACCACATCCCTGATGTACTGCTGGCGAAGATGGTGGCTTGGGCGCGGTTCTCCTAGACTTCTCCTGCTGTCCTTGGCATCCAATAACAGTCTCCGGACCGACTCTTGGATCGAAGGGAAGTTTCCTCGAATCTGCGCACAAAGAAGGTTGCCAAGGTGCTTTTGGAGCTGAACAGACCCTCTTCGGTTTTCTGGAATCTTGTCCCAAGGTGAGTGGCTGAAGAGCTTGCGTTCAGCTTCTTTGACGTCAAAGTCGTCACCATCGGCGTCAGATCGGTTTCTCACTACAAACCAACCGTCCTTCATAGATCTGGCCGAGTCTTTGCCATATCCACTGGCAATATCAATAACCTGGTGGAAGTCAGCAGTATTTCACCCGAAATGGAAACCAGCAGCAACTCACTTCGGTTGGGTTCTCCAGCCTATCGCACTTCGTAAAGACTCCGACAAGACGCTTCTTGTCGACTAGATTGGCAGCCATCTTGAAGATCTCTTGAGTCGACAAATCTGCTGTAGCAGCAGCCACACATCTGTTTTTGATCAGTCTTGTCAAAGCCATCAGTCTGAGGCTTTACTTACATCACAATGTTTGCTGGTTGTTTCATGTACTCCCCGACCATCTGCCTCACGCCGTGCTCCTCGTCTTCATTGACATCGTGAGCATAAGAGAAGATGCCAGGAACGTCAAGAATGCTGAAGTGTGATCGGGACGGGCCCGAAAGCTCAATCCGCAGAACTTGAGAAGCAAAATTCTTCGCATCACGTCCTTGGCCTCTCTTGATTCCCATGTACTTGTTGGTAATCTAAGTGCAAAATTAGTCAAAGACAGCATCAGCCAAGAGATGATTTGACAGTACGTACGGTTTCCATAAGCTGTGTAAACTCTTCGACACCCAGATGATCGGTGACATAAGGCGGAAAGTTTTTGTAAGTGTCGTCCGGTGGATAGTCAAACAAATCGGTTACATCAGGCTCAACGATTGTCACTTTGATAGAACTGTGACTTCCAGGCGCAGTTCTCCGAGACACGATCCTTGTTGCAAAACGAGTGCAACAGCCAGAACCAACAGGGAAGGGAATGTCGGTCAAGCTCTGGAGGAGGGATGACTTTCCTGTAGACTGACCACCGACAATGACCAACTGTGTTGCAAACGTATCAGCTCAATAGAATTGCACGAATGCTAGGGGATTGGTCGACTTACCTGAGGAATAGCAAGCTCTTGGCTGACACCACAAGATTGAAGCTTATCAATGGCATCGAACAGAACTCTACTGCTCTCGCTATCGAAAGGGTTCTCGGGGATGACACCAGCTCTGTCTTGTTTGTCCAAAACTTTGTCAGAGCAGGAGAAATAAGCCACAGAGTCAACGGCCGAGTCGACCTGCGACTCGTAGTCCTTTGGCACAGGGCTGGATCCGATGGGCGACATTGCCAAGCGTGACGGCTTGCTTTCAAACTCGATCAATCTAGATGAGCTTGGGATGGCAGTGGACTGAGCCATACTCGAGACAAGAATATGCTTGCGAATTCAGAGGGAGATTTCTAGACTTATGAACCAAGAAGAGTTGGAATTGAATGGAGATATTTGGAAAAAGAATAGTAGAGTGGCGAGATCTCCTGGAGAGTATTTCAATATGAATTGAAGGCTTGATTTCTGTAGAGTTCACACCCGGAGAATTCAACTCAAGAGGTATTTATACAAAGAGGAATTGCGGAAGAGGAGTTGGACGTACATCCTTTTTTGGGACAGATTTCCGTCGGCCCACAAATGAACCTTCATCGCCCACCCTTGGCAACTTCTGCCTGTGAATGCGCCTCGACGAGGCAGACTCATTGCAAGAACGCGGGCTTTGGAGGCTGCGACCCTGGCATTGTGGGGCAGCGTCGTGCAATCGAAGTTGACGTTGACAGGATCATCAACCTTCATTGAGATACTGGGGCCGATTTCAAATGCAGGGGTTGTTTGAAGTTTGATGACAACATGTTGTTGGTAGCAGGTTGGACAAGGGGCCTATCAGAAGGCCATGAGCAAGCCAATCAAGTTGGTTAACCAACACACGCTTATCTACTCCAACAGACCCGAGATAATGGTCGCGAAACGAGCTGAGCACGCCTTAAACGCAGTCAATAGACATGGGTTCTTACCGCCGTCTCGGGCCGTCTCGGGCTGGACCGCAACGGGCAGGTCACGCCGTCTTGACCGAACCAACTGGATTGGCGTCCGCCAATTCTCTTCAAGGTTGGGATGATCGAAACGGTTCGCCATAAGCATATGCAGTCCAGCCCTGAAACAAGCCTAGCCTTTCTGCAGCCAGATTCAACCTCATCCTCTTGCTAAATTAACATCCTGGCCAGGCGCTTTGGTCGAACAGCCAGGGACAGTAGCTACTACATAAGGGCTGAGGTACACACATCAGCGGTTGACGAAGAAGCCGGCATAGTCTAGCTTTGAAAGAAACATTGAAATACTGCAAGGTGCGATATGTCAACCCCTGAATTTGGCACCTGATTTAGAAAATGAAATCATCTAGTGACGGTTGAATACGACACCATCAGCCCCCTTGCGCGTTACGCCTTCTCTGCGTGCCTCGCTGTGACAACTCCTCCGGCCTTTTCGCCGTCCTCTGGCGAAGCCTGAAACATGTCTTCCGCCTTGTACTTGCCGAATTTCTGCAGCGGGACCCCTTCATTGAACATCCGGTCGATCTGTTCAAGAGACTTGCCCTTGCATTCGGGGATACAGAACCAAGTGAAGACAAGTGCCAGCACCAGGATTCCCGCAAAGATGAAACCGACTTTTGACCCTAATCCTGCGCCTGGGGTGTAGAGCAGGTATGGAATGCTAAAGTTTACGACAAAGTTGGCCAGGACGTTGACCATTGACGCTGTTCGTTGAGAGGCGTCACGCAGCCGGAGGGCGGGAATCTCGGTCGTAACGACGTAGTTCAGAGGCGCCCATGCAAAGACGTACCCGGCGGCAAAGATTGTCAGCATGGCTACTATGCTCGTCTTGACGGCGAATGATGGGCCTGTCACGGTGCCCAGTGATCCCATCGTCACAATGGCGGCGAATTGCCAGACCGCACCCATCAGGAGAAGAGGTCTAAAGGGATACAAGGTTAGAGTATGAGTGAAGAGGCACGACCGATGAGGTCTACAGTGGATTGAATACGTACCTCCGTCCCACACGATCGGTCAGGTAGAGTCCGACAAACGCCATGCAAAGATTCACAACAGCGTTGATGATGGTCATTGTAAAGGGGTTGACTGTTCCGATATCCTTGATGAAGATTGCGCCGTAGGTAGAGGCAAAAGCCTGTCCAGTTGCTTGCTGGAAGAAGTTCATGGCCATCACAATTCCCGTTCTCTTCAAGTTCACGCCCTTGAAGAGTTCCATATAGTTCCCTTGCTCGACTTCCTGTTTCAATGCATACTGGAGGGCGGCGAACTGCTCATCGATCTCGGCGTCTGAGATGGTGCCGGCTCGGAGCTTCTTCAGCGATGCCTGGGCTTCTTCGACTCTGTCCTGAGTCAACAGCCAACGAGGTGACTTGTCGAGAAGTGAGCGTGATATATTTCTCATAAATGAGCTGTGGTCGGACTAAACTTACCTCTGGGATGAAGAAGATCAAACCCATAACAATGACAGGAATAACGTAAAACAAGCCCATAGGAATCCTCCAAGATGCATTGCCCTCGAAGATGCTAGTTCCCCTGCAGATAGAGTTGACGATCAGTGTACCAAACTGAACAGAATGATGTTAGTTGCTTCATTCTGCCGGTTGGCTACTTAGATATCAGAGATTCACCATCAGACTGAACTGGTAGGACCCGACGGCAAATCCACGAATTTCCGCGGGAACAATCTCAGATTGGTACACAGGAACCACAGAGAGTTCCATGCCAATGTAGATGTCTTGACGCTCAAGTCAGCGAATCAGGTTGTGGGAAGCAGGGCCGGATCTGACTTACAGTTGAGAATGCGCGCGGCCATGATCTGCTCTCTGGTGCTCGAGGTTACGGCAATTGTCGCAGGAATCACGGCCCACGCGCTCATCCCGAATATGCACCACCGGCGACCCAAACGAGCGCTGACGAGACTACCAATGATGACCCCGGCCGCAAAGCCGATATAGTTGAGACTATTAAAGAGCGCGAGCCAGCCAGTTGGCAACTTCCATTTACCAGTCGTGGGGTTCTGGTCGCCGAATTGGCGCTGGAACGCGTCCATCGCCTGGGTCGTCGAGTAGCCGGCATTGTCGAAGCCATAGTTGAAGGTCGAGACGGCGATGACGGTAAAGGCCGCAGCCAGGGTGCCGTTGAAGTGTTTAAGGATCCGATTGGGCGCCATTGCGAGTGGAAATCTCAGAGATCGTTCATGCGACTGATCGAGAATCCTCGGCTCCTTGCCTCAAATGACAGGGTGCTTGTGTTGAAGCCGGCGATACATTTTCTGGTCTTTCAAGTATTCGAAATTTGCGACGCGTTGGAGGAAGCAAACTCTATCCGTACGCCTCATCTATATTGCGTTACTGCGTAGTATGTCATTCCCTGTCGAGTGGAACCAGGAATCCCCGTTGCTCTGAGCTAATCACACCTTTCACTGGCGATGGACTGAATAGAGATAAACTAACACATGGCAGAGAGGGCTTCCCCAACTCGGTTCCCCAACTTGGGGAAACCCACTGGGGAAGCAAGCTGTTCTCTGCGCTCAAGGGATGAACTTCTGGAGGTGAGTGAGTGGAGGAATGGAGAAAGCTACGCTGCAACGGAGCGATCCCGCGAGTCAGCATGAGTCTAGAACGAAAATCTTTTGCGGGCTGAGGAACCTGGTGACCGCCCACTTGGAATTTGGCGTTGACTAAGGTGAATTGGTAGGGACCGGAACTCGGGCGGAGGTGAGAAAGTCAAAATCACCGCGGAACTCGGGCGGGAGACAGGTCATATCATCTTCTTTCCCCCGACTTCCCGCCCCGTCACCCGACCTTATGCATCCTCACTCTTTTGAACAGATAAAACTGCGGGTAAGACTCAAACATGGAGACGCCTAACCCATATCGCGCTTCGGGCCGGCCCCGAAAGGGGTTGCAGATATGTTTCCAGTGCCGGAACCGCAAGGTAAGTCGGTCAACTTGCACCCGGAGTCTGTCTATCGCGGTTCCTTCGGAAGAGGGTCCCCCCTAACTCATAGCCGATAGGTCCGATGTGACGGCACACCTGGAGGTTGCGAGAATTGTCGTCGGCTCAAGTTTCACTGCTCTTTTGCAGCACTGGACCAGTTACCGGAGGCTGCAAATTCTTCCACTCACAGTAGTGACCCGAGTCATCTGAGGCTGGAGAAGCGTCGCGTGCGAACTGCTTGCATACAATGTCGTGACAAGAAGACAAAGTGCTGCGGCACGCAGCCATCGTGTCGGCGATGCTCACATCGGGGTGTGGACTGCCAGTATCCTGATATGTCTAAGTCCTCGTCAGCCAGAATACCAGCTTCGGATCTCCGGCCTCAGCCACCCACCGCAGAGGGTCGCAGCTCAGAAAACAGCATGGATGACAGAACTTCGTCATTCAATCGAGATTCCTCCAATGCGCACTCTCCGCCCTCGTCACTCGGGTTGTAAGTCCTCTTGGAAATCTTAGTAGCAACCGTCTGTACGCCTGCTGAACCTTGTCTCATTAGTGAGTTGAACTCGAACAAGACAATTATCAAGCAACATATTGATGCTTTCTTCGACTTTGTCTATCCAATACCCTGTTACGGCTTCATCCATAAAGCCACTTTCTGTCAAAGCTGGGCACAGGACACATACAACCCGCGTCTCCTGAAGGCGATGTGTGGTCTCACAGCCCGCTATATAGCAGCAGGAGATAGCGGTCGTCTGCAACAGGCGACAAGATGGATCCAAGAGTCAGAGATGCAACTCCTTATGCGGCTCAGTGAGCCTTCCATGTCGGATATCGAGGCACTCATGCTCACTACCCTCGACCACATTATTGCTCGGCGATTCAGTAAAATGCTGGTATCTGCGTGCCTCGCGGCAAGACTGGCCTTCATGGTGCGACTGAACTACGAGGATGGCCGCTTGAGCTTCCTCACTCAGGAGCGTCGGAGGCGTCTTATGTGGGCAATCTACACCATGGAGACACTCTACTCCAGCGGACGGACAGAATTTACCGGTTGTCCGAAGGAAACAATACATTTACAACTTCCCTGCCACGAGCGGTCTTTCACGTTAGATATCCCTGTATCGACGGAGCCCTTGAAGCCGCCTAAAGCCCATTGTTCTTTGGAGCTAGGTTTGATGGCATACAATATTCGAGTTCTCGATATCCGAGATCGGATACAAAGGTACTATCAAACTGTTCTTGCAAATGATCTACTGAAATCCCATGCTAATCGGCGTGTCTAGGTTATCCCACACAATTACACATCATCGGAAACCCCTGGGTGAATGCGTTTCGCTTCTCAAAGGACTTGTCGACGAGCTAGATGCTCTGCGTCGATCACTCCCTTCGCAGTTTGCATTCGACAAGAAGAACCTCTTCCTCCGAGCTTACACACCTCAACGGACCCCCTTTGTCATGTTTCATACCTGGTGGCACCAGTGCCAGTGCGACATGTACAGGTTTACAATACCGGGCTTTAGGGAAGGCCTACGCGAGGAAGAGTTGAGAACCCTACCTCAGGACTTGGTCTCTTTTTGCAGAGACAAGTGTCTCCAGCACGCTCTCGGCGTTGCAAACATCATGGCTACGGTGAATGAGATGGGGAAGGACATATTCATCACGGACCCAGCCTTGGTGATGTGCACTTTTCATTCCGCTCGTGTCATTTCGCGCCTTGGTTCAAGCCAATTTGCCAACTTGCCCAAGGACGTTTTGATAGCCAAGCTAAAAGCGTGCTCGGATGTTCTTGAGACGCCAGCTGAGATTTATCCCACAACTAAGCTTCTGCGAAGTGGTATCGCAGATCTCATACACGATGCGGAGCGCGATTCTGGGGACTCAAGTCCGCTCAGGTCGAATTGGGAGGCTGAGCAGCCAGGATCCGACAACGAGGCGAACGGGGCTCAGCAACCTGGTATCCGAAGAGATACGCTAGGCTCGGTGCCAGAAGTCTATTCCAAGTATAGCGTGACGGATGAAATTCGGAAACTCAAGTTCAAACAAGACAATGAAGAGGATAGGGAAGAGTATCCGACAAATGAGCAAGAAACAGGGGGTGGTGTAGATGCTGTGGCATCTCAGCAGTTCATGGTGCCTCACATGCCAAAGGAGCATGGCCCTCACCCATACATTCCAATGCCTCAAGATATGACAGCAAACGGCTTTGGATTTTCAGAAGCGGGCTTCGGTCCAAGTGCGGCGCCATACAATGTTTCAATGACTCTGGGGTTTGAGCCGAGTTACGGAGAATGCCAGCCTGACCTGTTCCTGGATACGTTCATGCCGCTCCAAAACGATTGGAATACGGCTGATCCTGGGTGCTTTTGATCCATAGCAGTAGTCCCGAAATAAGAATATCAACTGACACTGCCTTCGTTACCACGGATCTCTCATCATCTGCAACATTTGCCTGTTTTTAGTCCCTTTCCATAACCATTGAGGTCAAGCTAACCAGTGGCCAATGTTCTGATTGAGCAACAGGAGTTGACTGGTCATCCTGAGGCACCATGTTCAAGAGCAACAAGTAGATCAGTGAATGATCAAGGAAAAGGCTCAAATGAAGAAACACTCGAGCTCAAAGAACGAGATGTGAGCTCGCTGTAGGAAGAGAGAGAGGTATCAGGCTCCTGTTTCGCATGTCGCGAGCTGGGGCAGCCCGGAAGTCACCGTATCTGGCGCGATGTATGCTGCGAGTGTGGAGTGAACCAATGTAAGCTACATTTTAACATCATATTTGCAGATTTTTCTTTACATCGGCACTTCACGCTAGATTACCATTGGCGGTGACTATTTGGATTCAGAACATATTCTCCCATCTCCGGTAGTAGAATGCTGGCCGCAAGTTCAAGCAGATGATTGGTACAGCAGCTTGGGAAAAACAGCATGGATGGAAGAGAAGCACTCAACTCAAGTGAATAATCTTATGAGTGTTTAAGTGAAGGGATCAATATGTAACATCCGTCGCCCAACTTCTGATTAAGCGACTGATCTGATGAAAGCCGTGAAACTAGCCAAAAAGAGCAAGAGTTTGGCGATGCCCACCGTTTGCGCTAACTGCGGCTCCATTGACCCAACGTCCCTCCTCACTAGCGAGGAAGCCCACAATGTAGGCAATGTCGTCGGTATTTCCGAGGCGGGGAGCCACAGAAATGTAGTCTACCTGCTTGTCGATGAATTCCGCGTGAGCTTGCCTGGCCTGGGCCAGGGCATCAGTCTCAGTGGGCCCAACCGCGACGCTGTTAAAAGTCATTCCCTTGTCGGAGGCAAAGGTGTCTGCAAAAGACCTCGTGAAGCTGTCGAGGGCAGCTTTCGTGGCACCGTAGGTCATGATCGGACTTGGGTTGCCGGTCCTGCCGGCAACGCTTGAAATGTTGATGACGCGCCCGCCGTACTTTGGGGCATACTCCATGAAGGCAGTCGTGAGGCTTACTGGGGTGTAGACGTTTGCGACCATCATGTCATTGAAGTCCTTTGCCTGAAGTTTCTTGACGTCCGAGGTGTTACTGATGTCCGAGAGGATTGCGTTGTTGACCAGAATGTCAATAGTCGTGACCTTGAGGGCGTTCAGGACGTCCTTCACGATCTTTGGGGCGATTGTCGGATCTGTTGAATCTGCTTTGATGGCAACGGCGTTTTTGACTCCAAGTTCGCGGCACTTGGCAAGAGTAGTATCGGCGGCGGTTTTGTTCGCCACATACGTGATGGCGAGGTTTTCCAACCCCTTGCGGGCGAAGTGTACGGCGATTCCGCTGCCAATTCCGCGTGATCCTCCAGTGACGATGGCAGTCTTGCCCTTCAAAGACCACGGCTCAGCTGGAGAGGGTGTGCTAGACATTTTGAGTTGCTTGCAATATCGCGTTGCTAAGAGGAAGGTTCTTGTTGGTCAATCGCTTGAACAACGAGGAGATTGATGTTGGAAGTGAGTGATGCAGCTTCAGTCTGAACACCGCAGTCCTCGACAGTCTTCATATACGTTCAAGTAACGTTCTCAAGTACGAGCGGTTTTGAACTTCAGACGGTGATATCATCGGAGCACACGTGGGTTTGTCATTTTCGCCCGAGCATGGAAGACCGTCTCAAACGTCCGAGCTGCGGACTAGCCAAGTCCGCAAGCGTACCCAATGTTAGGCGCTAGGTTGCTTTTTTTCATCAGTAGTATATTTCCCCGATTGATAAGTTTGCGCCTCATGTCTGTACAAGGGCGAATAATACAACTGGAGTTATCAGCTAACAGACCTGCTTTCCACGATGCACCAGCAACCCGGCATGGGAAAATGGATAGGTTCTCTTTATGTAGGCACTGGACATGCTTGAAGTTCAACTTTAAATCTTCAGATATTCCGTACAAATCCATCTATTGGTTCAAGTTTCTGTCTCAACGCACTTCTGTGGTCGACGTGCGGCTGTGAATAAGTCGCAAACGACTCGATTCACTTTGTGTGCTCAACCTTGGCTGCTTGCGTCGCTGGAATGATACGTTAGTGGAGATACTTGCGGATTTCCCACGTACTTGACTAGACCTCAGTCGATACTGAAGACACCCTGCAGACTGTTCTATCTACTACGTCATAGCTAGCCGAATGATTAGCATGCGAAGCGGGTGGATACCGCTGCCATAACGTTGTTCCAGTCTAAGCCTAGAGTACTTATTTTGCAGTAATGACCAGCACAATAGCCTACGTCAATTTTAGTCCTAAAGTAAGTTGGAGAAGCTTTGAAATCTTTGTCTCGGTATCCGGGGTTTACCGCAGTCTTTTGCATGTGACTTGTCGCTAGGCTCGTGGCATGCCTGACGAATTCTCCAATGCGCCCGTTTCTATCAGTCTCGAAGATGGTGGATAATGTCAATTGCTAAGCCGGTCGGTCGAATACTCGGACGAACTCGCCTGGATATGGAGTTTGCGGAGTGCCCACGCAGCTAATAACTGATATGGACAGTCAGCCACCTTATGCTGCTGACTTCAGACCGAATGGCGGCCCAACGTTGTACTTTGTGCACATCATCATGCTCAGGGAGGTTGGAGAGCTACGGTCCAGGGGAAATACTTTTTTTATTACCGATCTGACTACCAGCTACTTCCACGCTCAGGTAACAACCGACATTGACCTAATGCCTTAGAGATAGGGAGCTCAACACGTCAAGTCTTTGCAATGTATGGTCCTTGAGCCACGCACTTGGCTTGGTGAACGTGGAAATTTTGATGTTTCGTTCTGTATGGCTATTTCTGATGACTGTTTCTGAAACTTTGCCCTGATTGCTCCCGGTCGGAAGTTGTCATGTTTGGAGAGATAATTTACAGCGACACCCAAGTCTATTTCTTCTTCTGACTTACACCGAACGTTGTAAGATGCGGCCAATCTAAGAAGTTCTATCAGCAACGTATCCCACTCCAACACTTGGACCGAGAGCGAGAACTTACCGAATGTCGTTCTGGTGGGGTTGATGTGAGAGATTCGCGCTCTTTGGCCCACGCTCAATGTCTCGCCTACAGCCGACCCAAAGCAGTACCCGTAACGTCCAAAGACAGGACTATATTTGGCGCCCTTGTCAACTCGGCGGTCCTTATTTAGCTTCTTCCATACCAAGCCACGGTCATCAGTCGACGTCTTGCCAGTTTCATAGTCAACGGTGATGCTTTGGCAGCGATAGCAATTGGCCGTCAGAGGCATCTGGACACCGCCGTCGAATGTCAACTCGCCCCAAAAGTCCTCTACGAACGGGCCGCTTGCGCCTTTGACGACGACATTCGGACGGAACTTGCAAACATCCATGGTGAGGTCGCCATCGAGGCGGGAGGAAACCTCCGCGGTGGATTCTTCCGTTACGACAAGGTAGTGCGCGAGGTCGTTGAAGACTAGACGCTCCTCGGGAAATCTAAAAAAGGGGACAAAGGACCTCAAACGCTGAGCAAGTCTGGCCTTTCTCAAGCCTGCTCTGCTGTTTGGTGCCATAGACCCTAGGACTGGTCGTGAGCCGTCTCCGATGTAGACGAGTCTCGCCTCGAACCCGAGACGAGCCGAGAACCAGGCCGCTAATTCGTCGCCCATGTCATAAGCCTTGGCCCGGCTTGCGTGAAGGGTTGTTTCAATAACTTTCCGCCCTTCCGTACTTGGAGATAGTGCGAATCGGATTTCGTCGGTGGTGGTGATGTTTGCTTCGTTGACTGATTTGCCGTGCTCCGTTCCTCGGCCATGCCATTTTACCACCACTTCTCCTTTGGTTGCGTTTTCTTCTCTTCCACCTAGGTTAACCGAACTTTGAAACAGCGCCATTTGGAGGTAGTAGCCTATAAACATCGTTTCATATGTTTTCTTCGCCGGGTCATTCTCGTCACGGAGGACTTTTTGCAAGGAAAAAGTCCGATCGCCGACCAGGCCGTATTTGCCCACATGTGCTCGCTGGAGTGCGCATCCCCTTAGCCCTTTGATAGGATAGATGTGTAGCTGTCCAATTGGAATCAGAATCGGTCGAATGAACGGCTTTGATATTGAAGATCAAGTTGTACTTGCGAGATTTCTAGTGGCTCGCTGGTTGGTTGCGGAAACCGGACTAACCGGATGCTCACAACCAGAGCTACGATTGAGCAAGCTACCAGCGTAATGGCAGTGCTCATGGTAGTTAGGGGATTGGGCGTCATCTGGACTTCAGCCCATGTCTTGTTTGTTGCGAGGTCCATTGTTGACCTGTCGTGGAAAACCCAACCTCAATTCCAGATATTTGTTATCTGGGAGTCACAACCATTGGGTTTCAGGCGGTTTATGACCGAGATGCTGCCGCGTTGTTGGACCTGCAAAACGAGATTGGATCTCGGGCGACAGTCACAGCAGTCACATAAAACAGCAATCGGGGTCATTTCGACTACCGCTAAACCCCTTCAGGAAACTAGATGGGCCAAATCTCGCAAACTCTCGAGCTTCGTTGAGCTAAATCAACCCGGATCCCATCCCTTCCCCCTTCCCCTTCCCCGCACAGCTTCCCCAACTCCCGACCTTATCGAGGGAGGGGGGATGGATTCCAGACGGGAATCTGAACCTTGCTGATAGCAAACCATGACATCAGGCTAGGATATCCACTCACCACTATCTGCTATCGCGAACATCATCTAGAGACTACCCAAATCGGCATTGGCGTAGCCTTATAAAGCATCTATCTGGCCGTCTCTTGAGCACTCAAGGCTCAAACATGGTTACGAACAGAATCAGAATCGTCGAGGGATCGTGTTGGCCCTGCAAGAAACGCCGCATTAAGTGCGACCTGACCAAGCCCCGATGCAATCGCTGCTCCAAGATTGGCGCCGATTGCGACTTCAACGCTCGCCGCCTGAAATGGAGCACGCGGCCCACGATCAAAGCTCCGGCCATGTACCAAATCGCCCCCAGAGACGCGCAGCTCGCGTCCTGTCTGGCTTCAGACGAACGACGCGCCCTGGACTACTTCCACCACCGCCTGTGGCCCCTCCTGACGACGGCCCCTGAACCATGCGCCGCGCCAATCTTGCAAGCCCTCGAGCATCGAGTCGTGCTCCTTGCGGCGTGCGTCATTGCGGATGCCCACCGGGTCCTCCAGGACGGGAGGAACAGCCGCAGTCTCCTCTGCATGAAGCGACTCGAGTGCCTTGCAGTTGTACGGGGCGAGGTCGACGGCGCTCACATGGTTGATAAGAGCTCGCTCATGACCCTGTTGCTCGCTGTGCTCTTACTCTATTTCCACGACGGATACCTCGAGTGCGCTCAGGCATCTGCGGCAACGTCCAGTCACCACGGGGGCGTCAAGGCCATAATCGAGAGCCTCGGGGGCATACTTCCAGTTCTGGAGACGAGTCATGAGCCGATCCACATGCTCCTCTCAGAGTTCGCGTCAACGGATCTCACAACAATCATGCTCAAGGGCGGGAAACCGTCGTTTCCTCACGAGATTTGGGACACCATAGAAAAGAGATCCGTGTGGTGGGGAAGAGACATCCAGGGGCGCTCATCACTAGCCTCAGTCTTTCAGCAAATATCTCGGCTAGCAGAATACCGAGATGCTCTCAACAACGGCACCGAGCAGCTCTCAATGGAAACTATCCGAAAGTTCGAGACGGCTTTGTCTCCGATGTATGCCAGGATTACAGACACATATTCAGATAATACTGGAGATGCGGATCCAGACTCGGAGGCTAACAACGATTTCACTCTTATTCGTGCCTTTCAGCATACAGCTCTCATTTACATGTATCGAGCCATTTGTGGTCTGCCAGTCTCCCACTCCCTTGTACAACAGCACGTATTACCTTGTTTGGAATGTATCATTGATATGAAACAGCCGTCAAAGGTGCTCAACTGTGTCATTTTCCCTTTGCTCGTTGGTGGCGCGCATGTCCAGTCTCCACGACATCGGAAGGCGGTGTCGGGCATATTGCATGTCATTAGGGATGAGATGCGGTTCGCTACGTTACATTCTGTTACCGAGGTGTTGTGCGACGTCTGGAAGGCGACTCGAGAGGACGTATCTTGGTCAGAAATGTTTTCCCAATTAGCCTCCGATGCTGTTGTGCTATAATTGAAGAATAGATTTGAACTGGCAATAGATTAAGTGTTCCTGAACTTGCAAAATAATCTGCTTCCCCAACTTAAAGCTTGAGTCCCAAGTTCACATGTACCGCCTTCGTCTGCGTGTAAGCAGCCAGACCAGCTTCTCCCAATTCGCGCCCGATACCGCTCTGCTTGACACCACCAAAAGGAACGCGGATATCCGAGTCATTGGAACTATTGATCCAAACCATTCCAGACTCGAGGCGGGCGGCGATGCGGTGGCACCGCTCAATGTCGCGCGAAAACAAGGCAGCCCCGAGGCCGTAAGAGGTGTTGTTGGCCAATGCGACTGCTTCTTCCTCCGTCTTGAAGGGTGTGATGGCGACAAAAGGACCAAACACCTCTTCTTGGAAGATCCTCATATCCTTCCTCACATCAGAAAAGACTGTTGGCTCAATAAAGAACCCTTTGCCGTCGCCCACGTTCTTGTACGGGACTCCTCCGGTCACGAGGCTGGCACCTTCATCCTTGCCGGCCTGGATGTAACCCAGGATCTTCTCATATTGTACCTTCGTGATCTGGGGTCCTTGGAACGTGTCATCGTCGAAGGGGTTGCCGACCTTGTTCTCCAGGCATATCTTCTTGAAGCGTGCGACGTAATCCTGATAGACATCTTCATGAACGAGGATCCTGGAAGTGGACGTGCAGATCTGGCCCTGATTGCTCATGATACCAACATGGCCCCATTTTGCTGCTTGGTCGAGGTCTGCATCGCTGAACACTACCAGAGGCGACTTTCCGCCAGTCTCGAGCGTGATATTTTTGAGGTTGATGCTCGCAGACTTCATAATCTGTCTTCCGGTTGCGGTAGAGCCGGTGAAAGCAATTTTATCAACATCGGTATGAGAAACCAGGGCATTACCTGCCTCTCTTCCTGAGCCGTTGACGATATTGATAACTCCTGGAGGGAAACCGGCTTCCTTGATCAAGTTCGCAAAGTACAGAACAGAGAGAGGCGTCTGTTCTGCCGGCTTCAACACAACAGTGTTGCCACACGCCAGTGCTGGACCGAGCTTCCTAGAAAATTCGTTAAATCAGATATCCTCACTGACATGAGCGAATTTACTAACCACGCCGCCATCATGAGTGGGTAGTTCCACGGAATAATTTGTCCACAAACTCCAATCGGCTGTTTCAACGTATAGGCAAACTTCTGGGGCGTCGTCGGGATGGTCTCGCCGTGGATCTTGTCGGCCCAACCGGCGTAGTAGCGCAACGTGGAAATGGTCTCAGCAAGGTCTTCTCCAAGAGCTACGCCATAAGGCTTGCCGCCGTTCCACGTTTCGATCGTGGCGAGAGTCTCTTGGTGTGCCTCGACGAGGTCGGCGAGCTTGTAAATCAGCCTGCCTCGATCTGTTGCAGAGATGTCACCCCAGCCTGGGGCACTGAGAGCTGCGCGTGCTGCCTTTACGGCCTTGTCTACATCCTCTGGTGATGCCGCTTCCACTATGCCGATCTCCGACTCATCACTGTCAGATAATTAGTTTAGAAGTCAAGGATGAAAACCGTTCAATCTTCAACGTGCCTTGGATTGATTGCTGTAATTTTGGAGCCTGAGCTGGATTTGATGAACTCATTGTTGATGAAGAGCCCTGTAGGCAGGGAGATCTTCGTGCCATTCGGCGCTGTGAGGTCTAAGGTGGGAGCTGACATTCTGATGGGAACTGCAAAATCCGTGGGTAGGGGAAGAAACCAAGACGCAGCTCGATGAACTAATCAACGTAATGCGCCTGGCCTCGTGTCGAAACCCAGAGGCAGCTCGCTTTCTTATCCACGCAGGTTATGGTTGCATGTCGCACAGACTGGGCGATAAATGGGATCACTGGGACTCCGCCATAGAAGTGTCCCAGACAAGTGGGGAGCGGATCGTTCAGATTCTGCAGATTATCAGCAGCTAGCTATCGGACGGAGCCACAATGGCGGCCCAGAGATCCTGGAGCAGGCAAAAGATGGACAAGATTTTGTCTCACGGCCCTATGAGCCCACCGAGTTTACTTCCCAGCCGCAACACCACCGAGAGGGGTGCGGGGTCTCCCACAAGCGCTGTCCAAATCGGGCAACTTTTTTGACCATTTTCGCGGGGTTCGGGGGACGCTGCATAGAGTGGTTGGACAACATGATTGAGAGGGGGCGAGCAAGCGGAAACTCAACTCTTTGATTGCTTGGTTTAATTATTAGTACATATTACCAAGACCGTGACAGTTTGCCTAGTCCAGGTCGGAAAAAGATAGCCGAAACAGGCATCACAAGACATCCACCACACCTCACGGATACTTGCGCAGTAATTACCCATTCTTACCATGGGAAAGATTGCAAACTGCATTGTACAGGGAACTAAGAAAATAAACCTACTTTCCTGCTGCCATTTAAAGTCCCCACCAGCATTGACTTGATTTGCTTATTGCATCATCGTCGCATGTGGCCGACTTTGTATCAGGGTGAGCTTGCGTCTTGGCTTGGACCTTTTGCCCAATGTGTGGGAACTAACACCAACATTTTTCATACCGTGAACCTCCAATCACATTCCAAGCAACTTTGATGTGAGAATGCTGGAACCTTTGGATATCAGCCCGGATTCCATGGCTTATCACTGACCCTTTTGAGCAGTAAACGTAATATTCCCCGTGTGCTAGCTAAGAGTGGCCTTCCGCAATCACTCCAGCATCGTCAAATGATGAGAAGGTGAAAGTTTTCCAAGACGACTTTAGATGACTGATATTACTGTGACTATCGATAGCTACTATAGCCCTGCATGATTGCGCTACTATCCTTGGACGATGGCTGGGGAAATCCTATTGGCATTCTATTGCCATGTCTCTAGGCGGGAATCAACGCCTCGACCTCGATTTCAACCTGCATGCCTTCGAGCCCGAGCTTTCCAATCTGGATACATGTCCAGATAGGTCGGTGATTTGGGAACAGTTTCTTAAAAGTCGCAGTCATGACATCGAAACTCGAGTCCATGTCCAGGTGATAGGAACGAACTGCGTGGATGTCATTGAAGGAGAGGCGGCTGTCGGCAGCTTGAAGGGCTTTGAGAACGTTGTCAAAAGCAATAGTTATCTGCTTTTCAAGGTCGGTGGTGATGTTGCCCTTCTCGTCCCAGCCGCCCTGGCCAGATGTACGAACAATGTTTCCAAGCTTTACGGCTTGGGAATAGTGATATTGCTCCGCGTTGGACTCGGTGCCAGGATAGTTGAAGAATTGGGCAGAAGCCATGGTCAGGATTGTACAAAATCTGAGGCGCCGATCGGGTTTGAAAGAAATTTGGCAGCAGGCTTCATAGGAAGGGCTGTCCGAGGTGCACCGGGACCATTTCTCAGCTACTTATCTACTGGGAAACCTGTCAGGAAGAGTAGCCAAGAGGCTCAAGTAGTTACCATGCAGCTAGTGCGGGGGTTTAAGCCAAGGGCGGGGGGGATTGGTGTGTCCAAATAATGCCAAGCTCAGTGTGGCCGATCTTCCTCCTTGGATTGCTTTAGTATTGCGGGTTTCGGCTTACCGCATTCAGTTCATCTATCTTACCCAATGACAAAAGGGGCCGAGCTAATCAGTACCGAGGGTTGGCTTGTAAGGTCGTAGCAAAACGTGAGTCTCAAAGTGGTCCGCCTTGTTACTCCACTTGGAAAGAGGGCACTGTTCTCTTCGAGGAGCACGGCCAGATTTCTGTCTTACATCACACCTACTCGAGCTTCTGGAGGCACCCAATCATCGCCCGAGATGCCGTGACAGCCAGGTAGCACTTCATGGACCGCATTCACAGGAATAGTAAGTTCTTTGTGGACGTGGCTGACTGATATCTACGGTTTGCATGGCATATGTAGACGGGTTAAAGTGTATGCACTCGTTTATTGCTCCGAATACTTGGAAAGCTGCTTGAGGCCCGTTTTCACGAGGATCTTAATGTCGTATCTGTGTAATGACATGTGTAATGACAACCAAGGGCCCTCAAGACGATACCGTCGTATTATCTCATAAATACGATGTTTCAATGAAACTACAGACTGAGAAGCTCCTCCCGAAGACTTTTGTCACCATAGCTGTATGCATGAGTTGTGAAAGGTACATAAGGTAGTATGGGCAAACAATCCCAAGGTGTAAACTGGGACCTTCGAGAATTCACAATGCGTTGATTTAACCCGAAGAGTCCATGTATAGCACAAGGTTAAGCTTGGATGGGAGTACATTTAGGTTCACGCCACGGATGTGTTATGGCCAAGTACGCTTGTTATTCTTAGAAAAGGTCAGAGTAGATACATTCAACTCTCTGCAAAATGCGGCTGATTTTCCGCAAAGACGCTCAGTGCCCTGAAAGACCATGCTTTTCCACCATGTCAAAGTAGCGAGGTCCTGCCATACGCCGTAGGGGCTTTCCTACGTACATCATAATCAGACACAGTGCCCAGAACGTTACCCCAAGAACAGCTGTCACTATGAAGGCATCACGAAGGCCAATGCTATTGATCATGGGTACTACAGCATAGCTGAAAGCAAAGCCTGAAAGCTGTTAGCCACAGTCTCAAACTTGAGGGATCAGGCATCATTTACTTACCCATCGTGTTCCGGATGAGGATAACTGACACGAACCCCTCGCCAGCAAGGTCCTTGAAGCTATCAAGAGTGTAGGTGAACGCCATACTTGTTCCCAGGGGGAGAGTGACAGATATCATGACCAGGCCAAAGGCAATACCGACCCAGTGGATTTGATAGGAAGCCCCTACGCCGTATAAGACGCAACCAACTGGATGGGCTACAATAGCCACGAAACAGAGCCAAAGCCGGTGCTCGGGTTCCATCACGCCCCCATGTCGGCGAGCCATCCAGACTGACAAGGCATCACTGGCCCAGCTGGTCATGAGACACCCTATGGAGACCCCAATCACCGACGCCAGGTAAAAGAGACCGATGACGTTGGAACCGAAGTTATATGGTGGTTTGCCGAGGATGAGAGCTAGGGAGCCGCCGACGACATTGTACCACGAAAGAATTCCTCCGACTAGAATGCCGGCAAAGATGACAGAGGGAAATTGAAGGAGGTAGAAGGGCAAAAGATAGCGCTTGAACTGCTTCGGCTTTCGATTGTCTTTATAACCCCATAGTCTTAGTCTTGACCAGGAAGGTTTTCCAGGTGCTACTTCGACGCGGTGCGGCAAGGTGTGTGTCTCAATGTCGGCGTTGACAGAGGTCAAACCATCTGCTGCTCGAAGTTTTTTGTCTTCCGACAACTCGTTGCTGATCGCGCTCTTGTCGTTATCAAAGGGACCTTGCTGCTGATCGGGGATTTCTTGAATCCCGGTCTGCGGACTGCTCCTGCAGAACATGGTTTCTTCGAAGAAGACAAAGGTCAAAATGGTGACCACGCCTCCTATGATTGATAAAATGTACTGGATCCATCGCCATCCCAGGTTTTCGGCGACGAACCCAGAGGCTACCGGGCAGAGAAAGGCACCACACCACAATGTCCAACTGTAGATACCCATGTAGAAGCCTCGTTGGTGGACAAAATAAAGGTCGTCAATTATGACTTCGATCAGAGTTTCCATTGGTGAGGAAACGATGCCAATGATTATGCGGTTCACGAAGAATTCGGCTCGGGACTTGACGTAGGCCGACCAAAGACTGATAAAGGTTATTGCGAACATGGAAAAGACAAGCGTCGGGCGTCGTCCGTAGTTAAGCGCATAGTTCTGGGTGAGCAGAGTACCCCAACCGAGGAAGAGAAACATGAGGCCATTTCCGGTGCTGAGATCTGCTACGGAAATGCCGGTGTCTGCTTCGATTTGTAGGTAGGCGGGAGACAGGCCGGATATGATGGCGGCTCCGAAGAAGCACCATGTCATTACCCAGGAGATGTTGGATCTCTTGCGTTTTTGCGACCATGATAGCGGATCATTCGGATCGCTGCTCGGTTGTGGAACTAGAACGATGTTGGTGTGCTCCGAGCCATGCTTCACGTCGAGAACGCCTTGTGTGTCGACCAGCTGCACCGTGCCTGGAATATCGAATGTAATGGTCGTGTTTGTCATGATAGCTACGGACACAGTTGAGTCCATACAAAGAAACAAGAGTGACAGGCTCGACAATGATATACAAGCCAGCCAGAGTTCTGCTCTCCCAAACTACCAAAAGAATTCCCTACCTCTTCGAGTCTATTGAGAGCCAACCAGACAGACCGATAAACCATCGAACCGATACATGGACCATTGGCCTATTCTACAAACTTCAAGATCTCATCCATGCCGGCGCTAAGCCGTACGTGGGAAAGAGATGGTCCAGAACTGCTTAGGCAACCCCTCGAAGCATGTGTTAGTAGCACTTTAGTATGCCACCTTCCCAAACACTCTTATCAATGTAGTATCAAAGTTCGGGAGACTTTGGTATGGAGTTTGAACGTGGGGGTGCCGCTACCTGAACCCGGCGACATGGTAGTTGGGCGACTTCTTTTCACGATTCGGCAGTCGTATCCATGATGCAGATCATCGGTGTGCCTTGAATGAGGTTACAAAAATGGATGTGGATGAAATGGTCCGATGCGTTTCCAAGTTTGGCTATGCCTATCTAACTTTAGCCCCTCACCTCTCGTTTTTTCTGCGCGGGATAGGAGCTGCGCTCAAAAAAGTAAGATAACATCGCGAGGACAAAATCGGCATCTATAATCTATGTATCTAGATAAGCATTGCGATGGATACCTCTGGTATCTGATGGTTTCATTCCATAGAGTTTTACAGCTTTGAAAGGCGCTTGGCACTCGGGATAGCCTAGGTATGAAATGATGGCGTGTAAGCAAAACCCAGTCTCGGGTGATATTATAACCAGCTTCATCGAGCTCCTCCCTGTGACGAAGCTTTCATCGATACTTGCTGCGACTACGGCACCTAAAGAGCGCAGAACTTCGAGTTTCACCTTTTCAAGCTTGATAATCACACTGGTGGAAGGCATTAATTAATGTACAATTTGATGTTTCACAGCCGCAGCTACTTCAATCATGGTATCATTCCTTATCTCCACGCGACCATGCTTCCCCATGTACCAACCACAATGGCTATCAAGCCTACCACCAATCACCGGACTGTCAACTTGAGTCAGGCTGCATCTTATTTCTTGTGAGATCCAACCAGAATTTATGGGTCCCAAAATTTCAATCGACATCAATCACAACCTTCAAAGCACCATGCTTAGATGCTTCTCCAAACGTATCGTATGCCTTCTCCATGTCTCCAAGTTTGAAGTCTGGAAGTCCCATTAGTTTCTTTCTCTGTCAGAAACAGAAAATATACTTACGATGAGTAATGAGTTGTGATGGCTGCAATTTGCCAGACTGCACGAGTTTCAAAAGCATGGGCGTCGTTATCGTGTCCACGAGTCTAGTTGTGATTGCTGCACGCTTGAGTCAGAATAGACACCAAAGTTTCCAATCGGCCTGATAGCCTGATTTCCTTGAACTCACAGATATTCTTGTCCCATAGATTTTGGAGATGAAGGTCCACCTTGGTTCCATGAACTCCCACGTTGGCCAGGACACCTCCGGGGGCAAGTAGACTTTGGCACAGATCAAAGGTTGCTGGGATTCCCACCGCTTCAATGACCGAATCGGCACCCTTGCCGTCAGTCAACTCCTTCACCTTGGTGACAGCATCTGTCTTGGAGCTGTCAATGGTCTCCGTCGCGCCAAACTTCCGTGCGACGTCAAGCCTCTTCGCGTCCATATCAATGGCAATGATTTGAGACGGAGAGTACATCTGAGCAGTGATAATAGCCGCCAGACCAATCGGGCCCGAGCCCACAATGGCGACAGTGCCGCCCGGCTGCACCTTGCCATTAAGCACGCCGCACTCCAGTCCTGTGGGGAAAATATCGCTCAGCATCACCAGAGAGGCGTCGTCGGCGCCGTCTGGGATCGGGTGGAGACTGGATTCGGCGTGGGGAATGCGGACGTACTCGGCCTGGGTGCCGTCAATGGTGTTTCCGAGGATCCACCCGCCGGACGTGCAATGGCTGTACATACCCCGGCGGCAGTACTCGCACGTGGCACAGCTAGAGATGCATGAAATGAGGACGCGATCTCCTTCTTTGAATCGTGAAACTGAAGCTCCCGTCGAGTGAATGATGCCCACTCCCTCGTGGCCCAATGTCGTGCCTGGTTGGCATGTCGCTACGTCGCCTTTGCGAATGTGGAGATCTGTGCCGCAAATAGTTGTTTTGGTCACTTTGACGATGGCGTCAGTTGGCTTTGAAATGGACGGAAGGGGCTTGTCCTTCAAAGATACTGAGTTGGAACCGTCGTAGACGAGGGCTTTCATCGTTGCGAGATGGCGCATCAATAGCGAGCCGGCAGGGCTCAAGTTTGTGCGAGTCAAGGCTGGGGAGAAGCACGTCGCCCGGCTGGAGGCTGTGAGTGCAGGTAGTGTTGATTTTGAGGTTCGGAGCATGAAAGCTTTGGCAGCTCGTGAAGTAGCCGCCATGGTGAACGATGTTCTTTGACTACTTGTAAGAGTTACTGGGCTAATTTAACTTCAGAATAGGATTCAAGGTCAAAAAGTTTGCAAACTTCGTGTGACCACATCAATGGCGAAGTTGGGAAATTGCTTGGTATGTATCCTGCAGCCAACAGTCCCGAGTCTCTGGATGAAGACTGTCAGATCATATCAGTGACGAGCAGGCTGTGAGCTGATGTGCTGACGTTCCGTGACGTCTGGGGACAATGTGGGGATATTGCCTGCAGAAGAGGGGAAGCACCTGATTGTGAGTCTGTGGTTCGCCGCGGCATTCACCGGAACCAGGACTAAGTTCGCAGAAAGCCTGTAGAATGCCAAACCTTTCCTCCGCAATTGGCTGACTGAACCTTTTCATTGATCATGGGGGACGATCTCCCTGGGATTGCGTTGGTGGCACGGTGCAACATGAGGAGATGCGGTTCCGCTTTACCCATGCGGTTCCGCTCTCAACATGTCATTCCCTTATTGTCCACAAACTCCCGCCATCCCCCTCACGGTATCTCGTGACATGACTAGCGTACCACGTTTCCGGATCGCCTTATGATCGCCCCAGATTGTAGGCTTTAATACGACGACTCACCGAGCCGTCTTGCAAAGAGTTATCACGGCTGCTTGTGACGCAGAGTTCACATTCAATCGCTGCTTCTTTGGTTGCATCCTCCTCTTGCTCGAGTTGTTAGGTCATATGACAGAAAATCCCGTCTACAACTGTAGAAAGAACAGAAACAAATATTGAAGACAACAGAATTTCAAGAACGAAGTGCTCATGTGGTTTTGCTTCATTCCTCCAATCTAGATGGAAGTTTTGGCGAATATGGCTAGGCAGCTCTTGCGGGGCTTCCCAGACTCTCCTCTTTTCGGTGAATGAGAGGAACACTCCAATCTCTTTTTGAGGCAGACGAGATCTTCGCAGCCTCTCCATGCATGTAGTAAACAACAAAAACCAAAGCACTTCATTCGTATGAGTGGTTCATGGTCGATTTGGTATTAGTTGTGAGAACTTTAAAGACTAAGACTCACTCACAAGCATCATGGACGAGGCGTAACAACGTTATGGCTACATGTAACGCGAACACTCACCCGACATATACTAGGAGTTTTTCCCGATATGACCTCTCATCTCCGGATATCTATACCCAATATCATACGGGCCAATCGATCAACAATGATGCAAAAAAGAACAAGGAATGCCTTCACTTGCGAGGAGATGCCTTTGTGAGCCATTCCCGAACTCTCTCCGATGCCAGGCGAGGCACGCCCTCGTACTTCTTGTCTTCATACGTCGCATCGATTTCTCTCGCCAGACGCTGAGCCTTGGCAATGGTGATCCTCTTCGCGTTGGTCCAGTGCGTCGTCGAAACAAAGTCATCCGCGTCATTGACCAGCATGTGCCGCTTCTGGCGCAACTTGGCGTCGTCGGTCCTCTCGCCGGAGCAGAGCGCACAGTTACACTCGAAGCCCCACGTCGTCATGAGAGCCTTTTGTCTAGCCTCGTAGTTGCTCAACTCATCGTAGCTGTGGAAGATTTCCTCTCCCTTTGCAATCGGTCGAAGCGCGCGGAGGACCATGAGGTCACCGATGTAGTCCTTCTTGGCGTTGGCGATGCAAGAGTGGTTGATGTAGGCTGCCCAGACCCAGAGACCGGTGCTCGCGTTCCTGGCGCCTTCTTCGCCGTACTGGCCGCCGGGACCAAAGGCGTTGCGAGAGACAATGTCGTGGATTCGGAAGACGTCGACTACCGGGCCCTCTGGCGTCTCGGACACCGTTTTACCTTCGCCTTGGTAGTCTCCGTAGAGATCAAGCACCCTCGCGATCTGGGAAGGGTTGCGCAGGAGTTTTTGCGAGATGGCCTTGGTCAAGCCGACGGGCGCCACCCTAATCTTGTCGTCGCGGACATCATAGGTCATGGCGGTCAAAACCTCGCTTTCGTGACCCCAGACTACACAAAAAGCCTTCTCGGCCATGACTATCTCCCCAACTGCAATATCGCAGGTCGCATACAAGCCACGGCCTCGGCCCTTGCTCTCCTTCACCTCAGTCTTGGCTGTGAAGGTTGCTGCATCAGCTCGTGGAGAGACTCGGGAGAGGTTGGCCCTGATCTTCTGCAGGTCATACGATCCCTTTTCCTGTTCGCGAAGCCGCATCTCGACCTTGCGCAGGTAGACAGCCGCGCCCCTCTCTGCGGGGGCGAGTCTGTGGGCCTCTTCAAAATACTTCTTGGCCTCCTCGAACTGGCCGAGGTTGTAAGCACCGCTGCCGGCGCGGAAGTAGGCCTTGCTGTCGAGTTCCTTGGACTTTTGGTCGTCAGCGCCGATGAGAGAGGCCTTTGCGTCGGCGATGGCTTCGTCTTGTCGGTCCATCAGCAGATGCGCGTGAGCCCGGTTTCGCGCAATGTCTCGTGCGATGTCCGGGTTCGTCTTCTGGACAGGCTCTTGCCTGGCAACCTTGAGTCCCTGGGAGTAGCTTGTCCGAGTGAGCGGGAGATCCTTTTTCTGCAGCGCCGCATTACCCTTGTCCTTGCACTTCTTTGCAATTTCCTCCCCTTTGGCTCCGTCTTCGAGCTCGGTCAAACTGCCTTTCACAATCTCCTCCCTGATAATGACAAGGTCCGAAGGGTGATCGATCCGTAATGTGGCCTCACCCTCTTCAGTCAGGGTGAAGTACGGCTCCTTGATGACGAAACGCCGTGCCGACTCGAGGGTGTCTTCGCCGTCTGTTGTCTTATGCAGGACCATCTCCAAACGCTCCGTCTCCTTTTCTTCCTCATCTTGGACTACGGTCCAGGATCGGGCAGCAAGGGCCACCACCGGGCAGCGGCTAGCACGTTTCACGGTCAAAGAACGACCACGGTGATGTGTGTCTATTGTGAGTTCGGAAAATGCCATGGGCTTCAAGTCCTCTAGAGATGCGGTGCTTGGAGGGTAAGCCTGACCAACGCCGAGAGCTGGTATTGTGTCCTGACTCTGTCCAGTCATCTGGCCCATGTCCATCATGAGAGAGGTGCCCGTCGCCTGGCTAACGGTAGCGTGGGCATCCCGAAACTCTCTGGCGTTGCCCTTTTGCGTTGAACATTTCTTTTGTGTTTCTTGTACGGTGGTTCGAATACGCTGGGATTCTTCTTCAGTCAGCAAGACCGTATTTCCGCCGTTCTGGTGCGCCATTTTAGATGAATGATGCTAGCGTCACACAATCAGCGTTGATGTGATTGTTCAAAGTATCGGGCCAGAACAGTTCGAAATGACTGCCAACCGATGTATATCTGAACCAGCCCCCGTATGGTCGAAGTTGAAAAAAAGGCCGGCCTGCTGTTTGCTGCATATGGACGGAATAACTAGGAATGCCGGAACCAACAGGATCGCGAACCACGGTCAAGTTCTGTGTGTGCAGTTGTTCCGAGCAAAGCCTTAGGGTTCGATCTGCGTGACGAAATTTACGCATGTCGCCTCCGCAGGTGTTCCCACCAAAAAACTCAGAAACTGGTCCGTTCGCCCAATGGTTTGGTATTTTCACAAACTTCTCCCGCATCTTGCCGCCCACTCAAACCCCACCACTCTCAACGCCATCACTGGGATGTCCTGAATGATGATGACAGAGGTTGGACGGCAGAGAGACGGCACCCCGTTAATTGCTTTCTTGTTGATATCAGAGTGATGTGTAAGAACATGCACCAAGCGCAACGTTGTGCTTAGACGTCATGCTGTTCTCCGGTTCCCATTTCAACTTCTTCATCCCCTCCGCACTGCATTCATCGCACTCGCAGGATATAACACATGAACCTCATTCCTTCTCTGAATTGGAGCGCAAGGTTTGGTGGAGAATTTGTGCTCACTTATCGATATTCTTCACGAACGTCGGCCAATCTGGGACTGAGCTGGCCATGTATCAGCATATGATGTAGTCGTAGGCTTGCTCACCCAAAGGGTTTTCAACGTCGTCAAATTCAAATCGGACGTTGGATGGGGCCCTTGAGATAGTATTCATCACGACAATCCCGTCTTGACTTTGAGATCTGGAATTGGAGTGACTGAGCACATGGCTCTTCATAAGACTCACCCACTCGGCTGCATGGCGCTGAGGTCGTTTCTAATAACCTCGGCGTCCGTTAAAACATCGCTGATCTCAAGAGCCCCTGTGAGTTATCTGGTCAGCCACCGAGTGCGCCGCAGCAGATGATCCCTACCCACTTAACTTAGTTCCAGTCCCGATATCAAAGATCCTGTGCACTTTGGGCTCTTCGAGAGGCGCCAAGTAAAGCTTTGATCCGATCGCCTTCACCATCAATGCATGGCACATGTCAATACGTTCCGTCTTGGCCTGTAGTCAAGAAGCATTAGTGATCGGTCAGCTATATCGCGGTAAGGATAATGAAGCCCACACGTCATCGTTCGGTATGGAATATGCTAGCAGAGGGCGTAGAGTCATTTCGAAAGGTGCTTCGGATGGCTATTTGCCTCACTACCTGGACTGAAGGCGTGATATCGCCGGCCGTATTCACTGGTGTAACCAACGACGCTCGAAATTAGCGGAGCGATACAGTTCGAGCTGTTGATCAGTAAGATGATGAAAGATGCACAAGGCGAGTGATACGTACATGCGTTCATCGATCGCAGAGGCCTTCCTCACCTAAATGACTACTTAGCAGGGTTATTTAGTAGATTGAGCCATAAAGAAGGGTATAGCAGAACCTGATAAGTGTAGTAGTCCTGATTCAGTGATTGCCATATTGCTTCTTTTGTATGGATTCTGGACTGAATCCGATCCAATTACGTTGCAATGCTCTCTTAAGAGATCCATCGCTGGATGCGAGTAGTGATCATGCTGCGTCCCGTTTCTAGACTAGGGATGCGGGTGCCTAGACTCGTTACTGCAGACACTCTTTCAAGGTCTGATTGGAAGGTCATCCCGTCTTTCCGCCTTGATCCAATATTAATACAAGCTTTCAGGTGCTCAGTAAAGAGTCGAAATCATTCAACCTGACGCCAAGGACGATTTAGTGAACGCTCCGGGTTAAATGTCGATTAATTGATAACGACAAGCTTTCAGCTGCTTTAGTCACGGATATAAGATGCGTCTCATCGTCATGTAGTTCAAGATTTGAACTTGCATTCGATTCGGAGTGTGGTGTCAAATCCAATTCCCGTGTGTTTACCATTCCATGTCTTTATAAAGACACTACTGTAGTAACAGATGCGATCTAGCTCATAATCTCGAGCAAAAAATTATTAATTCAGCTAACATCATCAAATTAATTCCTGGTTTATTCATCTCTTTATTCAGATTTATGACAATTGTGATCTGAGTTATGCTATTGATATTATTCGCCCCATCGTCCTCCCTGTCGAAGAATGTCTTCTATTCCCGAACCTCGTATGAACAGTGTTTGCAAGTATCTCGGTGATTGTAACGCGACCGTCCACTTCATCAATCTTCGGCTACCATTCGCCAATCACACATATCATTTTGTCTATAATAGTTCGGGTCTACAGGCTCTTTTTATTCGTCAATATTAACAAGCTGTCATATTCCGTCAAAACTCTGAGGACATTGCCATTGACAGTGGTGTTATGGCTATAACATAAAGTCGGTAAGCCGACGAGATTATTGGTAAACATCAGAAGGAACCAAACTCCCTCGCTGTAATTTAACAGGTCTTTGAGCTGAAGGGTCTTGATATCTGTGTTGCGTATGATGATTGGAGTGTCAATCTGATGGAGAAACCTTGCTTACCTCGTTCTTAAAGAGCTATCTAAAGATTTCTGATGAGAGACGATCTCTTCCAACTTTCTTTCAATTAACTTGTAATAAATCCATGCGGGATTGTGTTGTCTCCATGGTATTCGATAATAGTATTCGATAATGTACTTGAATCTGACCAGCCCAAGCTACCAGTCGTACGTAACATCGTGCAGGGTCCGCCTAAATCAGCCTTATTGCGCTCCTATCTTGACCGGAGTCGGCGCTCACCACGTCAATAAATTCGTTCTTCGAACCTAATAATCTCTCAGTTGTGACAACCATTCGGTGTGATTGGCGCGAATTAGAAACCGGTCTTGCTTAAAGATTGGGACTTTGGTAACCCATGTCAGCAAACGGCGGATTTGGCTCAAGGGTCTCGGTACGGACACCGTTCCATGCAGGTACGGAAACAGCTCCGCTTAAACTCGAACCCCTGACATAAAATTTGAGGCCAATCCGGATGATCTAACCCAAAAGTAGCAGCCAACCCAGCTCATTCGGTTTGTACATTGTGTGACACTCATCGAGTCTTTCACGTGGGAGAACAACACGAACGGCACAGCATTCAGGGAATGGCTGTGTGACAAAACTACCATCGCTCGATATGACAGAAAGATGCCACAGGTATCCAACCCCTGAGCCTCCCCTCGTGATGCTCTTCACCGCCCAAACGCCGAGCAAGACAGCTTTCTTCCTTGGCTGATCAGAACCAGGGTTGAGCACTCAGAAATTCATTACGGGGTCAGACTCTGGCCAACCGCCCCCTTCCGCCCCATCAATCAGCCTGCATCTGGACCCCCAATCAGCGCCAACATGCGCTTCGTAGGCAGCCGGGCGGCACAGCGCGAAGCTTGGCGGAAATAATGTTGTTGGGTGCCATTGGGTTAACCTGGAATGGAAAGTCGTCGGCTTGGACCTCAAAAATTCATTTCCTCGCTGGAGTCATCGAGCAAGGGTATCTTTGGTTGCTCGTAGGCATCAGCCCATGATAGATTGAGAAGAACCAAGTATAAATTCTGACACTATTCCAGTGTTGAAGGCGGACGTTTCGGTTCCGTCGTTCCGTCAGTTAAATATCACGACTAGCTTTCCACAGACTCTGTCAATTTCCAAAGACCCCTTGTGTCTCGAAGCAGTCAAAGCATCCTCTTACTCGACCCTTGTCTTCTGATAACCATGCGCGTTGCTACCGTCATCCTCGGCGCTCTCGCCGCAACCGCCGCCGCCGCGGGCGACGTCCACCTCAAGCTCAACAAGAGAATCGAGCCTACCAAGATCATCCAAGTCCTTGAAGCCCGCGGCACGCCCGAGTGCACGAACGCTCTCAAGGCCTTCGTTGACGCCGTCACCGGCTCCGACCCCCTACCCACGCCACCCGCCGACCTCGAGGAGTGGGCCGCCACCGCAGCCATTGCCAATTCCGCGGTAGACCCCTGCAGCACCGTCTCCGTCACCGACTCCATGAGCGCCGTGTATACTTCCTGGTCCAACGCCTTGATGTCGTGGCAGACCGCCCACATGTCGGAGATGCGGAACGCGTGGCACGAGTGTACCGATATCCCCATCATCTCGGCCGAGGTCAAGGGCCTTCTGGCTTCTGGCGGCTACTGCAGCAGCAGGCTGGCTGCGCTCACTAGCGAGGCAACCGGTGCTGAGGCGACCGAGGCCAAGGCGACCGGTGCCGCTGCTACCGGTGCCGCTACTACCGCTAGCCAGAACGCCGGACCAAAGGAAACTGGTATTGCTGTTGCCGCTGTCGCTGCTGCCGGCTTCGTCTTTGCTGCCATGCAATGAGGAGGGTATGATACTTTTGGTGGGCGTTTTCATGGCTTTGATGTCTGCGAGTTCTTTACCGCTTTTATTCTGTATAGGATCAGGATAGATAGCTTGCGATGTCAGGTGTTGTGTTGCATGGACGGAAGCCTTGAACTCTTTGGTGGGAAAAGAACGTTTGATACCAATTTAGCTGTCAATGATAACGCGTGTTTGCATTCATCGAGTTCGATACGTTCCCATGTGTGAAAGCAATAAGTCAACTTCGTGGCAATTTTGAAGCTATGTCAAACATTTCGGTGCAAGACACAATGTCACAGAAATTCTATAAGCCTCATGAAGCCCAGCCTTTTTTCGTGTGCGTAGTCATCCACGACGTAGATTGAGTGAAGTAAGGTGCGAGAATACTACCTTACATGTAGCAACACATTAGGTACTTGTAGTTGCACGTGACGAAGACTCAGCCGAGCCTCATACACTTTTAAAGAGGCTTGACCTCAGGTTTTAATTCAATTCCATTGAGCTCTGAAATGCTGTTCTTGCCTTTTGAGCTCACATAGACTTCGTTCATCTAAAATCATTTCCATGCTTCAAGTTCCCGTTGACCCAGATTCTAGAAAATGGCCAGAGCGTTGGGCGGCGATCCTACAAGGCAGGAGACGTTCATCGGCGCAGAAGTCAAAAAGAATGAATACCTCCCCGTCTTCTTGCAGTACGCCGACAGACGGCTGAGATCCCACAGCTCGCCAATGGGCATGCCGAAGAGGCTCAAAAAGTAGGGATGGAGAACTGCGATCAGAGTTAGCTAAAGTCGTCCTTCATTGGTACATGTGTTCTCCCAGGATATTGCAACAATAACAAAAACATACCAAGGCCAGTGATCTCCGCCAGAGTTCCGTCAGGTTTGAGAGGGGGGAATGCCTCAAAAGCA
This sequence comes from Colletotrichum orchidophilum, assembly GCF_001831195.1. NCBI lineage: Eukaryota > Fungi > Ascomycota > Sordariomycetes > Glomerellales > Glomerellaceae > Colletotrichum > Colletotrichum orchidophilum. Next base: position 282,607 of record NW_019173002.1, read on the forward strand.
TTGGAATCGCCAGCAACAGCAGCAAAATGCTTGTTCCAGAACCATTTAGCCGTCTCCTCCGTGCCATGCACGCCGGACAACTTGTACTGCCCCAACTTGGCGAAATCCTCCGGTGTCAGCTCGTCTATGATCTCGGTGATTCCCGTTCTGAGCAAGAAAATGTCGCCTTGCTTGAACTCCAAGCCTTGGTGTTCGGCAACAGCCTCAATGTCCTCGATGGTGATGCGGTAGCCGTCCATGGGGTGATAGTCGATCCCCTTAGCATCGGCATACGCCTTGTAGTCAATCAACACTCCGCGGCCCACTACGCCACCTCTCTCATGCCAGTGGTCGATGGTAGGCATCTTGTTGGATGCGGTGGAGGTCGCCGATAGTTCTTCTTCTGTCGGCTTGAAGCCGTTATAGGCCATTCCCGTCGGTTGATGCTGCCAGTGAACAAGGCTGTCCCACTGGCTACTGCCTTGGGTGTTGAACTCCAGTTCATCGTCCCAGCCAGTCCCTTGACTTAGTCCGGTTGCCTGCAGGGAATGTACCTTGTGCACTGATTGCCTACGTCCTGGGATGCCCAACTTGTTCATACTATCGAGAGGCCAGCTAGTGCAGCGTTAGCTATGGAACGTTCGTTGAAGGAAACTGGGTCATGTTGGCATCTGACTTCAACGAGATGGACACGCCATCACGGATTTCAGCGCCGGCAGCTTTGATAACTCCAGGAGTGAGCAAGTTCAAGGTTCCATATAGGTCTTTCTTTCCATCCTTGTCGAAAAGGCCCCAGGCACAGCCCTTGGGCATACCTGCGACGATCGGGAGGTCATCGTAGTCAGGAAGGTCGAAATCCATTGCTGATGCTGAAGTCATGACGTCGAAGCGTTCAAAAGTCGAGCCCGATTAGCGAGTTCGAGATGAAATTTGGATCTCACCTCCGGGTCTTTCTCGCTGAACAGCTGAAGTGTCAGTCGACGTATTCGCCAAGCGTCCAGATAAAATGTTCTGGTAAGCTGGAGCCTAGACCATACCCAGCCTCTCTGAAGGCAGCAAACCCTTCGCTTCGCTTGAGGAATAGAATCCACGCTTGAGGGGTTAAATCCAGGTGGGGGGTCCAGGTGGACAGGGGATAGCCAGGGATGGGACGGGGATGAAAGTGGATAGAAAGTTCATTAATGATCAGTCCGTTAATTAACAGTCGAGAATGGTGATCCAAGCCCAACCCTGGAGCTGCAGGTTCAAGTAGACCTTGGGGCAGCCCTTTCTATTGACCTCCGACTGAGAGCATACGAAGCTTTAAGCTGGGATGGGTTGGGCATTCAGATCACACTTGGAAGTGACTACAAGGAAGATGAGTTCCATTGACTGAATCGGGGATTCTTGTCTAAAGCCGATGCCTAAGTACTTTATACAGTGATCTGCGCCGTGGCACCTCATTGTTCCGTACCTCAGACACGGCCCTTAAGCCCAAGCGCAGGAATGTCGCCGGCATAGTTTTGAGATAGGCGCAGCCGTCCCCTTCTCCGCTTCATAGACTTTAAAGTTGGTGTTAGCTTTATCCTAGCTTCAATGTTCGAACCCACACCGCCGGAACATTTTCGCTTACTTCAGACAGGCGCACAAACGAGAACATTGCCCGCCAGTACTGAGTGAATGCTGATTAAGTCTTGTGTCAGTTGCAAACCTGGGCGCTGGGCGTCCGCGCAACCTAACGGCAACTACCCATTGACGGAGTGGTCTGATCGGTTTCGGTCTCGTAGCGGTGGGCCAGTCGCGTTGTGAATCGAAGCCGAGCTCTCTGCAGGGGGCAAACAAGGCAAACAAACCTGCATCATGCCGTTGGAAAAAGACACCCTGGTTCCATGGTGCAGCAGTATATGGGCCACTCGCCAGGAGGGTACATACGAGTTACTAGTTCGTCCGCCAACCCTCTGTCAACATCTCTGAGCCAATACCAACAGGCCGCTCGTAGATTGTCAAATCAGGCCATCTTTGGACGACAGGCGGGGCAGGAGCCGGACCTTAGATCGGCGGGCATTTGCAGATCCCACGATCACTTCGGTCCAGCACAGGATCAGAACAACCAACGACTACCGTACTTCTTTAAGCGACGTCGCTCATGGTGCACTGGACAAACGACAAACGAATACGAATACTTCCGCGTTGGTCTTAAAGAATTGGACCCTCCTGGCCGAGGGAACAATGGCGCCACAGGCTCATAATAGTCCCCAACTGATCCATAGGTTGCAGCTTCAATACGAAGATCCGCAAGCACGCCCTGGCTCGGATATGTCGTTGTACGCGGGGATGCTTGGCCCCCCTCATGGGGGACCCTATTAGAGATCAGATGATGAGCGCCAGCATAGAAGATGTCACTGGAGCTGTTTGAGGAGACCGCTTGGATTGTCCCCGCATGTGTTCCCGTACGTCTCGTCGACTCAAAACTAGACGATTCGCCTCCTCGCAGGTGCAGGCTAGGCCCCAGAGCAGGTTCACCTACCTCAACTACAACTCCCTTTAACCTGAAAAATCATCGCCAACATGGCCGCGCCTCCACAGATCACAACAGACACCGCGGCCGGGGCCACCACCCTCGACTTCATGGCCCTCAACAAGAAGTACACAGAAGAGAGGGAGAAGCGCCAGCGGTCTGACGGCAACGCGCAGTATATTGAGATAGAGTCGGACGCGCAGTTCAGCAAACTGGCACAGGACCCATGGGTCGATCACGAGAAGCTCAACGCCCAGACACCAAATCTCAGGGACGGCGACGAGGTCAAATTCATCATCCTAGGTGCAGGCTATGGAGGCCTGCTCTTTGCCATCAGGTTCATTCAGGCCGGCTTCAAGCCCGATGACATTCGCCTCGTCGATGCTGCAGGTGGCTTTGGTGGCACGTGGTACTGGAACCGTTACCCCGGTCTCATGTGCGACGTCGAGTCGTACACCTACATGCCGCTGCTTGAGGAGACGGGCTATGTTCCGAAGCACAGGTATTCGTACGGAAACGAGTTGCGGGCTCACGCGGACCGGATGGCCGAAACGTGGGACCTGACGGACAAGGCCGTCTTCCGCTCGCAGATCAAGAGTTACGAGTGGGACGAGGACGCGAAGCGGTGGATCGTGGTCATTGAAGAAGTCCGCGGCCCGAATGAGTCGCCCATCACGATGACGGTCCAATCGCAATTCGTTGTTCTCGCCAATGGTGTTCTGAACCACCCCAAAGCGGCCAAGAATCTGGAGGCTTTTGAGGGTGACATGTTCCACACTGCACGATGGAATTACAACATCACTGGCGGAAATTCGGAGGACCTCGAGAACGTCCAGCTCACTGGCCTTGAGGGGAAACGAGTTGGCATCATTGGCACGGGTGCGACTGCCATTCAACTCGTTCCGCAACTGGCCAAATGGGCAAAGGAGCTCTATGTCTTCCAGAGAACGCCGTCATCCGTGGACGAGAGAGGTCAGAGACCTACGAATCCAGAGGAATGGAAGAAGATTGCCAACTGCCGGGGTTGGCAGAGGCGTCGAATGGACAACTTCAATGTCTTTGTTACCGGTGGCGAAGCGGAAGAGAATTTGGTAGATGATGGTTGGACGAGACTGAAGTCCTACAGGGGCCTCATTGGCGCACCGCACGAGAATCCTGTTGGGATAGAGGAGATTCCTGGTCACATTGGAAATCTACTCGCTTTGGATGCGCCGAGGTCTGAGAGAATTCGGCGCCGAGTCGAGGAGACTGTAAAGGACAATTCAGTTGCTGAGGCTCTGAAGCCGTGGTACCCAGTATGGTGCAAGCGACCGACCTTCCACGATAACTATCTTTCGGCTTTCAACCTCCCAAACGTTCACCTTGTTGATACGAACGGCAAGGGGGTTGACCACGCCACCAAAAACTCACTTGTGGTTGGTGGTACAGACTATCCGCTCGACGTTATCGTGCTGAGCACCGGCTACAGGGCGCCTGCAGCAGACATGGCCGAGCCATCGGGTAGATCTAACATGGCGATCAAGGGCAGAAACGGTAAATTCATGTCGGAGAAGTGGTCGGGCAAGGGCCCGTCCACGCTTCACGGCGTGCTCACCCATGGATTCCCAAACTTGTTTTTGAGCGGCCCCCTACAGATTGGCGCCACGGTCAACTTTGCGTACGTCCAGGACATTCTCTCTCAGCACTGCGCATACATTCTTGCCGAAGCGAGGAAGCGTGCAGGGAACAGCACCAATAAAGTGGTTATTGAGAGCACGCCCGAGGGTGAAGAGGCATACGTAGGCCTCATCATGCAGCGTGCGGCCTGGTTCTCCAGCATGTCTGTCTGTACACCAAGCTACTTGAATAACGAAGGAGAAAAGGTCTCGCCGGAGGCGCAAATGAAGTTGGCCAGAGGAGCACCATTCCCTCTTGGAATACATGCCTATGTGAGATTCCTGGAAGATTGGCGGGCCAGTGGCTTGATGGATGGGATCAATATTACTGCATAGTGATTATAGTGTAATCAGATAGGCCTTGAGGACCTAGCATTCAACAAGCTAGCACACTCCAAATCTGCTTTTTCAAAGATTGGAGAGGGAGCCCGAGGATTACTACTGCGCCGTTGGGAAACGTGGACTCTTGAACCACTACAACCATGACTGCATGGACGATGCGCCAACAACTTTCACTAGTTGTCATAACGAGAGGCCTGGTCCAATACTTGGGTAGTCAATGAAACTGCAAGTCGAAGGTAACCTAGAGGCAACAAGAAGATGTCATGGCTTTTTTATTACGACTGCGCCTCCCCATCTTTTTACCTTGCTTATGGCTTAATGAGATGGGAGTAGGAGGAAAGCTCGATATAAAACTCGTCTTCTGAAAAAAGAAGTGGTTAAGGACCGAGAGCAATCTTAGCTCTAGACTTTCTAGATATGTTGTTTATACTATTTCTGCTATGAGGACCCATTATTAATCGTTTAGAGACTTGAACTCACAGAAAATCCGGAGAAAACGAAGAGAAGAAGTGCAGCTAGCCTCCAGGTTTATTTGCGTCAGCTATGCTAGACCAAACGAAAAACACAGGTTCTTCGCCCGTCCCTTGGGATGAACTCAACCTCTCAGCAAGGTACTGTGAATCCTGCAAAGTTAATGAGATGCATGTGGAATTGTTACAACTTAGACGCAAATGCAAGGCTGAAAGGCGTAAGAAGTTGAACTCTAGCCATGTTGAACTTGTCCCTAAATAAGGATGGAGGTATCATCGTGGCTAGTGCAGTTTGCATGCTCTGCCCTGAAAGGAATCCATTCTTCGGTCGGATCTGTCTGATCTATGCGGCTAGTCCAAATAAATGGTATGCCTATCGTTTCCGCGATCGGATCTCTGAAATTAGTGCTACCGCTCCAGATATCCAAGAATTTGTCATACCCTCTAAGGCTGCCGCAGAGATGTGTGGATGTGACCAAGTGACACCCGGAACTGGAAACAAATATCATTCAGACGAGCTGGCTCCAGTCTGGAAAATGTGCCGTGCAAACAGAGAAACTTCATGTAATATCATTGTCTGAGGAGACGTTGCCTCCGGTTGATATCGAAATGGTGTATTATCTCGCCTCGTGCATCAATGATCAGATGTTTCCTATTGATGGTCTCAGCTTCAGCCACTACTACGCTTCTTTGTTCTTTAACAAAGTTTGAAATCTCCAGCTCAATGTACGATCTTGTTTCTAGCACTCAGAGGCTCACCGAGAATTGTTTGACTTAGGACCAAGCTTTTTCTTCATACTTAGTCGAAATAGAACTAGCTGCGCGGCCGCGCAGGTGCAGGCAACTTTTTAACTCGCCGGCGACGACATCCTGCAGGTCATCATAGAGCTGGCTGAACCGAGCTGCTTGACGCAGCTGGACCGTATGGCGAAGCTCTGGGCGGGAGGATGCAATTCCGGCTCTTTGTGGGTTGACTTCCTATTGACTTTTGTTTGAAAAATTCTACATATTCAGACAAGGCATTATGGTTGGACCTGTATCATAAGAGGAGTGATTGCAGGCATCGCTATTCACTCACAGAAATCCTACTTGCGGGTGCATCAATGCGAGCGCGTTCTTGTTCAACTATCCACGCCTTTTCAATAGAGCGCACACCCTTGCGCAAGTGAGTACTGGCAAGCCACAATTCAAATTCAAACAGCGTCGAAAAGATAGGAACGCAACGCAGGACAAAGCCACGGGTGATGCTCGTTGCCATCTGCTTCTCCGTTCATGTAAGCAAAGCTGCCTCTGAGATCATCAACCGGAAGGGTGGCCGAGTTGGTTATGGCGCCAGGTTAAGGTCAGCTTAACATCTGTTTCCTGGTGAGGCAACCCGCGCGAGTTCGAGTCTCGTCCCTTTCATTTTGATGTTTTGATGATTATCGGGTCCTCCGTCCTTGCCAATGTTCTTGCTGCTGATTTTTGACATGGTTGTGCCATCAACAAGAAGTCAGCAGAAAGGGTTAATTAACTAAGGGTTCATGGATCATTCTCCTCAATAGCTATAATGAGCCAAATACTAAGAACAGGACTGTGTCATAATCAAAGTACTTCTTCCTGCACAGAGAGCGGAGGGGCTTGACGGGGATTTTTTTCGTTTCATCAGCAGCTCGCAATAACTTCAAGCTTTGCATTAATACTCTTGTCACCAGGGTGTAGAGAAGCTGAGATACTGTCACTGACACACAAAATGGAGTCTGCCGATGATGGCGGGTTCAATGGTACTGTCAAGCTTGTAGCTGGCGGCCGTCTTGTTCTTTCTGCTGGAATTTTGGTACAGCCAAAATTATGTTTCAGAGTGAGGGCCTTTCTTCTTCAAATTGGTGAATCTGCTACCCACAAGTCCTGATAAGCGGAATTGGTCCGAATGATCTGCTCGAGCTTGTGCAGAAAGCCGAAGCTGACCACCCATCGACTCTGCTCAATGGATCGACCTTCCAGTTAGATATGACTTCGACGACCAAGACAACCATTTCAGCGTAATGCTTCATGTTGTATTCCCTTTGTCTCTTCGGCTAGTCCATACCAGACGAACATTCTCTTTGAGCACCCGGACATAGTGAACTGTGAGTTCAATAGCGCACTATTCCAATGAAGGCGGAAACAACGATTACGAGGCCTTTGTCATTACCTTACTGTTAGTGAAGTCGGCGAGGCAATTCCTTCCATTCCTGCAACCATGATCATCAACCCAGCTTCGGGTCAAGATATAAGAGTATACGCCCAAAGTCGTAATCATCTCATTCAATGCCAAACGTCAGAGTGAATCCAAGCTGTCAAGAATCATTTTCACAGGCGGTGAATATTGACCGCATCGGCAGTCACTGGGTTGGCACCACTCATCTCGGGACTGACTGTGTCCTCGACGGAAGCAAATCAGTCGTCGACTTCGAAGCGCCAGAGAAGCTGCATGTTGTTTACGTGGTAAAACTCCATGGCTTTTTCACTGCGGGTCCGGAGACCGGTACCGTTATCGCTGCCGAGAAGGTTGCAGAAGACCTGATCAAACGAAATGCATAGATCGGCATCTCAAGCTCCGTCTGGGTGTTCAGAGAACCGTTGTCTTGGAATTAGCTTACCCGATAGCCTAATGATTAGTGGGTAATACTCTAATACTGCGCCTTGATTACGACTGCGATTGGTTAATATCCCGTCTTGTGTGGGTTATGTGGGGAGATGGGATTTGATGCAAACTCCCCCCGGAACCTAAGTCTGGTAGTTAAGGTTTATCAATTCCTGCAAATTTGTTTCATTTCACAGTTCAGATGGCCTCCGTCTTTGATCACCGTTCTCACATTCCCCCTGAATATCGGAGCTCGGATTCCACCTCCTGATCCAACCTGAAATCTCCACAACTGCCAAAGATTCAACGCGCAATCTTATTCCCAACATGAAAGTCGATGAGCATGCCTTGTTAGTGGCCTAGTGCTCCAGAAACGAACCTTTGAAGCCCTCCAGCACTAGCATCAGCACTGTTACACTGCCGCAGCAGATGGCGAGTCATTAAGCAGACTCGCACGATCCTTCGCGTTTTCAGGCTATCAAGAGCTTTGCCTACGCGTAAACTTAAGATAGCACTCCAGATGTGCCGCTTGGCTGCACCAAGGGATGCTTAACCTCTTTGACATCACCGCATAGTTAAACACTAGGCGAGTTCGTTCAACAAGACGTTCTTCAACCTTCGATTTGCAACATTAGCAACCACAGGCAACGGCAATGGCCAACTTCACAGCCATTGCCGAATGTGAGTGGTCTTTCGGGCCCGTCGCAACCCTTTGCGGCAACCAATTCGACTTTACCCTTCTCTTCGAACAGTCTATACTGAATATTGGCCCGTCTGCTGTACTACTTCTGGTCCTCCCTCTCCGGCTTCAACAGCTCTTCCATCAACGTCGCAAAGTCCTACGACATCCCTCGAATGTCGCCAAAATCGCCGCGTGCATTGTTTTCGGTGGACTTCAGATCGCCTTGCTCACGCTATGGGCACAGGCGCCACACTCCGACCGCGTATCGATCGCTGCCGCAGTTCTTGGTGTTCTAGATGCCTTCGCTCTCGCTCTCCTCAGCCACGCGGAGCACCTCCGATCTATCCGACCATCCACCATCATCTGCGTCTATCTTGCTTTCTCGCTCATCTTTGATGCTGTGCAATGCCGAACGTTATGGCTCCTCCCCGGCTTGCACAAGCTGGCGAGCGTATTTAGTGCAGCACTGGCAGTAAAGCTGACCATGTTTGTACTAGAAGTTCAAGGTAAACGCAGATTCCTTCTCGCTGCTCTGCGGCACTTGAGCCCCGAAGCCACAAGCGGCATCGTCGCCCGTGGTTTCTTTTGGTGGCTCAATAGTTTGCTGGGGAAAGGTTTCAAAGCGACCTTGTCTGCTTCAACCCTCTACGACATTGATGAAGAGCTACGATCTGAATACCTACTCCAGAAGCTGAGCAGTGCTTGGAATCAAAGGAGAGAGAATGGGAAACTTGCCTTGTTACGCTCACTCTTCAGCATGACGAAAATGGCATTGTTGTCCACGGCAATACCCAGACTTGTCTTGATTGGATTCAGGTTCTCGCAACCGTTTCTCATCAACCGAATCATCAGATACGTGGACGGCGACCGAGGATCTGATCCTAAATCTATTGGATACAGTCTTATAGCTGCAACAGGTCTAGTCTACCTGGGCAACGCGGTGTGTTACACTCTGAATGCATAACTTAAGTCCTCCATGCTAATGAGCTTTCATCTTGTATTAGTTGTCAATTGGATTCTACCAGCACACACTCTTCCGTTACATCACCATGATCCGTGGATCTCTAGTTTCCCTCATCATGTCAAATAATCTCGATCTAGATACAACAAAGGCAAGTGATCCATCAGCGCCCCTGACCTTGGTCAGCACCGACGTGAGGACTATTTGCAAGTCCTTCGAAGAAGTCCATGAAGTATGGGCAAATCCGATCGAAATCGTCATTGCCACATGGCTACTTGGAAGACAACTCGGTCTTGGAAGCATAGGACCGGCAGTGACCGTCATTGGTAAGCATTACCTCTTTGGCCTGAGCTCTGAGAATCTTGATCTAACAGGGACATTGGCAGCTTGCACGATTGGCATCATGAAATTGTCCAAACTCATGCCCCGAGCTTCCAAGATTTGGAATGAGGAGATACAGAAGCGCATTACAGTCACCTCAGAGGTTCTTGGTGTGATCAAAGAGACAAAAATGTTAGGAATGGTGGACTTTCTTCAAAACGCCATCCAAGATCTAAAAATTACAGAGTTGGGCAGAGCGAAACAATATCGCATGCTCACCACCTACATAAATATGCTAGGTGAGCTTTAATTTCTGCTCAACAGCTCTGGATCATATACTGAAGATAAACTCACAGGCAATGCCCCGGCGATGATGGGCCCTGTTGTTACTTTCGGCCTTGCCATACTTGCACAGGAGATCAATGCCGGACTGTCGCTCTCAATTGCTACTGTCTTCACTTCGCTGTCCATCATTGATCTGATTTCCAGGGCTCTCGGTCACCTCCTCGCCTCAGTTCCGAATCTCGTGGCATGTTTGGGAAGTTTTGAGAGGATCCAAACCTTCCTCGAACAGGCTAGGCCAACGGTCAGCACAGATCCTGATTATTCTCGGACTGGAAATCAGTCTGACCGTGGCTACGCTGGAACTGATCATAGCCTAAAGATGCACGTTTTGCCGTCGAAAAACTCTTTCGGGCAGAGGAATATTGTGTCGATACGGCGCGGTTCGTTTAGTTTCAAGACAAACGAGGAGCCCATCCTGCATGACATCAACCTTCATATTCTGTCTTCGACTATGACCATTGTGATTGGCAGAACTGGCTCTGGAAAGACCACCCTTCTCCGTGGTCTTCTAGGCGAACTGCCGTCCAACAGATCTGTCAATAGTCTAGAAGGCTCTGTGGCGTACTGTGCTCAGACAACCTGGCTTACAACCGAGACTGTCAAGGAAAATATTATAGGACAAACACCTCCGGACGAGGACTGGTACGAGCGAGTAGTACATGCTTGTGCTCTCGTACCCGACTTTTCTCAACTAGCAAACAGCGATCACACAGTGGTGGGAAGCAAAGGGCACTCACTAAGCGGAGGTCAAAAGCAACGTATTGTATGTTGTGTATTTTGATGTCGCCGAACCTTGTGTTTACCACTTACTAACTTTATCAGTCTCTGGCGCGGGCAATATTCTCCAGGAAGCCTGTTCTTATCATAGATGATGCCCTGGGTGGACTTGACAATACCACTCAGACTCATATTTGGGATTGTCTTTTCAGCCCACGAGGCCTAATCCGCCAGTATGGAGCGACCGTGATCCTGACTACACACTCACGTAAGTGAAAACACAAATGTGTATAACAAGATCCATATGAAAGGCTCCTAACTTGTTTACTTTCACAGTGAAATATCTGAAATTTGCGGATAACATCGTCATACTTGGCGACGACGGGCGAATCGTCAGTCAGGGCGATTTTGACACCGTTCAGGAAAGCACCTATCTTCAAAACTTATCTTTCGAAAACACGCAATCCAATGACATAAAGGAAGTTGATACCAAAGCCTCTTCAAGATCTCGACAGCAAAGTCAGCCACAAAGCAAGGGGGTAGAGACTGAGTCCGACCAGGACCTCCTAAGAAAGGCGGCCGACACCACTCTATACTGGTATTATTTGAAGTCCATCGGTTGGCTGTTTGGCTTGGCAGGCGGAGTAACCTTGGTGTTAGGTTCTTTTTTCAGAGTGTTCCCTCGTAAGTCTCTCTTTCCTGATGCTCTGAACTGGTCGTGTTGACTGACATCTACTAGACATTTGGCTCAAGTTTTGGGCGGAAGAAGATGCGAGGGCAGGCTCGGCAAAGACAGCCTTGTATTTCGGAGTCTACGCTATTATTTGTACCTTGGGTTTATTAGCCATAGGCACCAACGTCTGGTTCGTGACTGAGATGAAATGGACTACCAAACTAGTTTTGGCGCTGCTAACGAAGGCTTGCAGGGTTATGTTTGTTATGATAGTTCCGAAGTCATCTCAAAGCTTGCACTGGATACTTCTTCAGTCTGTCATGAGGTAGTTTGCACCTCATCAAACTCTTGATTACACCGTTTCTTACTAAGTAATAGAGCACCATTATCGTTTTTTGGATCAACAGACACCGGCGACTTGATCAACAGGTATGTTCATTACAGACCTAGGCCTAAAGACAAAGCTGTTCTGACAATGTATAGATTCAGCCAGGACTTGTCACATATTGACCAAGATCTTCCCATCGCATTATTCATGACCTCAATGAGTTAGTTCTGTGTTACAAATCAGCCAAAACCACCGAGCTAATCGATTGTAGTGTTTCTGGATTCTCTAGCAGCGGCCATTCTCATCTTCATGGGTGCTAAATACCTTGCAGCTGCTATCCCATTCGCGCTGATCGCTCTATACTTATTGCAGGCTTTCTACCTGAGAACTTCTCGCCAGATGCGATTTCTCGTTCTCCAGGCGCAAGCACCTCTCCTCACCAAATTAATCGAGACGATCGATGGCCTGTCGACAATCCGAGCTTTCGGCTGGCAGGCTGCCTTTCGAGAAACTTCGCTTGATCTATTGGATCAGTCACAGAGGCCGTACTACTTGATGTTTTGCATTCAGCGCTGGTTTACTCTAGTTCTCGATATTATTGTTGGTGCCATCGCCATATTGCTTGTTTCGATGGCCATGATGATACCGAATGCGACCAGTACGGGAGCCATTGCCATTGCGCTGTACAATGTGCTCAACTTCAACCAATCTCTGGCCACTTTGATTACCTCTTGGACAGAGCTTGAAACATCTCTAGGCGCTATTTTTCGTTTGAGAACCTTTGTATCTCGAACCCCAATCGATCCGACCCCTGATGCCGGGGAGCAAGGGAATATTCCGCGCCATTGGCCTTCCCAGGGTTTGGTCGAAATAAAGAACATCACAGTATCTTACTCCGAGGAAACGAGGCCAGTACTGAAGGGCATCTCGCTTTCTATCCGGCCGGGAGAGAAGATTGCGATATGTGGACGCACAGGCAGTGGCAAATCAACCCTCATTCTCGCGATGTTCAAGCTGCTCGGCCTCGATGCGGGCAGAATCTTAATCGACGGTCTTGATATTAGCAGTGTTCCCAACGATTTACTCCGCCGATCTCTCATCGCCATCCCCCAGGAGCCGCTTCTCTTCCCTGGAACTCTGCGTACGAATCTCTTTCCCTTCAGCGACATCTCGAGCGCGGATGAGGTACCATCCGACGCTAACCTCATAATTGCTCTAACCAAGGTTTCATTGTGGCCAGCCATCTTCTTGCATGGGGGTCTCGACGCGGACGTCTCCAATATACCCCTGTCCAAAGGCCAAAAGCAGCTGCTGTGTCTGGCCAGAGCTCTCGTCCGGAAGAATTCCAGCAAAGTCCTGGTTCTTGACGAAGCTACCAGTGCCGTCGACCGAGAAACCGAAGACATGATGGCCAGGGTCATTGAGCGCGAGTTTGCTGATCATACAATCATTTCCGTGGTTCATCGCCTCCAAGCCCTCCGTGGGATTGACAGAGTTGTTACCTTGCAAGATGGCCGAGTCGCAAGCATAGAGCCTGCAGAGCACTGATGTACGCTTCGAGGCGCGGCAATAGTTGATTTTGTCTTATTCCATGACTACGCGAAAGCTTAATTAGCGTGAAAGATGGAAAACAATAAATACAAATACGAAGAATTTGGTCCAGTTAGCCAGCTACTCTTGGCTGACAACCCTGATAATCAGCTTGACCATGTGGTTTTAAGATTGGGCGCCTAGCTTTCCTCCGCTACAATTTCTGACATTTCCACAACGGAGGGCTGTGATATTGCGTGCTCGGGCAAGATTCATCGGATGTCCATCCGGCCTGCGATGCATGACAACAATCTTGAGAGCATATGGATGGGACCATGGCTTTCACGCTTCTCCTTATTCAATAGATGTGTCTTGCCAACTTAAGTAAAGTATGTCATTTTCATACCGTCAGCACACTGACAACCCACCTCCATATCGGGTTTCGCATTGTCCCACAGCTTACTATTTCGGACTATATTCCACCGTGATCGTCTTCGTTTGTACAATATTGTTCCCTTGCACAATGGCCTTTTCTGAGGAATCATCTTCCGTTGGATCGTTCTCGCTATTGCCAGTGGCGATAGCCACTGGCTTGTTGGTCCCCATGTTGGCCATCACAAACGCCTCGCCTGTAATTTCGCGATCGAATTGCGAATACTCGGCCCGATTCCTTGTTCCGTTTGTACCACCAATTGTCAATCGGGATATGGGTTTGCTCCCAGTGCCGCCGATTGTCTTGGTTCCCTTCCCATAAGTGCTTTCGCCAATGATCTTGGGTGCGACGTGTCGGAAGAACTTTCGTATGGTCGGTAGAGCGGCGCAGATGACGACTAAATTCGCTTCGACGATACTATGAGAATATTTTATGAGCAACAGTTGGTTTTCGCTCTAGACAAACAATTATTGACTTACATCCACAAACTGGCCCAGGCGATGACCCAACTTTGGTCCAAAGTCGTTAGCATGGCTGGGAGAAGGGAGACTCGGACGATGGAGGTGACTACTGTACTACACGCCGTGTAAGCACGACTGCCGTTTTAGAACTTTACGTAGAATTCCCTAGTTTATTGACTTACAGTGATCCCACTGCGAAAATGAAGAACAAGCCGATTTTTTGCCTGCGCGGAATTTGTAGCTTCACCACGATCGGAATCGGGAGCGCGAAAAGGATCAAGTCGGAGATGATGTTTGCTGCAGCAGTCGCAATGTACAGCGATGGTCGGTTGATGCATTTGCCATCTGAGATGGTCACATCCCAGCTCATTGCGATCGGGTCACAGGCGAAGACGAGGGCAAAGAAGATGCCAATGCTGTAACCAGCAATGATGGCCAAGGACACCCAGACCGCTTGCTTGAACCATATCTGGGGGGACAGTCGAAAGTAGAAGATCAAGAGGGATACTTTGGCAAAACTGCCGCAGAGGGTGTAGATGGCGGCCGCGAGAAAGACATCCTGTGTCAATGATTACGTTACTAAATATGGTCACATAGTTGCAGCGGATCTGGGAGGATGTAGTAGAGACATGGTATGACTCAATACCACTCACCATCATGTAAACGTTGTACTTTTCGACCGAAATCTCCCATCCATGGACACCTCCGGAGCCATATGCGAACATGTCTGGCAGGGGTTTGTCAGTAACAGGTTAGCTAGTCATCAAAGCTGGACGGAGTTACTCACGAACGCACAATCCAATGGTTGCGATTGAGGTAAACTGTGATGCAGTCAGCAAGACAGCACCAACAGCTTGATGGTCACTGTCAGCGCTACACGGATAGGCTTGAAGCTGCACGTTGCCGCAGGCCACGACCCGGTGTCTGAGGTGTTGGAACTTACCCAAGCCAGGAGAAGGAAAACTGCCAAGATCAACTGTTAGCCCACACAGGATATTCTTAAAGAGAGAAGAAATGGCAAGATGTGGTGATGCAGGAGAAGATGCAAGCAATGAATGCTAATGGGCTGTTTGTCAGGCAAAGTATTCATACCATCGTCCCATTGCAGCCGGCCTATCAAGAAGGCTTTGGTGTACAGCCTCTGACCCATAAGCAAAACACTGATAACAGTGCCGAACCCAGCCACATAGTAAGCTTCAGGCACAGCCTGTCGCTGGGGATCATCAAAGTTAACCACATAGCCCAGAGGAGGCTGGAGAACAGTGGTAACACCGTTCACCACTGGCATGACTCGGAGACTAGAAGCCGAATGGTCGAGTTTCTGAATGAGGTCTGATGATTGTGGTAAGTTGGAGCATAGGGAGAACACAAAGATCTAGCACCAGGAGTACCGTGTGATAAGAATGGAGGTGGGTATGAGCTTGAAGGAGATTATATTCTTCAAATAGATCGCATTCATGGGCACCATGATTATCATCTAACTAACGACTAGTCGGGAGTGACTGCGGAAGCATCCAGCCAGTTTTGGGATGTGACACACTCTGCTGCTTCATATCGGCACTTTTTTCCACAATTTTTCAGATTGTGCCTTGAAAGTATGTCCAAGTTCACGCCAGGACCGTGATGTTTGAAAGAGGGGGGAAATCCACATTCCCACCATCCATGTTGCGTGGTGCAAACGGCCCTGCAGTCACAAAGTTTGTCTGCGAACCAACGCCGCAAGAACCTGTGCTAGCGCTCAGCCAAGATAATTCTGCGCAATATCAACATCATACGGCACACTGACCCGAAAAAGAGTATGTAATCGCTGCCGTTTCCACTTAGTGTCTGCCACTCCCCAATTACGGTGACAAGGATGACTTGCGTCGGAACTGGGGTCTTGAAGTCGAGACGAGACCTTCAACCTGTCTAAGCGGATTCCTTAGAGGAAACTCTAGGCAGTGATTTGGTAACAACGGGAAGCCGTTTGATCATCTCGAGGCTCATTTGTGTCGATCCTCGCGCATAATATGCGCCTCACACCTACAGCCGTAGGCTCCAACAAGCTGCATATCAATTTCAAAAGTAATGGGGTCTGTTGCAAAAGGTCCAAAAACACAGGATCCGGATTTTTCTCTCAGAGACCCAACCTTACCGGTTTCTAGGTTGCGATGCACAAAAGAGATGTGTCAGAAGCAAGTTCGATCATTGCCTACTTCAAGTAATAAGCTGGCCAGTATGGTATGATATGAATCGTGAGGTATCATTGAGTAATTGCCAATCGCTGTAGGCTCGGCGCGGGAGCAAAGCATCTTTACATATATTTGAGGCATAACGACCGCCCTCTATCCTGGCTTATGTTACTTTACCTCGCACTGTGTCTCCAAACATCCGTATCTCCAGTAAGCTACCGTATCCCGGATGACGGGAGGGGCCACATCGTTCAATGCGGCCTGATTCCCGAGATCGGCCCTGTCCGCCGATGCGTGGGTCATCGAATATTTACATCTGACCCTGGCTGGGACGGTGTTGGTTGACGACTTGACAGTCGAACTTAGCGATGTCTGTACGTGGTCAGGGATTCTAGAGGGATGCGCTTACGCGGAATCGTGTTTCCCATGCCCGGTAGCTGTCCAAACACTTCCCCGATGGTAAGGCCCAGGGTCTTGGGTGGGACGATGGAATCTCGGTGACCGGAATGATACTCGTTTACTCCCAACAACATCTAGAGCAGCTTCGTGGAGACTCGAGAGGACAAGATGGAAAAGGGCAGCAAGAGGAAAAAATTGCACCAATAATCTTATTTTGCCAGACAGGGGAAAGAAAGCATGCGTGCCAAGTCTCCAACGCAAGGATTGAAGCAAAGTTAGCCACATGCATTCGGATACCACCCACCCCTGCAAGAGAAGAAGACTGGACCGATAAACAACAAATCTCTGACAACTGGACGGTGCTAGCCGGTATGAGGGGGTATCCTACTGCAATGCTTCACTGCAGCAATTTCCCGCTTTCATCTCATTCCAGAGTCCATTGTTCAGGCCCTCCAAAGGACCAATATTCCCGTTCGGGTTCCTGCTGATCCATCATGGAAGTCATGGGTTGCTTCACGACAGGATAGTATAAAGACGAGCCGAAAACTCAGCTGAGAGAATCTGCCTCCGTGCCCAGTGCAACCCATTCCCGTCGGACCTTCTCAGAGGTCAAACCTTGTCTTCGTGTCTCGGTCTTGCCGCCACCCATCTCCCCCCGTCAGTCCTGTCAACCAATCTTGTGAACCTTTGCTTCTGCTCAGCCTCCATAATGAAGTCAATTGTGATGGCGATGAGCACTGCAGCAACTTTCTTTGATATCGTCTCAGCCGCGACCTGCTTCTCACAATCGACAGCTTGCGTAAGTCTCCCCGAACAAACTTTCAAAACGAGCCATTTGGTGCATGTTTCCGTCAAAACCTCATGTATGATGTAACTAACCTCGGCAATAGTGCTTGAAACTGACCAAGGCCCCAGGATTAGCTGGCAAGATTTACTTCCCCAACTCAACCGAGTATGCAGAACGAATGGACTCATACTGGTCCATCACCGCCGCCCTGGACCCTTGGTGTGTCGCACAGCCATCAATCGCCGAGGATGTCTCGACCATCATCACCACCCTTGCTGCTTCCAACTGCACATTTGGCGTTCGGGGCGGTGGTCACGGCTCCTTTGCTGGATCGAATAGTGTCAATGACGGTGTGACCATCGATTTTGGCAACTTTAACAGCACCACTTATAATCCCGACACAAAGATCGCTTCCATCGGGCCTGGCGGTCACTGGCAGACTGTCTACGATACTCTAGCCCCTTACGGCGTCGTCGTCACAGGTGGTCGTGCTGGTACCGTCGGTACCGCAGGTTTTATACTAGGCGGCGGCAACTCCTTCCACTCGGCATCTCACGGTTTCGCCTGCGACCAAGTCGCCAACTTTGAGGTCGTCCTTGCCAACGGATCTATCGTCAATGCCAATGCCACTTCCAACCCCGATCTGTGGCAAGGTCTCAAGGGAACTGGCGCCAACCTCGGTCTAGTGACTCGTTTCGACATGTACGCTATTGACTTCCCTGACCCATCAAAGCCTGATATCTGGGGAGGCAATCTCATCTACGACCTGGAATCCGGACCGAAAGTCATCGACGCTCTCGTTGACTTTACGGAAAACGTTTACAAGGATGAGAACAGCTCTTCCATCGTCTACTGGGCTTACCTCCCCCAGCTTGGCGGTATGATTCTCAACGCCGCCATCGAAAACACCTTGGCCAATGTTGCCCCTCCTGCTTTCGACGCGTACTACGCAGCTGGCAACATCACCCAGGACACTACCAAGGTTGACTTGATCTCCGTCGTTGCAAATGAACTCGGCTCCGGTCAGCCTGCTGGCTTCCGTAATGCCTGGTTCACGCTCGCATTCGACAATGACGCCCGGATCATGAACTACGCCGTGGAAAAGTTCTACACCCTGAACGCGGATCTGGAGAAGGCCGTCGGTGCTGACTCGGGCTTCAATACTCTCTGCATGTTCCAGCCCATCACCAAGTCCATTGTTGCCAAGGGCATCGCCATGGGTGGCAACAGTATGGGCCTGGACCACTACATCACAAGAGGCAACGGCATCATGTTCCTCATCACCTTTGCTGTGAACGGAGCTGAGAATGAGACCATTTCTTTCCCATACATTCAGGCATACACTGAGGATGTTGATGCTTTTGCTGCCTCTCTGGACCTGAACTGGGGTTGGATATACCTCAACTACGCTCACAAGGTGCAGGATGCCATCTCGTCCTACGGCGAGGCTTCTATTAAGAGGCTGAGGGCTGCTTCCATTAAGTACGATCCCACTGGTGTTTTCCAAACCCTGCGGCACTCGGGCTTCAAAATTCCCTTCTAGATATTCGGCGTGGCAATCGGGAGTGGTCGAGGCTACAGAATAGAGTGCCTATCTACCGTAATGAACGATCTCAACAATGAACAGAGTTGAGTATAATGAGAAACAACGCGATTCCACACCTCCGTGAGTCCTGTCTCTCGGAATTCTAAATCAGCAGAATGCAAGCGCATCATTCGCCTAGCACGGCACTGGGGATTCTGACAAGATGCTCCACCAAGAGAGTAGGTGTTGCTGATTTGACAGGCTATGGAAATTGTAGACGTTGGAAGAAAAGCTCCAATTGCTGTGCATTCTATCCTGAAACTGTCCTCTTTACGAAAAAAAATCAAGAAGAGAAAAATGAAGAACCGAACGATCAACAGCCTCCGCCCAAACATGGCAGACAAACACAAAGTTCCCAAAAAGATCCATCACAACAGGTAGCCTCACAGCACCAGCAAGTGGCGCAACAAACTTCCGGACCTACTACACTGCCTGCATTAGTACCATTCCTTATGGGATCCATTGATCTACCGGCCTCGTAAGCGCCGTACACGATTCCCGCTCCCGCTCCCGCCGCAGCAACACCCCAAAGCCCGTTCTGCATCGAGTTCTGGAATCTTTTGACAGCCTTGTCCGCAGTGATTTCGGTGAGTCTGTGAGATGGTGTTTCGAGACTTGTTGTATACCAGTCATAGTCTAGTGCACATCCTTCGGGCTTCTTGATGATGCCGCCGAATGTCTTGAGCAGCTCCCGGCAATCATCGTATCCGAGGTCCTCCGCTACGATGGATGAGCGCGCGGCAGCCCACTCGGCGTCGACTTTGTCCTTATTCATTGTCGTCCAGCCAATCTGACAAACAGTATAGTCTCGAGTGTGATCACCACTCGCCACGGTTGCAAGCTTCAGTGCCCGAAGCTTGTTCATCTCTTCCTTAAGGGACCATAGGACCACTCTGGCCTCATACACCCGTGCAGGCTCAAATGAACTGGTCTTCTGACTCTCTGGCACCTTTTCCGTCGTGACGTTGCCGTTCGGTAGGCGTAGCTCGTATTTTTGGCCGTGCGTAATGATCGCCCAGTGCAAAAGACATCCGTCGTCGACACGGCGAGAGTACCAAACTTGTTCGCCCTTGCTTGTGTCTTGTCCCTGCTTCCCACGAAGCTTCACTTGCTCTTCTGTCTTTTTCTTTTCCTCCTCTTGTTTCTTCCTGGTTTTTAATGTCTCTGAGCTTTTAAACATTGTTGTGGTGGCTGCAAAATTTCGGCGTAGAGAAATCGAGACTTGTGAAGGGTGAAGTTTTGGACGACGAAGGCCTCATAATTGGGGGCAGACGGCAGCTTCTATCCTACGGGTAGATTTGATCTTATGCCTCTCGATGAAGTCAGGGTGGAATCCCGCTTATCAATACTTAAAATAAGCCACTGACAGCATGAGCTGCAGCACTGCGGCGTTTGCGCTTCCATCGCTGCGCCGTAAATAGCTGCCAAGTCTTCCCATGATAGGGCAGAGTTCTCATTCTCTGTTTGATCAATAACAAGCGGTGGACATCTGATTTTTTTGAAGGATCTTTTTTGTCTCTCATTACTTTTGGCAGGGAGGCACACTAGCCAAATGAACGACGATATGACATCATTCCCAGTCGCAGGATGATCTCCTGCTTCGCCTCTCCTAAGCTTTCGGGCGTTTATTGTGGAGCTACCTAATAAGTCTCTTGGCCAATCAACGAAGTACATGTTTTACAAGAGCATTATAAGAGACGTCGAAAGTAAGCATCCTGTACCACCTGCTGAATGCTCTGTAGAGTCGCATTCGGTGCCTGTTCATTTAGTCTATTGGGTGGGCCTCCAAAAGACACGCTCGCTTCAGCTCGCATTCCCTCGGTCCTCACTTGGTTTTAGTATTAAGCGGGAGGTTGGCAAACAAATGCGCAGAGCTCCCACGAGGGGTGACATTCTCCACGGACGGTGTGGAAGCAACCGACTTACTTAAATCAGCAACTATTCTCGCCATGTATTGTCAGAATGGCTTGAATCTTGCTGCTCCCCATGGGCTTCTGGACGCTGGTCGGAGGTGGTCTTTCTAACAACTCTCGGAAGAGCAAATTTCCCACACATGTGACTTAAGGAACAATAAGCTGATTAAGCTGGCCATCACGGAGGATGGAATGCTCCTTTGTATTCCAAAGTTGAAACCGCTGACTCTCAATTCCTCCATTTCCATGGATCCAACAGGATTTCAAGTGCAATTTCAAGTTCAGCCTCTGCCCCATAAGATCTGGTCGCTTTATCCCTCGGAAGGCCCCATAAACGTTTCTATATGACCCTTATTAAAGCAGTAAACAGTCTAAGAGCATCGACACTATCCAAAGTGTTCAGCAACACACATGGTTGGATGAACTACAATCAGCTTGCGTTTGATCCAGATGGTATTTGGACTGAGACTAAATATTTGTAGCAAATCTTTCATACGCGTCACAAGCCAAGACTTGGTCTTTCCCGGTCTTTCCCGGTCTTTCCCATCCATTGCTGTAGTGCGACCTCGAAGGGCATTTTAGTCTTCGTGGAGTACATACCGTACGGCGGGTGAACTGGATCAAGGCACCTACTTTCACCATGCACTGATCTGTTCCGGGTTTCTAGCCTCGAACGAATCGCCGCCAATCTTCGGCAGGGTTCAGCAAGGAGACGGGGATGCTTTGCCAGAGACATGGATCCATTGTCCATTGACAAGATGATGCTTGGAACGGTTCTTCTCCCAACAGAAACATGGCAAGAGACGGATAAATGTAACGCACTCAGTGACCAAATCTTTAAAGCCCCAGATATAAGAATGCCTCTTTCCTACAAGCTACAGCCTCTCAAGATCAGGCCGAATGGCAGCCACCTATTTGCCACCCATCAACAGCCCCTAGTGTACGTCTGAATTCCAACATGCGAGATTAGCATAAGTGAAGTAGCCTCTGTGATCTTCTCTCCTAATCCTTAAGACCCCGCAGAAATGAGGAACGTTTCAGCTTCTCGTGATATCTCTTCCCTCATCCAGCGCATTATCTACGCCTGAAAGTGGATCTATCACGGTTTAGACGAGCAGACGCCATGGTTCATCAAAGTTTTTATACACTCAGAATCTCTCCGACATAATTGTGCCAAGCATCAAGCAGCAACGTGTTCCCCCTTCGCAGTAGTTTGCACTACCGCCATGCACTTGCTTTCAACGTTCTACTAATAAGCATGGAGCTGCAGCCTCATGCAGCTTTTCCAACACGTGGCATGCAGCTGCGTCTACAATCATCATTATCCAGCCGAATCTCCACATTCAAATATGGCAACATGGCCGAGTGGTCCAAGGCGATAGACTTGAATTGTTCATTATTCTGGTATCTATTATCTTCGGATGCGCAGGTTCGAACCCTGCTGTTGTCGCAAATGTTTTTGCCATTATGCAGTATTTCACAATTCTTTTTTTGCCCCAAGTAGATTGTCGATGACCATGTCGGCTTACTTGCTTGCTCCTGAAGTCTTGTATGTCTGGGCTTGTCTGCGCCTCGCGAAAAAAAACAGGTGTGGATACTCAAGGCACGTCGAGGGAGCAATTCCTCATGGATGATGATTACTATTACTTGCTTTTAATTCTAAAGACTGAAAGCCACTGCTGGGTTCGACATGGCTATTTACTATGGCTTCGACAAAATGTACGAAGCATTCGATACGGTATAGTAAGTAGAAAGCTAGTGTAAACCGCTCCAGATCCCTCTTCCCGGAGCAAGAGTCCCCGTTGCTGAAAAAAAATCAAAATCATTGTCCAGAAACCCCCCACTCCTAGGTTCACTACCCTTATGTACGCAGTCAGCCCAATCGTGTTCATCAATAATCGCGGAAGAAAAGAGATGAAAGGGAAAAATCAACAACAGAAACGTACCGGCAAATCAGCAGCCACCCGGCCGGTTAGAAAGGCATTGATTCAGGCACTTATTGCCCACAATAGCGCCGTACACTTTGCCCGAGACATAAGTTCGCATCATGTCCCGACAATTATCGTAGACAATCTCGGCAGCGGGCACGAGCTCCGCGATGCGGGTCGTCTTGTCGACCATGGCGTTCCAGCTGACGCAGCAGTGCTCCGTCTCCATCTCGAGGCAGTAGTCTTGCGGGGTGCCGCGGACCATGTCGTCGCTGCGGTCCTCCTTCAGGTTCTCAATGAGGCGCATGCAGATCCGGGAGAGCGCCTGGTGGCTCTTTGCGCAGACGAGCTCGTTCTCGCCGCAGAGCTCGGCCGTGGTGCCCGCGGCGGTCGCGGCGTCCACCTCGGCTTGCGGGAGGGTGGGTGCGATGGAAATGTCGGTATAATCCTTGGGCGCCCAGGTGGAAAAGTTGCCCACGTCGGTAGTCCAGTAGTCGAGGACAATATGCGAGGGGAACTTGCTCTCCATGACGGCTACTGCTTCCATGTGCGGGATCAGGTGATATGGCAGCGCTCTTGCAACGTGCAAGTCGGCGGTGAGCGACGTGTTAACCTCTGGGAGAATCATCTTTTTGCACGGTTTGATGATCAATATCTGCGTGAAATGGCTACTTTAGACAGACCAGACTTGACGAACCTTTAATGCTAGACTGGGTATAGTGCTGCAACTTGGTTGGTGAAAAGGAAATATGTAAGGAGGAAAGTCAGCTGTGAGGGGCAGCCACGTCCACTGCAGGATTTTATACAAGTCATGGACGAAGGCCAGCGACCTGTGCGAGTGGCACACGGAAAGTCCTAGGAAGCGGGACGAGGCAGTATCAGAGAGAGTGTAGGGATGAAAGACCACGAAGGTTATCCCCCAGACCAAAGGAATGCCGAAGATTAATATCTCAAGTGGAGGGGGGTAGGAGGAAAGTCCTATTACGCTGTCAAGGTCGCGATTCTTCTCTAGACATCTGGACGGGTTGACCACCCTGCTAGAAAACAGAACGGCGTGAGTGTGGACAAGAACACGGGGGCTCGATTAGTTTTCTAGACGGGCTGTGCTGTCCCTTGTGGGATCTAGGGCCCATCGACCAAGGCAACAAAGTACAATCTGCTTGAGGGATGTATCGATGAAACTTGGACCACGGTTGAGCAGGCACACGGGTCATGTTGATTTTTGTTTTCTCAGAGTAAGTGGCGTCAACTCACACATCGTATACGAAACCCTATGTGTACTCTCCGCAAGGGTATCCTCAACGGCACCTGCTATTATTCCACAATCTGGTGGTCTACTGCTTGAAATGCGTTTCGCTGTCCCAGCAGGTCACATGCGATTTCTTCCGCAAACGTTGGTACTCCTCTAAAATGATATCAGACCGAGTCTGTCCGGGTTCTAGACGAACGAGATCGCCACCTCAATGGTCTATTCCTGCCCCTGAGAGACCTGAAAGCCACAGGTGGATGAAGAATGTTTGGTGTATGGATCGTTCACTAGACACACAAGACAGCACGCATAGCCATCCACGGTTGAAGGTTCACAGAGTTGTCTAGGCATAGCAACAAGGTCTTAGGTCTCGACAAACTTGATTTCACCTATCGGGGCTATCTGTGCCCATAGTTTGATTCCCCATATTCATCCACCAACGCCGTTCGCCCGAGAAGGGACCCCACTAGATAAACCACACAAGTCCAACTACTTTTTGTCCACCGTACAAGGCATCTTCTGGTTCCAGGCCGAACCATCCGGCACAAACCACCATCGAATAGCGCCAGGATGCCCATCCTATCCAGGGATACAGATAAGAGTTTGAGAGGACCATGATACAAGGCGAAGGACGCATAGCTCCTTTACTGCCACAAGCCGCCACGGCGAATTCGTAAATGACAGAGGGGTATCGCAACTGTAGTCCAATGACCGACCAACGCAACGCAAACAAACAGGATTGGTTCACACGCAGAATGGTCACGAAAGAGTCAACAACGTGGCGAAAAGCAAACTAAAAGCTAGGAAATCTCTGTTGGGGGAGTCCCGTGTGGAAGTAAGACGAATAGAAGGGGGCAACCAAGTCGCGAAACCATCCGAACCCGACGCCCAAGACAAGCCCAGATGTCCAGAAAGATAACTAAGGCCGCAAAGCATGCAATCGTCGTTCTCGTGATGTCTCACAATCGTATCCGCTATCCGTATGCCTAACATCAAACAAGTCCAAAGAAATATGTGTCATTCGCCCAGGTATCCATCGTGCAGCGTTAAGAGTCCAAGGCGGCGGCAGCGAACGTAGAACGATGAGAGAGGCTCGAGAAGAGAGGAAGCAATAAGACAGTTGAGAGCAGAACGCTCCGAGTTTCCTCAAGTGCTCAACTTGAGCCCAAGAGCAGAGAGGCCGTCCAGGTGGCCCACAAGACCTTCAATCTACTAGAGAGGATGTTAGCCCAGGTGTGTTCTTCCACATGACCCATGGATGCTTACCTGAGGAGGGGCACCAGGAGGGCCCTGAGGTCCCGGAGGGCCATGAGGACCAGGAGCACCGAAGTGAGCAGGTCCGTAGGCGCCAGGGCCGGGAGCCGGAGCAAAGTAGTGAGGTGGGGGAGGGGCAGGACGGTAGGGGGTACCAACACCAGAGTTGTTTTGGCTGCGGCCCCAGCTCAGACGGACACGAGAGTTTCCAATAGGGTATCCCTGCATCTGGTTGATGGCCATCTCGGCAGCGTGGCGGTGAACGAATTGGACGAAACCACAGCCCTTTCCAGGCGGGATCTTGACGTAGGTAATCTCGCCGAATCCTTGGAAGAAGCTTCGGAGCTCATCCTCGGTAACGTAGCCAGACAAGCCACCAACGAAAACGGTCGTGTTGTTGGGGTCGGTAAACTGGTTCATCTGCTGTCCGGGTGGGTTGTAGGGGGCTCCGTAGGCACCACCGTACTGAGCAGGCGAGGGAACGCCGTAGAATCCCTGCTGATGAGGAGGTAGGCCGGGGGCCATCATCTGGTTACCATGGTGCTGCTGGTAAGGGCCACCGTGGTTACTTCTATTCTTGTTAGTCGTATTAAATCAACATTGAAAGGTATGCGAACTCACCTGTTCTTGGGGGTGGCGGTGGAGATACGCATGGGGCGGTTGCCGCAGTAAACTCCCTGCATTTCCACAAGAGCCCGCTGCTGATCCTGCTCATCGGTGAAACGGACGAATCCGTAACCACGCGACTGTCCCGACATGGCATCGGTCATGATCTTAGCAGACTTGCAGGAGGGGAATCGCGCCTGGAAGAGAGACACGAGAACGTATTCGTTGACCTCGGGGCCAAGGTCGCCAACGAAGATCGAGTACTCGGGGCCACGATCGTCGCGACGGTCGTTGATGCCGCCACCGGAAGCCCAGTTGAGCTTGAAGGCACGGTTGGAGTTGGGAACGGGGGATCCGTTCAGCGTAAGGGCCTTGCTGGCAGCCTCGGACGAAGTAAACTCGACAAAGCAGTATCCGGCATTGCCCGAAGTCTTGTCACGGATGACCTTGACGTTGACGGGCTCTCCGGTGGCAGTCAAGAAAACACCCTTAATGAAGTTCTCATCCATCCAGGGCTCAAGCTCACCCATCCTGTACGTGTCAGCAAATGACGCAAGCGATATCAACAACGGCCACTCACCAGAGAGTGTTCTTATTCGCGTCCTGCTGGATAGGGGCCTGGCCGCCCGGAATCTCTCCGGAGCCATTGTTGCCGGGGAAGGGCATACCGCCAGAGACGGGGGTACCGAAACCATCGCCGTTGGCGTTGGGAGGAGGAGCACCGTTGCCCTGAGCGGGATTGTAGGGGTTGATTCCGTCCATTTTCGCGTTGGGAGCTGCGGACAAGTCAGCTTGGTTAATTATGCTTTTAGATGCCGTACAAACGCACTGGTCGAAAATTGAGTGAGTAGTGAAAAGTTCAAAACTGTAGCTGTCCGCCTTCAAAAATTGTGTTTGGTTATTTGGAGAATCGAATCAGAACGACCTGTATTCAGACGCAAAACCTGGACTCCAAAAGGAACTTGGTGAAAAGTCGATTCTCTTTGACGCCTGCACGCCCTTTTGTGGAAACGAAAATTCGAGGTGTCGCGGGATGTTCGTGCAAAAATGCTGTAGCCGCCGACTCAAAGAACCGAGCAATGCTTCAAATTCGACTTTTATGTCTCTGATCCGCCGTGGCCAACGTCAATTTTCAACGGTCCGAGAAAAGGTCAGAGGAAGAATCCGAAATGTTTGGACCTAGTCACTGTTAGCTTTCAGACATCCACATATCGGTCCGCCAGCACGCCTTAGTTAGTCGCAATCGCAGTCGCAGTCACTCCGCAGTTATTCGTCCAGAAGCTGTACAGAGATGTTTCGCATTGTAGATTCTGATCGAGGGCGTGGTACCAGCTTAATCCGTGAAATTTTGCGTGTCATCGTCGCGCCGTACGCACACCCAGAAGGTAAGGGTACCCTTCCGCCGCAGAAAAATCCGCCTGCACAGAAAGCCGGGCGGTGCATGAAGAGCTTGCATTTTCTTCGTGCTCAGAACTCCATGCGATGGTTATGCATAGCGAGGTCGAGGGTAGGCAATCATTGATGGGCTGTCGAGGCCACTGGCAAAGCAGGCGATCAGACCATTTGTTCTGGCCGAGACACGTCATCTTGCCAGGAACCGAGTATGTCCGGGTAACACAGAGCCGCACTTTGCAATCGAAATAGGTGCCGCCTCCTCAGTCCTCAGTATGTACCCTGCGCGGACTTATTCCAACAGTCCTCCTCAGTGTGTTGCAGAATTTCGGCGAGGCAAGGGGCTTCAACAAGAGACAGCTATGCCACACACCAAGACGCCGTTGCAAAAGCTCGGAAGGCGACTATCGTTGCTCTTCCGGAAGCTGGGAGGAGCTACGCGACATGGCGTCGCAGACGAGGTAAGACGAGGATTGTGGGCTTGCCGGGTGCGGGGAGCGAGAGAAGGCGTCGCTGGTTGCTGACAGGTGACGACGCATAGTGTGCTTCCTTCGGCGTCTGATGGTGACGACTCGTTGCAGGACACGTCGAGACTGAATGGGTTCGGCACTTGGTTGTCGATCCTCAACCACGATCCGGGATGATCCACGATGCATGGAGGGGTTAAGGGATGCGCCTAAAACCAAGATCCCAATTTTTCTCCGACCACCATTCTCCAGAATCGCTCGGGTGGTCGATTCGAGGCGGTCGTCGTCGAGGTTCTGAGCAAAGGATTGCCGAGGATGCCGAAGACCGGGTGGTTGGACACGAGCCTACGATTTTTGCGACTACGGCTGCGGTTGCGGTTGCGACTGCGACTGCGAGAATGCGACGGAGGAGGGGGGAAGGGAAACATGGGCAGAGGGAGACAGAGATGGTGAGATGGCGTTGACTACTTACTTTTGGGCGCCAACGAAAAAGACTCTTTTTCCGGATGACCAGGAAGAAACGTCGTGCGACTCGTAAGGAGGGTGGTGAGGAGGAAGAATTACAGAGTAATTTTCGTGTCGAGGGAGTAATTTGGTATGGGGGGATGTAACGACGTGGGAGGAACCGGACAAGGAAGTTGCGCGCAGAGATTTTTTTTTTTTTCGCAGCTGGTGAAGGCCGTGGATCTCGCTCTAGTCAGTGGTGACGTGAGGTGGGAAAAAAAAACACGGCAGCTCGAGCGGCACGGATTTCTTTGCAACAACCAAGACAATCGCTGAAAAGGATGCTTCGTTTTTAGCAAAACCCGCAGAGCAACGCAGAGGAGCAGAGCAGAGCAGATCGCAGAGAGCAGACAGAGATACAGCAGAAGAGGCAGAGAGAGGTGCAACTCTAAAGAAAGAGGAAGAAGGAGAAAGGCCGATGGGGGTTAGAGGGGGCAGTGGGAAGAAGAAGGAAGGGAAAGTGGAAGGAAAAGGAAGAGAGAGACCAGCCAGACCGGGTACTCTGGCGATGGACGGGGAGGTAGAATGTGGATTTTTGGGCGAGGGGGGAAAGGGAAGGCGCGACCTGAACTCTAGGGGGGGGGGGGGGGGGGGGGCGGGATCAGATGGGTCGGGATGGGACGAGAGAGGCCGTGAGAGGCGATGCGTAGGAAAGCTGGCGCAAGGCGGGAAACAACAAGTGGTCCCTTTTTCCCATGCGCTTCCCCGTCGTTCCCCCGGCAAT